>NC_092817.1:124179240-124479240 GCF_023375885.2 Dermacentor andersoni | reverse complement strand
ATGAATCTGCACTTGGGTTATTGGCAGATTTCTGTTGAATATGTGGATGAAGAGAAGATTGCGTTTATTACGTCGGTTGGCCGCTATCAATATAACGTTACGCCTTTTGAACCGTGTAACGCCCTGGCCACGTTCGAATGCATGAGGGGCTTTTTTACTTCGTGGCTATAAGTGCTCCATCTGCCTGTATTACCTCGACGACGTCATTGTGTTTCCGCCAACCTTTGATGGTCACCCTACTCGTCTATCGACTATTATAAATGTCTTTCGTCAGGTTGACCTCTGACTCAACTCTACCAAGTGCAAGTTAACCCGTGTGATACCTATGATACCCGTGATAATATACGTAAGGAATTATCGGGTAAAAAGAATTCGGCAGAACCCATCTCATGACGACTGTCGACGTTAATATTTAATACGTTAATGTATTGCCACCGTCGAAATGTCTTATGTATAAGGCGCGTACTGCAGCAGGACTCCTCTCTCCTGCTTCCCAATGAACGCTCCGCGTCATCTAGCGGCGCCGCCTCGAAGCCTGCACGTAGCCTTCGAAATACGAGGGCGAATGAGAAAAAATTTGCCCCTATTAGCTAAAGTAAAGTACATACAGGTAATTACAAATATACCTACTATTCTACGTAACTTGCGCTATTTTTTCACATAGTCCCCGCACCGGTTCAGACATTTGCCCCATCGCAGCTATAAATTTGTCCCATCGCAGTCGTCAGTCAGCGACGCACGCGGCCTCCCGAACGCTCATTCTCTTGCAAGTCTTCACGGCCTTTTGCGAACTCACAGCACCACCAGCTCACCCTGGCAGCAAGGGTTGCGGCAGCGAGCAAGCAACTAACTTCGTCCCCATACTTCGTACAGGTTGCAATTCACGCCTCCTGTTATCGACGGTCGGGTGGACTCAAGCGGCATCTACTGGAGTGACGTCATCTGCCGGTTCATGTGACTATTCACGCCTGCTGTTATCTACACTCGCGTGAAATAACGCGTGATTACTGCAGTGACCTCATTTACGGGATCGCCTACTAAAGGGAGTGTCCGTGCGCCAGCCCGTCGCCTGGCAGCGAGGGTTGCGGCAGCGAGCAAGCCACTACGTCCCGATGCTTCGCACAGGTTTGTCTCCTATAAACTTGTTCATTTCCTAATCGATCTTTGCCGCTGCCCTGTTGCCACAAGTATCTGCTGTGCTTGCTTGAGGGTGTGCTTAGCTATCGAAAGAAATAGCAACACTACGTGCCGAAATGCAATCAACGCAAGAACGTTTTAACATGTTTGATGGACTGTATGAATCCGTGAAAGTCCAGAATGAGACAATCTTGAAGGAAAACAAGTTGTTGAAGGACGATAACGCAAAGCTGTCTCAGTGTTTTATGCCTCTCGAGCAGTATTCTCGCCTGAATAACGTAGAAGTAAAAGGCATTCCCGTCACGGAAGGTGGAAACTGCCTGGCTGCAATGCAAACCATTCATGAAAGGCTGGCTGTCCTGTTAGTCCCCTCTGACATTGACAATGCACGTCGTGTCCGCGCAAAAAGAAAAAAAAGAAAAGAAGGCAAGAACATTATCGTGCGTTTCTGTTCTAGACCGAAACGAGCGAAATTGATTAATAAAGCTAAAAAGGCTAAGCTCGCCACATCAGCGATTGGAAGTTCGCGGAACAGTGACTCCCCGTTTTTCGCGAATGATAACGTGACACCAGAGAACAAGTGACTTTTCGCGCAAGAAGAATAAATTGAAAAAAATAATAAAGGATGGTGATTACTTTGGACCGAAAACCTCGCGAACAAAGCCAGAAAGACTGAGAACAGTCGCGTTTATCGCATCTCGGGCGTACACGATCTGGCCGGCTTCGCGTAATCAGTGCGCCTGCCCTTCCTTTTTACAGCGGAGCTTGCTTAGGCTATAGTTTCCAGCCTTTCGTAATGTGCGCATGATGAAAACGATGGCGGAGTCTATAGAGCTAAAATAGCTTAAGCATACGGTGAAATCGTATCAGCGTGTGTGCCCCAGCTGCGTTTGAGGCCAGATGTGCCAAAACCGGTGACGGATGATGGGTTGATGCGTTGCGATCTACGCAAAGAAAGACAGCGCGGTCATTGCACCGTGTTCCTTGCCGACGACGAGCGGGAACCTTGCCGTGGAATGTGCCGCCGCGTGTGCCGTGTGCAGAATGGGTACGGAATCGTTGTCGCCACCTTGTACGTTCATCCCGGAACGCCAAAGAGGAACCTTGAAGACTTTGTGATCGGCGCGTTTGAGTGGATCCTCCCGGGGTAACCCAAACCCATCGTCATAATTGCGGGTGACTTTAACGTCGATGTGTCTCTCGTCCCGACGTAAAGTGGTTGTTGGCGTTTCTCTTGGAAAGGTTCAGCCTTCAATGTTACACCAAGACCAAGACCACGAGGCGCCATCGGTAGTGCATACCTAACGTTCGCTCGTAACGATAGTGTCGTCACAGAGCCCATGGTCGTCTATCATAGCGACCACGAAGCCGCAACTAAGGTGGTCATGAGATAAACGTAAATCAAAATAAGCATAACAATGTGCATATTTGTGTTATATTGTATGGTTGTTTCATTTTGTTTCATTTATAGTTATATACAGTTCCGCTGGTCATCCACCTTCACAGAGTGGAATGGCTCTGAATTTTTTCCATGTTCAATCCTCACCATGAATAGAGGCATGTTTTCGTGTGATAAGACGAAAGCTTTGCTACATGCCAATTCACCGAAATTTTTATTCATTTACTGCAACATTCGAAGTATCCGCAAGCATCATGATGACCTTTTGGACTTTCTTTCTATACTTAAACATAATTTTTCTTTATTATGCCTGTCTGAAACATGGCTAACACCAGTAGAGGGCAATCTATTTGGTCTGCCAGGATATATAAGTGAATATAGTTGCCATGAGGTTCAGCGAAGTGGTGGATCTGCCATTTTTGTGAATTCGTCGATTGCGTACATTCGTCGTCATGATGTTTCGTTCCGCAATTTGTTGTGCGAGTCTGTCTGGTTGTAGTTCGACCGGAACGTCCTGTCACTCAATAACCAGAACACAATCCTGAACACAATCCATTTATCGTTCCCCATTTTCATCGTATTCGGACTTTTGTTCACACCTAGAAGAAATACTCAGTGTCTTAACCAATGAAAGCAAGAACATCATCATTTGTAGTGACATTAACATAAACATACTTAATCCCAACTGTCAGTCATGCTCTGTTTATATGAACTGCTTATTTAGCTATGGTTTCTCTTCCTTAATCGATGTTTCAACAAGGTGTGACACTTCTGGTTCTTGCACTTTGATAGACTATGTATTTTCCTCATCTTTTGATTATACTACTGGAGTAGTAGATTATTCCATCACTGACCACTATCCTCTGGGCGTCGGAGAATGCACACAGTGTCACCTGTATACCAAATGTTCTTTCAATTAAACCTTATTCATACTGTAAGGTTTGGAGTCGGGCTTGTAGGACGGTCGGAGGAACTTGGGGCGACAGGACTAGGCGAGCAGGATTTATTTACATATTAACATTTGAATATGGGATACATTTACACAGTCTAGCGTGACTCCCAAATGGAGCCCGCAAGACGAAGCATACAGCAGACGAGCACACAGCTCACGAGTACATTGACGAGCACAGAGCAAGACGAAGAGCACCTTCTAGCAGCCGAGAATCGCTGCTTATAAGCACTCCGTTCGACGTCATCGCAGTCTACACGCCTTTTTGGAGGAGGAGGGCTCACACACACGTGCCGCACAGGTTTCAGTGCTCTCTAGAGGGCAGACGACCTTTGCAGCGCAGTCGTCGTGGTATCCACTGTCCTGTGTCCCCGTAGTCAGATGGTCACGCTCGACCCCATCCGGCGCCGCTAAATTCCCGAGCTGCCTTTTCACTGTAGTCGCCACGTGTGTCAGCAGACTGTGACGAATCCTGGGGCCCCCGTACCGCAAAGCACCCTATTGCCAGGGCGGCTCCCACCTCTGCAGAGAGACCATGAAGACCCGGCAAATTAACCAACAATGCACGGGGTGCCAAACGTGACGCCCCGTGCATCCATCCATCCATCCATGGATGGATGGCTGGATGGATGGATGTTATGAGCGTCCCCTTTGGATCGGGACGGTGGGTTGCGCCACCAAGCTCTTGCTATTATACTGCCTAATATCCTACTTGAGTTAAGAACGAAAAAAAGAAAAAGCACACTGTTAACTCCCACAACCAAATTGCTACCAAATTAACCAAATCTTCAACAACCGACAACAGCGCCGTGCCGCGGAGCTACCGGCAGATAAGGCCGGGTCGATTCAAGAAAGGCCCACCGCTGGGAATGGATATGTCGACTTCGCATTTACAGCTGAAATTTGGCAAAAAAAAAACTAGGGTCTAAGACTTTCTGATTAGCCCTCGTACGTTTCGCTCCTGTGCGTGCGAACGTTGAGAAACGCATCACGTGGCAGCCGCGCTCCTCTGTCATGCCTTTTTTCTAGGCACGCTGCGCCATCTAGTGATGCTACCGGCAGAGAGAGATATATTTATTTATTATGTGAGAAAAAGCTGAGAGGTCGGCCTGAATCAATGTTCTGACCTGCTGCTCGGCGTTTGGGGAAGGGGAAAGGGTGCAGAAAGACAAAAAATATATATAAGACGTTGATTATGAGGATGAAGATGGTGGTGAAGATCCTGCACGGTCCAACACTCTTCAAAGTGTCTTGTCCCCTCCTCTCTAATACAAAAAATTTGTTGAGAGCCTTCAGACTATCAGGCTGATGACGAGGATCGGGCGAAGGTCCCATCTAGTGATGCTATGCCGGGAAGTCCGTGCGTGGCCTTCGAGAAGAGACGAGTGACGCGTCGGTGCTTGCTAACGCTGAGAATTGTTCCCTCGCTGGCCGCATACCGGTGGCACACCCATGATAATTCGCTTGACAACATTTGTACTCGTGTGTGGGACTTTCAGCAGGCTACACATAATGGACGATATATGATGGAATAGGATAGGATATCCTTCTACGATGAATTTGCCAGCTTCGTTTTCCCTTCTACGCCGTAACTGGTTTACGGCTGCCGTGTACGCCGTAGCGCGGCACCTCAATAAGAGAATGCTGTATTGTAGCCCTTATTCAAGCAACACTACGGAAAATTACGCTTTTCAAATGCGATAAATATCAGCGTTGCAGTGAAAAAGCCACTTGGTTTACCATGCATGCGGAGACGATGCAAGAACGAGACACGAGTGGTGACGCCATCTTGCAGTTCCCGCACAGCACTTTGTGACGTCATAGATTTTGGCAGCGTCTACTCCAAGCTTCTGTAAACTTGTGAAATGCATAAGCTCGGAGTATAGGCGCGTATAATAACCTGCGATAATTACACGCGATATATTCAGCCTTTTCTTTTTGACAAGGAGTGTAGGTTTTGTGGGGAGAAGGTGGACCTTTACCACGTGGTACTGGCCTGCCAAAAGAAACGCACCCTAGATGTCACAGGTCAGCCAACAACTGAGGGGTGAGAGGCAACTCTGTTCAGCTCAGACTTCGAGAGGCGATATTAGCTCATCGAGAGGGCACGGGACACAGCTTTCGCCAACGGAGTCTCGCACTAGGGGCACCGACCAAGTCAAGTCTGTCCAAAAGATGTCAATAAGATTTTCATCATGACCTACTCCGAGCTATAGATAATTTCTTATTGATAAACAAGAGTACAACGTACACATTAAAGAAACAACGTACTCGAACCCATTAGGTTTCAACAATTTTTCTGCTCAAGAAGGGTCCAAATGCACGAAATTGAAATCTGTAACGTCACACTGACATGCGACGGCGCTGTTTGGGTCCAGAATAAACAAAGTGGGTGGACTTCGAGCTTAATTTTATCCGTTAATAAAAACCCTTTATCCGTCAAGTAAACGCATTGTATGTCTTGAGGATTCTGCACTAGTCTAAGCATTTTACATTACATTCAGGGGTTTTACGTGCCAAAACCACAATCTGATTATCGAAACGCCTTGAGGGGGGAACTCCGGGTTAATTTTGACCTCTCTCTAACGTGCACCCACTGCACGGTAAACGGATGTCTCGAAAATATACGGGCGTTTTTGCATTTAGCCTCCATTGAAATTCGGTCGCCGCAGCCGGGATTCGATCCCGCGATCTCTTGCTTAGCAACGTAACGCCATAGCAGCTAAGCCACCATGGCGGGTCCAAACATTTTAAAGACGTTGGTACTTAGTGAGTTACTTCCACTCATCCGTATCGAGTATCTCGATTTCTTGTCTTTTTTTTGTTGTTGTTGTGGGCCGATCCCAACGATCGTGCCTAAAAATGTGGGCCATTCCCGTGGGTATGTACAGTACAAAAATATGGGCCGATATCGAAGATAGTGCAGTAAAGAAAAATAAAATGAAGGAGTCCGACGATCCTTATACTCCCCTCACGCAAGAGGTGACGTAATAGAGTGCCGCGCGCAGTGATTCCGACCAATTGTCACCCTCGACTCGCTCAGGAAGGCTGTTCTAAGGTGAAAGAAGCCTTACATGCCTCATCACACGGTGGCTGCGAAAACGTGGCGTGCGGTACAGGAAGTCATGTGAGCTCGCCTCGCGCAGACACGCGCTCGAACCACTCACTGTTCGCGCATTCGTCGTGTTCTTCCTCGGCTGGCTCCGATACCTCTTATGATGCCAAAAAAAGGCAAAATTAATTAAGATAGAGTTAATTCAGGCATTTGAACCCACAACCTTCGGTGGAAGCCGAACTCTCGAACTTATGTGGGAGTCGAACGCGCGACGTTTAGTGTTAAGACGAATTAAGGAACTGTTAATTAATATAGAGTTCCTTAAGGCACTCGAACCCACGAAATTTGGTGACTCGCACCCTCGACCTTCGGTGGGAGTCGAACCCGTGAGCTTTAATGTTAATTATAGGCGAAGTTAATTGAATAAGTTAATTAAGGCAGCGTCAATTAAGGCTCTCGAACCCACGACCGTTGGTGGGAGAAAGCCAGTAATAAGAAGTAACAACGCATTCGAATGAGAATCTCAAGTAATTTAATATATCTTGAGAGCACAGGCTTTCGCCTTCGCCCTCTTTGGCGTATGCTGAAGTGACTGTCAATATTTATTCGCCTTCCAACGTTTTAGCGTGTAGTGTACATTTAAACGCAGCACCAACAGCATTGAAGGATCTGGCACCAGTCTCGTGCAACTACTCCACTGTTTTCACTCCGACAACTTTGCGACTCCAGATTGCTTAATTATTTCACCCGGCCCTCCTACCGGCCGACGAATGCTGGAGGGATGGTCATCAGTGGCTCTAAACCCGATGCTCCGAAGCCGGCTTCATGCTCAGGCGGAGACTGTGGACCCATCGCGGTAGAATGCGTTCCGAGTTCCCGGATGCGTCTCGACGATCGCATTGTATAAATGATCCTACGAAGCACGATCTTAACCTCAAAGAGTGCGATAATCCTGCCGAATTTATAGTGGCCTTGTCACAAATACAAGTTAGGTACGACAAATTACGTTACTTTTCGTGCTAATAACTAAAAAAATGCTACAAATTCGGTAAAACTGGAGTTATAAGCTTTCTTCGAGCCATCCTTCTATGTGAAACTCTTATTTTGTAAGGCTTGAAATGCAAAAAAAAAAAGAAATAAAGGAGAAAAATATAATGCAGTTGCTGAGTAAGCACTTTGGAGACTGCACAGGAACATTTTTGTTCATATTCGGGGTACAGACGGTACAGACCTTCTTGGCATACAGAAAATGCTTTTGACAGCCATGACCCTTGTGGCGCAATCGGCTGGTGTGTTCGCCCGTTAAGCGAAAGGTTGAAGGTTCGAGCTTTCCCGGGGGCGCAAATTATTTTCAAGTGCCCCTCGTGCGGTTTGGGCATTGCAAGCAGACAAGCAGAGCCAGCGGCAGATCACGCACCGGCAATCATTCCTGGAAACTATCGAACGGCTGTCACACCCACATGCACGCGCAGACGCACACATGCAAACAAGTCACACACACATACACACCTCGTTCAATATCCCGTTACATCATTGTTCACTCTGTCTGTTGTGCCCAAGACAGCTATCGCAGGATGGTGCGTGCTTAAGTATGACACGTACAGTTCCGAGCCAGTTGTCAACTGTTAGCGTGGCGCCGGTGATACGCTTGCCATGCTGCAGGCCAGGGTGAATTTGATTGCCCGCCGAGTGGACTAAAATTCCTTATCTCCTTTTTAGCAGGCCAGAAAGCTAACCAGCTAGGCCAAGGAAGGTTGCAATAAACAAAGTCGCATTGAAAACTGAAATTTCTAGACAATCTGCTGCGTTATACCTATCGCTTGCTGAAGGGCTATTTCCAATGAGCCTTGCTTTGTGTTCTTTACAACTAGCCTTCAAAACTGCCGGCTTATTTTCGTTCCCACCATGTAGTAGATCCGGTACAAGTTCTGACCGTGGCGTATATAGCACGTCCCGTTTGTAGACATGAGAAAGTTAATACGGCGCATTTCAATATGAGATAAAATGCATTAGTGAGTTTTTCTTCAGAAATATTCGCCGACGTTAAACCTTCCCGAATCGCCCTGTCGATGCCTTTTGCGAGAATATACCTGCACCGAGTACCTGCACCTACTTAGCCGCAAACGGTCGCTGTACGAGCACTACTTCGAGCGGAAGGGCACCGGTGATTTGGTCAACACGCACTTCCGGTGCCGCCTGTGCGCAATGCCGCATGCGCTGCGGCCGCCGATACCTCGTACCTAGGACCTTCTACAGACGGTGGAAGGCGGCGCAAGATGGTAGACTGTTCACATTGAGTTTGACGGCAGCACGCTTTCAGGATGGGAGAGCTTGTTCGCAGAAATGAACTCGCCTGCCTTGAGGGCCTTCATATGTCGTGCGTCTGTAATCTTCTTCCATTAAGACGAACAGCTTCCTTATAACGAAATCATCGGGCAGGAACTAGCGTTTGATTCAAGTGGTATGTCGTTAAAAGCGTGGAGACACGAAAAGAGCCACAGTGACCCGTGAAGCGCACTGCAACAGTCAGAAGACTAGTGAAGCGTGGTGAATTTAAACGAAGCTGCGCGCTTTAGGGGCAACATAATAATGCGAGATTCCGTTGTCACCCGTTTAGCCACTGTCCGGTCTGTCGGTTATAATCGTGTGATGCAGCCGCAGTACCAATTAACTGCGGCCAGATGGCGGAGTGTTCTTCGCGGTGCTACTGTTAACGCAGGGCTCTTTGCCTGCCATCTTGACACGAGAAAAAGCGAAGCGTCACCGCGTATACTGCACCTAGCCGTCTCGTGCAGATTTCCTGCTTCGTGCATCGCGCGAGAGTCTGGCGCCACTCCACTTTAGCGGTGTGCGAATGGCGAGTTTCGAGACCGAATAGAATACGAATCAAGTAGTGCCAGAAACGAATATCGAATAGTTTCCGAATAGTTCTTTAATAAAAAACAGCCGCTATCGTAATTATTGTAAAACGACGGTCACATCCTAGTATTCTTAATGTTAGCCAGCTTTTGTCATTGCATAGTACGTTATCAAGCGTTGTTTCTTAAGAGCTCAAATGGAGCATTTGGAGCGAACAAGTAGTCCCTTCGCATGCACGAAGCTCTTTAGAGAGCGCTAATGATCGCTGTATAGCCTGTAAAGTATGGCTACCTAGGCGACATAGGCTGTTCCACTATGCAAGTTCTCATATTTTGTGTTTATGCTATGCCCGCGAGGTTGAGAATATACCGTACCTTTTCTCCAATTTCGTATATTGTTGGGCACGCCTGACGTCTGAAACATTCGAAAAATATTTGCACTTACAGATAATGTATATTCGATTCGAACACCGATTCGAACAAGAAACTATTAGTTTCGTTGTTTGAATATTCGCACGCCCTTGCCGTACACTTCGGACAATCCGGGATAAATTGCACCGACTGCATTCGGGCGCTGGCGGAACTTGGAATAAAGTCATATTTTGAATGAATCAATTTTATTATAACGAGAATTTACTGTATCTGTATTCAGCGTTGACGACCATAGCTATAAAAACTGTCGCTTTGCGTCTGAGCTGTGAGCGAATTCATAAATCTATTTTGCGCGTTTTCCCTAGATACAAATAGTTTACTATATTTTAGCACTTTCCGTTACTTCCATTCAACTCAAAAACAAATTTAATTGCTTTGCCCTGCTGTTACATCTTGCGAACTTTCACTCGGGGAACGTGCGTCGTGTTCGTATTCAGGAATATGGCGACCATAAAGCAACTAAATGAGTAAATAGAAGAATGCTTTATTAGGCGATTGCGTGCCCGCGCAGGAAAAGGACTGACTTGGCGGCGACGATCTTGTCATGCTCAGCCAGTGTCTTTCGACGAATCAGAACTGAAGTGGCTCTTACTCGGCAGCTACTTGTATGCATAATGTTCGTGAAGGAGCAGGAAGTTTCGAGTTGGAGACGTACTCGGATAAGGCAATAACAGCGTATCTTCGAGAACACACTGGCCATATCCATGTGTCGCAGCTAATACAAGAAGTAGTGCTTCGAAATGCAAAAAAGATAATACGTTGCGTCGGTTGCGATAACAAGTAAAGGTAAACCAATGTGTCTCAGCAGGCACCTTTCTTACCTTTCTTGCGATACTATCATTCATGCTGTCTCTTCAATGCACAGCACACCACACACAGAGAACTTCGCTTGCTGATGCTACAGCTTCGCGAATATGAATTAGAAGCTCGTGCCTCACACATGGTTTCGTAGGTATAGCTTACCATAAGAACCCAGCTTGTACGTTCATACCATAGAAACAACAATCTACAAACTTGGCAAAAATTGTAATGATAAGCTGGGGAGACGCAACCGCCCCTCAATGCTCGGATATCGTAGTAAAAAAATGTTTTTTTTTTCTTTTTGCAGTGAAAACAAACAAAAAGCTATCTTTTTGCCAACCTTTATGTCATGACATGGAACGCATGCAACACTTGACCAACAGAGAAGCTGGAAAAGGAGGACGAGAGAGAGAGAGAGAGAGAGAAAGAAAGAAACGGAGGATATGTATAAGGATATGTGTAGAGGCAGGGAAGTTAACCGCACATAGTTCTGATTGTCAGGATGAGAAGAAACGCTTTTGTAGTTGTAGGAGGATCGAACAATGGTTCTTGTTTCTTATTACGGCGCAATAAACGACCCACAAAAGAAAGAAAGAAAGAAAGAAAGAAATTAAGTAATGAGCGCGTCGGAAAAGCGTTAAAAAGCGTTTTGTTCCGTTACTTCTTTGGTCGTGTGCTTTCCATGTAAGGTTGAAAATATGTAGTATAATAAAGCCCGTTCCCATTTTGCGAACAAAGTCGCATGCAAGTGCGACAAGCTGGGTGGATCGATAGAATATTGCTTGGTGACACGTAAACAGCGCGGCGAAGGACGCGGACTTAGAGAAGGAACGGATGTGTTCAACAAGTTTTTTTCAACGTTTCCGTCACTATGCGCGCAAAAGTTCGTGCAGTTTCAATGTCATATGTCATGGAAAGCAGACGGGGTTCCCTAGGGCCAGAAAGTTTGGGAGCAATGGTTCTAGAGAACTGCTAAGCGTTTGGCTAACAAAGAAGGGGTACTAGAGGAGTGGGAGAGATGATGATAGTGACGATGATTACGAAGGAGAGATGATCACGATGAGGACAGATGATAGTGAAGGATGAGAAACTAAATGCGCACAATTTAAAAGAAAAAAAGTAAACTGTGAACATTTATTACAGGTTTTTCTTCGTTTTTTTTTTTTGTATATGCAGTCAACTCCCTTTGAAAAAAGATATGCTGCAATGATCTTCATGGCCTGGTACTAAAAGAAGGCTTTCAGAAAGTGGTCGGTTGTCCATTCCTGCCAAAGAAACTTTCTGTACTGCGCGCGCGGTTGAAAAGCATGAACGAAAGTGTGTCAATAAAAGCTGCGTAAAAGAACTGCGAAGCTCCCTCTTTGGTAATTTCTCGCTAACCGTTTTGAGGCTGTACAGTTGATAACAAGTACCAATGGCGTTTTCGATATTTCACTAATTGGTTCCCCTTCTTTTCTTATTTGAAACGTTAACGGAAGTGATACGCGATCGACACCACCTTGAGCTTGCCCAGCCCTTACATGGAGGCAAATCTCTATCTTGTCGATTCCTACTCGCTGATCGCGATCGACAAGCCGTCACGCCTATCCGCCAGCTGCAGTTAGGCGATTGTTGAACGAAGGTCTTGACTGGTCGCCAGCTGCCAAACATCTGTTCGCGTTGTTCTTTTTCGCGTGTGTAATGGGCCCTTGGGGAACGAGCTTGCTTACAGACACAGTAGAGGTCGTATTATGCCGTATGGCGTGTCGATCGACGCCGCACATTTGCGATGTAAATGCACTGCGACAGAATATATCCAAAGAAGGCACCTTCCTTTGGGGCTCGTCTTACATATATGCTCATGCCATCATGGAGGCTCATCTCACCAATACTGAACACTGTTATCCAGTGACACGGGTTCATGGTCTCCATTCTAATTCGCTCCACTAATACTTCATGAACTCTGGCCTGTATGTGAGACCAACGTTAATTAGGCCCGGAGGTCGTTGTGTGATTCCTGAACAAAGGCGATTACACCACCACCTCAAATTAAAGGGACACTATATAGTCTATGCCCTGCTAATTTCCTTATTTCTCACCATAAATAACTAGTAATATTAATAGTTCGACTGCTCCTTATCATAAAAATATTAACAACGTCTTTTTAAATATATTAACTGTATGCCATGCTCTGGCGTCTTACAAATGTTGAATAAAGCTAAATTGAATTGACTATATTCTAAAAGCTGATATAACAAAGTCCAAAGAATAATCTCCTTTATTATATTTATTAATATGTTTAATATCTTCTCTTTATTTGCAAAATTATTTTTCTTCAGTGTTGTTTCTACTAACACCCGATTCGTCGATGTCCCCCGTAATGGGCTGCACTTTATCGCGTAGGATCAACCAACGAAGAAGCTAAAGAACACTGGTTTCTATTATTTTTCTAGGTTTTCTATGCACCCGTATTGCGTTTTCTTTAAGATGAACTGCCACTATATACATTTATTTTTAAATGTTATCATATGAACCTTTAAACAACTCTGGGGAAGGTTCTGATGTCCTTCACGAACATTGCTGTGTAAGTATAATTAATAACATCTCGATTCGCATTCATTTGGCGAAAATAGATTGGTCATTAGCGGTGAAAGTTAAGATCAAGCTTTCCCTTGAATATCGCGCCCAAAGTGGTTTATTATTACTTCCTTATTATTACTAAGGAGGTGGTCCCGGGTTCGAGTCCCGGACCAGGACGAATATTTTTTCAACTATGAGGCTTTTTCTTTCGAGGAACCCGTATGGGTTTCCGTTGTAGCAATTGCTACGAACGGGTGGATGTCTGACTTTCCCTTTATTCATTACTTCTCTCCACCTTGCGGGTTTCCGCAGAACTACTACGTCAAACACACTTGCCTTTGCTTCGTGCTGTCGACAAATTCCACTTCGCCCTGCCATCTGCTAGCCGCCTGGTTAGCTCAGATGGTAGAGTGGCTGCCCCGGAAAGGCGGTGGTACCGGGTTCGAGTCCCGGACCAGGACGAATTTTTATTCAACTATGAGGCTTTTTCTTTCAATGAACCCGTATGGGTTTCCTTTGTAGCAATTGCTACGAACGGGTGTATGTCTGATTTTCCCTTTATTCACACATTATTACGATGTCACTAATTTCAAAGCTTTACGCTTCGTTCAGGAAAGACTTCTCGCCCTATTGAAAAATCACGTACGCCCTATACTTCCTGTAATTCAGAGTCGTGACTTGCCAGACGTACCACTCAGGTTCGTAACCGATTGAGTCACGTTGGCCACAGAGCGTTCTGTTTCGGGCATCCTTGAAGGCAGTTTGAAGAATGCCGCAGTGGTGTTAACAGCACCTTTTAAGTGCACATTCCACGAGTTGGAGACATGCTCTCGCCAGGGGAGACACTTTTACCCATTTTACCAGTGGCCTTCCTGTGGTGCTGGGATTCGAGCCAGCGACCTCCATAGATGCCGAGGCTGGCGTCCTAAACACTACGCTAAGGCTTCCCTGTATCCACAATCCTATACGATCCTATAGGATCCTGTATAAAAATCTGCACGTTCCCCGTATAAACCTGGACGATCCTATAAGATTATGGTACAGGACATATCAGTCAATTCCAATAGGAATCAACTCACGAGGTACAAGTGTCCTTTTTTTTTTCGCATCCAATGTAGTCGTTGTTTATCGATAAACAATCAGTTATACTTTTGAGCTGACAATGTCCAACTTTCATGAGGTCACAGAATATGACGCTGGAGTTTCAAGTTCGTCTTTCAATTTTGAGTATTTTCTGGTTTACTACACTTAAGGTGAAGCTGACGTTTCCGGTCCTATGAATATATAATAAAAAATTTCATCTCCTCTCTCTCTCTCTCTCTCTCTCTCTGTCGCTGGTATTCCAAAAGCTTAATTTACGAACCCAACTTCACGCATTTCTCTTTAGCATCTTTCTGAAGGGCCCCTCACCAGGTTTGGGCAGCATTGCAAACAAAATGGAGTTACTACAACTAGCATGGCAAGCAAGCGCGGTGCTCGGTTCAGCCAATGAAAATCGTGCCTGCGCCCGTACGCACGCCGCGAAAACAGCTGGAAATTCAAAGGGAAAACCCGTGCCTCCTTCTTCAAGAAGCAGCCGCTCTCTCTCTCTGCCACGAAAGAACAATGAGGCATCGTCACGGGAAAGAAGTGAAGCCAGAAATTCAAGTCGGCCCAACACGTGATCATGTCACGTAGTCTTGGACCACAGCGCTAACCGTGCGCTCAGAGCACGCTCTTCCGATAAGAACGGGTTCGACAAAAACGCGCGGCTGTCGCAGTTTCACGTTGCGACGAAGACGGTAAATGCAAGTACGCTTCAATAAACGACCGAAGTTGCTCCAGCATACCGGGAGACGAATGCGGGCAGAGCGGTCATCAGACCACCTGGATAAGGGCGCGTCGACTAAAACCTACCGGGAAATAGAGATGCGAGAGTCGGGAATAAACCCGGAAAGAATGAGCGAAAAAAACTATGTCTTTTTTCTCGTTTTTTTTCCAGCACATAGAAAATGGGAAAGAAAGCTCCAGTAGAATCTCCACATACAGTAATAATTGCCTTTCTCTGCTGTGCAGCGTACGATTCTATGGAAACGACCACGGCGGCGAAAAGCAAACTGCTACCTCGCCAACCATTCTTTCTTTTTGTGCGACTTCACTGGGATCCAGCCGCAGGGATGCTTTTCTCGCAGTTTGCAATTTTATTGGAGAGACAAGAAGAGTGCCTTGCTGAATTTCAAAAATTATGAATTATGTATATTATTTCATTTCTTTATGTTAAATTATTTTATCTCAGAATTCCTAACAACATATTTTTAAACTTCTAAATCGCATTTCTTTACTCCCACGCCCTAATATTCAAATTTAGTTTTGTTTTAATCCTAAACATACTGATCGAAACCACCTGTTTCTTGGCCAATCCCCCATAGTGGGTACGCGCTAGTGTTTGGGAATAAGACAAGCACAGTTTTCAACTGTCTTCATTACATGTCTTCAGCGCCAGTAGCTTTGTGTTCCCCATAAAAAGATTATATCTTTCAAAAATCAGTTAGGAATGTTGCACCGTCTTTATGGTGATATTGTTTCTGTAATCATAGTATCTTATTGCTGCACTGATGTATGTTTCTTTCCTCTTTCGTTTCTCCTCCCTATTAATTATGTACCCCCAATGCGCGATTGTTCAACACTGTCTTCAACATCCGGCTTCAACATCACCACAACCGCCACCACCACCTTGTTGCACATTACGCACGTACACCTTATGGGCCTACACTAGCCTCGGCTATGCACCCAACAGTTGTTTGCTTATGTTGATGCAGAATTTTATGCTGAAATAACTAATGTGTAATGTTTAAAACGTAGCGGAGAATACAAGGACACGCTCCGAGTCCAGGACTGGCGTCTGGGACTCCGCGAAGCACGTGAAACCGCCAGCCTGGTGACAAGGCCTTTGCACTAATCAGCCGCTGACTCCTACAGCTTCTAGCCTGCTGCAGATGCTTTCGCCATCTGCCAGTTACGAACGAAACTGGTCTTTGTTCGGAAATGTTCGTAACAAGCTACGCAACAGAGCCACGAGTAAACGTGTTCGAAAACTCGTTTACGTACAGTCAAATTCGATCGCAGAAGCAGCCACGACTCATTCTAATGCCAGTGGGTCCAGCTAGAGTAAATCGAACGCTCAGTGACCTTTTTCTCGGTTATCAGATACGCAATCTTTCGTCGGAGACAAGACGTTCATTCTGTTGCCTTCATGTTCTCTGCGCAATTATTGCGCGTATTTAAAGATAACTGTAGTTTATTGCTGGAATAATATATATGAGGTATTTTTATTGGAGTTTCAAATTTCCTCAAGCTTTCCAAAACCACACGACAAAAAGAAGAAAAAACGTGCTTTTTTCCTCCCGCTCAAAATTTCCGGAAGTGTTGCATGCTTACGGGAACCAACCATGCTGAGTCGAGTCCGCCGAGTTCCGGGTTCACGTGTTGGGCCGACGTTTCGAGGGGATAGCTTCACGGAGAGCTGATTTCTTTCTTTCCTTGGTGCTCCCCGAAATCAGATAGTCAGGGACGCCATCAGGTGCATACCGCGCAACGTACAAACAGCCAGCGGCAAAGCAAACTCGTGGGTTCTATTGATGTGTTGAGGGCCACAGAACCGCCCATGAAGGGATGATGATGATGATGATGATGATGATGATGATGATAATGATTGAACTTTATCGAGAGCAGACAAAGCTATTTGGTCGCCTTCCTTGCGGATGGTTTCCTCAGTCCAGGAAACCATGTGACCTGGCCGCTTACTTTGACCCTTTCACCAGCCGACGTTGTTCAACAGGGTTGAGGCTGGTGAACTGGGGCTCCCACTGCTCCGGTGTGGGGTGTGGGATAGGAGCCTATGAAGCGAGAGTGAAAAAAAAAAAACGGATTCCACGCGCTGTGGGGTCGTTTTAAGCGAAAATTTCATCGATGTTTGCGAAGAACGCTGCTCTTGTTTAGCGACCAAGTTGGACATTTTCACTCAACAGACCTGTTGTGCTCGAACGTGCGGATCTCACACGTGGCCACGATCGCATGATGACGAGGTAATGAGGATGACGGGTTGAAAACGATGGAGCGACAAATATGGGACGACCACGACTTCATGACGACGACTGTATGGCGATGACGCAATTACTAGGACGGCACAACGACGACGAATTACAACGACGGGGACAACGACGGCACGATGACCATGATATGACTGTGACTGTACAAAGACGACACAATGACGTCGATGGCATGACGACGACATGATTACGACTGTACGAAGACGCAATGGCAACGATTACATGATGACATTGGCATGGCGACGTTTGAATGACGAAGGTGGCGTTACGACAGCGGCGTGGCCACAACAGGATAGCGAAGCTGGACTGGAACGACCACGGCGGCATGACGACGATGGTATGACCAAGAAGGCAGGTCCACGATGACATGATTTAACGGCGACGACAATTGCCTATGAGAAAGCAAAGGGCTTCATTGGAAGTGACAGCGTTATCAAAGGATAATAATTTGCCCTGTGTAGTGTTTGTTGGTGTAGATTGTGCAGCGATAGCTTCTCGGAACAGAGCAGTGTAAAAACTTTGTTCACAGTGTTGTAGGTGAAGTACAAAGATTATCAGAGGTGAATGTCGAGTTTAAATACTCTTGTTTTTGAGTTTCTGTGACGTGCTTGTGTAGTGCATAGTGATATATGCGTTGCATTGGATTGGGAAATGTTAATTTAGTGACATATAGTGAACGACTGCGCACTGCAAGATTATATTTGTGAGGAACGTATATACAGTGTTGATACGTGGGTGAACATCAGTTTTTTCATTATTATTTTAAAGAAAGCTCTTTCATAGGGGGGCCTATGTCATTATTGACAGGCGAGGCACGTGCGCGTGCTGCGAGGCGCACGTAAGTTCGCACTAAGTTGCACTAAGTCCCGTACTGGCCAATTTCTATCTATTGCTGTTCGGGACAGCAGCAGCATCCACAAAGTAAGGGGAAAAGACAAAGGAAGCTTCGCTTTAAGATGGGGTAGGCGGAGGTCATGACGTACGTCACGTGGATGCTCGGCTCTAACATGAGAAGGCAGGCTAGGATCGAAATGTCGCTTGCCGATGGTAGTGATCAGGATATCAGGAGAATAGTGTGGTAAGGGTAGCAAGCCTCCTAGCACCATAATATCACATTTCATTCCTTTTTATCTAGACTGTCACAAGACCTTTTTATAGCAACTTTTTTTTCGGTAGGACGCTTCCCTGACAGCGCTTTACATCTTCTAGTTCATCACATAACGTTCCGAAGTGGCTTTATGCGTGTTAACGTGCTATTCTTATCTTTAATTTAAATTGAATGTGTCCTATGTGCAAGTAACACTTCACTGGCCGAAAGTAACGATAACTTTGATAAAATTTATTCACAAATTGCACCTACCATGTGCATCTTCTGCCGTCGCGACACGACGGAAATGAACAACGGGGTATAAATAGCCAGAAATGATTAGCGACGCCTGTGTTGCGCATTCATTGGTGCGTACACCAAAATTCGCTAATACGCGCGCATCGATATGATGAAGTACTGTCACACTCTCCCTCCTGAAAGACTGAAATGACACTCCAACAAGCACGAAGACATGTTGTAACATTAAACAAACAAACAGATGGTAACAAATTCACCGAAGCGGGAATAACAAATGCGAAAACATGTGAACGCAAATACAGTGACAGACATCGGGCCAGCAAGCAGATCGGGCGCGTGAGCTGCTTCGCCGCTCTGTGTCGTTCTGCTTGTTGTTCTACGCTGTTCTTTTTCTGCGCTTTCTGTTGCGCTGCGCAGAGTGGCACAGCTTGACTTGGTACGACTTTGAGAAAGAAAGAAGGAAGGAGTAAAGGGGGTGGGATCGAGGCACGGACAACGCGACATATCGACAAGAGACAACGAAAATGTAGCAAACCCCATGCACCGCTTGGCTGCTGCACACAGTTTCAAGTACAGTTTTAGTCTCTGCATGGCACGCACCAACGAGTCGCGAGAACAGAGATGGACGGTTGGGGAATGGCCCGAACGGATGAGTCCCCCTGCCAAGTGTCTGTAATGTCCTGTGAAAATGCGCGTCGAGCCTGTAGTGAAGCCCGGCTTAGGGTGCATCGTTCACTCTCGCTCGTTCGCGCACGCATCCTTTCGCCACCAGTCGCGAACGCTTTGCGTGCGCCGCTTCGCCGGGGCTGGCGGCGCGTGCAGCATTGCGCACAGGCGGCACCAGAAGTACGTGTTGACGAACTCCCCGGTGCCCTTCCACTCGAAGTACTGGTTGTACAGCGTCCGGTTGCGGCTGAGCAGGTGCAGGTACTCGGCCAGCTCCTTGGGCGACGCGAAGTCGTCCACGTGGATGTACGAGTGGTACGGAGCCGCGGCCAGGTACTCCTCGCGGGAAGCGCCCATCACCACGGGGACCACGTTGTGCCTGCGGGAGGCCAAAGGACATCAGACAGACAGACAGACAGACGGACAGAGAGAGAGAGAGACGGATAGAGAGAGAGAGACAGAGAGAGAGAGAAAGACAGAGAGAGACAGAGAGACAGACAGAGAGAGAGACAGACAGAGAGAGAGAGACAGACAGAGAGACAGACAGAGAGAGAGACAGAGAGAGAGAGAGACAGACAGTGAGACAGACAGAGAGAGAGACAGAGAGACAGACAGAGAGAGAGACAGAGAGACAGACAGAGAGAGAGACAGAGAGACAGATCTACAGTTAAGAAAGTTCGTAAAGTCCGGGACGGTTTGGCAAGCCTACTCGTATCTTACAATTTCTTTGCCCAAACGCGCAGAAAGTCATGACTGACGCACCGCAGAGCGTTGAAGAATTTCTCGGTGATGTAGTCCTTGCAGTTGGCGTTCTCGAATGACAGGTAGAATAAGTACTCCATGTCCAGCATCTGGTAGCACCTCTCGCTCTGGTCTCGCGGACACGAGAGGGGCCCGCACAAGCCGTAGATGTCCACCTGCGGAGCGATCGGACGAAACAGGTTCTTATAGTGGACCCACGTTGATGAAATAGTGGAACGAGCCGCTCTAGAGAAAACACTGGAGATTTTTAAGAGAGGCGACACCAGAGATTTAGGACAAGTTGTACAGTCGGAAATTGTCACATTTGTGCGTACGCAAGGAAATGACCACCATATATCCTAAGCAGTCCAGACATTTATGACGCAATCTAGTGAAGCAAGCTCCAAGTGAAAAGAAGGAGAATGACGACGACGGCAACCAGAACGACCCGCGCATTCTATTATAGCATAAAACCATCTGCGCAACTCATCCAAGCAAAACAAGAAACGGAACAACCAAAAGGTTTGATTTCTTCGCATGTACTCGTGATGGTATTACGTAGACAGAAGAGCGAGAACGGTTCCTTTACGTGACACCTACGCAGCTAGTCTCAAGGTATTTTGGCGCTGTTGTACTACAACGACAGCTGTCATTATGGGCTCACTCTCCTGCTTGTTCTTGGCGTCCGCCGCAGTCCGTCGCTGGAATCCAAAACTACTTTCCGTGAAAGTACGCAGAAATAAAGCAAAAACTGTATCCATGCGCCGCAAGAGTTCCAACTTACAACCAACAGATTGGCAGTCTAGGATTTTACCACCGGCTATTCTGCCTATGCTACATCAGTGGAGAATACTGTCTTGCGTTCGCTCAACGCCTGAGTACTGGACAGAGGTGGCGTACGCGCCTTGGTCGTGTTCCAGCGCGTTACCTTTCCAGTCGTGCAGCTGGTCCTCGGTTAAGTTTTTCCCTTTTTCTATGCATTTGCAATCACAAATATTGAGCGTGTCTGCTTCGCCTCTAATATAGCCTTCTTCTAGCGCTCGGCTTCTTTTCACGTTTACTGGATCGCGCTGGCGTCATATTCTTTTGTTCAAGAGCAGAATGAAGCCTATTATTGGTCGGTAGCCCAAATACAAGTTTATAATATGCCGAACGAATCCAGCAGTAAAAAGCTAACGGGTTGTTTTAGTGGAGACCAGTGGCTAAGCCCGGGCAGGTGGAAGAAAAGCCGAGTCATCGCACTTCCCCGCCAGGAGGCGCAACTTCCAAAAACGAATACGACTCGCATTTCTTTTACTTCTCGAAAGTCACTCGAAAGGAGATCGCTCGGTGGCGCCTGCGAATGTTCACTCCAGCAAACACCGCACGAGGAGTCTCATCGCTGGTGTCACATCGCCACTTTCGATGGCGACGGAGCCCGATCTAGGTCAAACTTTTCGACCGCTATCGGTTGAACAAAGCAGCCAATCGCACGACCAAGCAATCCAATCCGGGTTATGCTCGATCGCGATCAAAAGTGCGACACCCCTATAAGGAAGTCAGCTTAGGGATCGCGGAATAGTGCCTGATCTGAGTCTTGTATCATATCAATGACGAGCGAAACTCGTGTATTTTTGCACACAGCCAGTAACACAAAAGTATAAGAATGAAAGCAGTGCGTGCCCTGACCGACAAAGAGACGAAACCGCCTCAGAGCCGGAGGAGTACGACATGGCGTTACTAATACCAAGTTTATGAAAAGAACATACAAGGAAGCCAAAGAAAACTTAGGGCAAGTTAACTTTAACACAGTCCCTAACGTGGCCAACACTATCCTTCACAGATCAGAAAAAAAAACAGCATGACCTGTAATGTGGCAAGTGCAATTTTTCTTTCAACACTTTGTCGTGCCTTCTGACACACAAAGAAAAATACATTCTTCAATCATTGCTGCGTTTAGATATTGTCGAACCCTGAGCATCGTCTACTTGCATTCGCTCAATTTCCCTGTATTTCTTTTATTTTTGAACAGTCGTAGTTTCATATTTTATTTGTGCGCAATTCCGCTCCGGCCAAATGTGCTGCAATGAACACGCAGTGCGCCTAATGTCCAGACAGGGTCCTTGAATACTTTCTTTGAAGGACCCTGGTAAAACTAATTGTTCGAAAAAAAAAAAAGAAAGCTGCAACGTATTCAGTATTGATATTGGAGGGCAGCCTTGGCTTGACAGATTTCTAAGAGCGCTATAGAAATGGATAAAACATTAAAGCTTTCCTTAAGGTGCGTGATAATATCAATTCCAAAACAGGTTTCCCGTCTACAGAGAGAATGTATCGATCATTTGATGGGACGTATAAATTTTACACATATATACACTGAAGGTTATGTAGCAGAAGCACATTTGTTCACCAACTTGCGCAGCCGCTGGCCTGCAGGTTGTTCAACCTCTGCGGTGCCACCACGGCTCCTGTGCGGCGGAACCATTCGGAACGGCCACCACTTGCATCTGCTTCCCTATAACAAGCGCTGTTATCCCTCATATTCGAACAGAAACGAATATTCGACAACTCGCATTGAACGCCGATCGTACAGCACGGCCTATTTCATTCGCGCTCGAAATTTCGAATAATTCGCACACCACAGACGATCGGGTAGCGCGGTACATTATCTGGCATTATAAACGCTGGCATTATAGACGCGGCGTATACACTAACACGGGGACCGATTTGTGTTGCGCACCTGTATGTACTGGCCCAGTTTCTGCGCGTACTCCAAGCGCCCGTTGGCCGCCGCGCAGTTGGAGACGAACCAGGCGACCATCTTGGTTTTGTTCTGGGCGTAGTCGTAGTCGCGCTTTATCGTCTTCACCAACGGGTCGAAGAGCACGAACTTTTCGTAGGGCGTCACAATATCCGAGTCCTTCCTGCGCATTAAAAGGAAACAAAGAGACCGTGCTGAGTGGCGTATATAACTCGAATGAATCCTCGAGCCAGCCTTTTGAGAACCAAGAGCTCATCACGTGATACAACACCTTCTGTAGTTATTTGTTAATTCGTTAGCATTAGTAGTGTCAAGGTGTGTGTGGGGGGCGGCGGGGGGGGGGGGGTGAAGCCGGTCATGTGGTAAAGGAGAGAGGATGGTAGAGCGAATATGTATGTGAACGAGAAGAAAGGAAACCGAGGGACCCGCCACTTATTATAGTCATATCATATGAACCCAACAGTGACATCAAGGACAGCAAAGGGGAAATTATCCCTAGTTCCTTGTTAAATTAAGTAAATGATCAATAAATGGAAACGAAAGTGGATGAAGAAAAGCGACAACTGACCGCAGGTGGCATACGAACCCACGTCTTCGCATTACGCGTGCGATGCTCTTACCAATCGAGCTACCGCGGCGCCGTTTTCCCGTCCACTTTCTGGGGCATTTATGTTCTTCTGCTAGAACTAACCTTTGGAGTGCTAGCCAGCGCCACCACTCTCGGCCTCGACGCCGGATGTGGAACACCTCCATTTATTCATAATTCCTTTAATTCAATTAAAAACTACGGATAATCTCCCCTACGCTGTGCTTGGTGTCGTTTTTTCTTGGCTTCTTATGATATGGTTAATAAAAATTGGGCCCCTCGGTTTCCTTTCTTCTCGTTCATTGCGTTGCGAGGGCCTCGAATCCGGCAGCATTGACACCTTCATGTAGCCTGTGTGGGTTTATTGACCAGTTGCCTTCACCAAAAACGTTGACGTAGAATTTGTTACCCGTAAAGGCGGGCTACGTCATTTCCTAAAACAGCAGAAGACTAAGCGTAGCGCAAGTTTCCAGAGGCTGTGTGACGCTGCGACTTCCCGAACGCGAGAATATACTTTGAAATCCATGATGCCACTGTGACGAACGGACGCGAGTGATTCAGCATGGAGTTTTATGAAAGGATGGCCTTCATTTTGCCTGCTAGTATAATAAACCGCATAAAGCGAAATGAATGAACATACAGTTTTGGAAGACCATTTAATGCGTTCTGTGGTATAAAGGTTTAAACAGGGATAACGTGCCTCAGAAAGGCTGGCCAACGTTTCGATAGGAAGACCTATCTTCGTCAAGGACATTCTCGGCGCTTGACAGCCGCCGGCGCGCCACGCCTCTAGTCTCGGAGGCGACGCGCGGACTTCTCGGCACTGCTAATAGGTGCCGCAGCGTGTCCAGGAAGACGCGTGAGAAAAGAGACCCGTTGTCGCACAACGCGTTTCTCAGCGTTCGCACGCACCGCCACTCCATGCATCTCAGAGGCCATATATACGCAGGCTTCGTGGCGCTGGCGCTAGATGGCGCGCAGCACTCTTAGGGAAGCGCGAAGGAAAAGTCCCGCTGCAGTGCACGCCTCACACATATAACTCGTTTCCACGGTGGCAGTATACCGTCTCGCTACATTTATTCAATGCTAACGCACTACCATCGACAGCCGTCGAGATGGGTTCTTCCGCGATTTTTATCAACTTAAACTGACTTTGGTGTTTCTCTTTAATGTCCAATTAACGTGCGCCCAAAGCGTGGTGCACGAGCGTTTTCGTATCTTGTAATCTTGTAATATCTCTTGTAATCTGTAATTCATTTTGTAATCGGTTCCTATTCAAAATGGGCTCTCACGAAGCTGAAAAATCTATTCTTTAGATAAAATTACATTGTAGTACGTCCAAAAGCTACCACTTCCATATACGTAGATAAAGTGACCGTCTCAAGTGTGCTCAGGTAAAAAAGCTTCTCTTTTATCTGAGAACATACTAGGAGCGCAGTTCAGACTTTCCATCCCGGTTCGCTGCGTCATCTAGTGACATTTGATAAGCACTCCATGGGCCTTACCTGTCGTCCGTGATGTCTCACGCAAAGTATCACGCAAAGTAGTATCAATATTTTCAAAGACAAGACGCGACAAGATAAAACGCGTGCATGCATCTGGTTTAAAATCACAACGGCGTTTTTTTTTTATTTCCCGCCTATGACTTCTAACTTCAGCGCCTCCTATCTAAATACACAGGGACGGAGAAACCATTTCGCTCGCCGTCCACTATACAAATTTGATGAAGCTTATTTGCATTTAAAATAACACATTTAAATATGATGACTGTATATTAATTTAGGTCATCAATTGTTTCTCAAAAATATTGAAAGTGCAAAATTTTCATAAAGTGAAATATCAAGTTTGCAGCTAGCTCTGTAGCCCAGGAACAATAAAACGGCATTAGTTCTGTGAACGTCGCCGATTGCGACATCTAAGCGGACATAATTGACGTACACTCTGCGAGAAGGACGTTTGCAAAACTCTCGCATACATTGTAACTATTT
This sequence comes from Dermacentor andersoni, assembly GCF_023375885.2. Taxonomy (NCBI): domain Eukaryota; kingdom Metazoa; phylum Arthropoda; class Arachnida; order Ixodida; family Ixodidae; genus Dermacentor; species Dermacentor andersoni. The sequence continues at coordinate 124,453,896 of NC_092817.1, read as the reverse complement.
CGCGTAAAGTGTAAAATCAACTATCACATTTATCCGCTTGAGATGCTTTAACAGAAGGAGTTAACAGAACTGCAGTATCTGGCTTTCTTTAATCTAATAATTAGTTAGAGATCTGGAAGAAACTATGCGCATCATTTTTTAAGGAGCCGATATTCGGCGATTTCTTCTTTTGAAAAAAAAAAAAAGAAAACTGAGGCCACAAATTCAAATATTGTTTCCTAGAGTCGGTAAAATTCAGCTGGGTCATTCCATCTCAAGTGTACTCGGTGTTTTTTCGACCCAGCTTTCTATTAAGTTCTATTCTTCCCCTTGTATATTGGTTTAGTGCATGTTGAATGATAGATTTCTGCATTTAACATGCATACATGAATAAGAAAATCGGAGCTTCCCACTTAATTTGGAAAGGTTAAGGACTGGTATCAACGAAGATGGGATGCGGGGTCTGAGGAGCTTTAATGGTCCAAGCCCTTACGTCAAGGTTTGTCATCACCGGATTGGTCCGACGTTTTGTTAGGTTAGGTTCAACATTATGCGGTTTTACACAGCACGTGACCGTAAACGTACATGAGTTTACGGGAGACGTTCGCGTTAGCGGCCGCGTTGGTGGCGCCACCTTGTGGTACACATGTTACAACCGTGCAGTAAAACACCATATTCTACATGTAGGTTTAGTGTTCATGCAGCGACGTATTCGTTAACATGCAGTCCGCTTTGTTTTTTCATTCAACGAGAATACTGACGTAACAAAAATATTTGCAACGAGTGCTTTTGGAAAGCAAGGCGTTGCTACCAGTGAAGCTATTGCCGTACACGGCCCCGGTAACCTGGTAATCCGTAAACTTAATAGGTAATACATACTTTACGGACATTTTCATTCTTATTTATTTATTTATTTATTTATTTACAATACTGCTACTCTCATTTGAGAGCGTGGCAGTTAGGCGATACAGTATACATGTATATCAGTACGCCTCTAGGCAGAACAGTTAATTGAAAAAAAGGAAAATAAAAAGAAAACAATTGCACAAGGATGCCAATATAAGAAGGAAGCTGAGTTTAGGAACAAAAATGCATGTTTTCACATGACAGTTAATTAACATGATACTAGCAGTGAAGAACATGTAAGTAACCAGTTATACATGAAATAGGAGCGAACTGAAAGATAACACTTAACGCGACAAGAAATATTAAAGTTGTGTGAAGAGATGCGCTTAAAACATATACACTTTGAGAGCGAGAAGAAACGAATTGAAAAAAAAGAAATCTAGGCAAGCAATTAGCAGGAAAATGGCAATTACAACAATCATCTTAGGACTAGAAGTAATACAGTAATGAAAATTTATTTTGGGAACAGAGCATACCATATGCCCACATAACGACAACCAACAAAAAAAAAAAGGAAAAAGAAAAGTGGGACGTCGAAAGCAACACAATGAAAAATTTGTGACGATGATTCATGCGATGATAAATGATTTTATTTCCGCACTGCAGCTTCTACTTGTGAGGTAAATTCGGACAACGATTTGATGGCGGTTATAGCAGGATCAAGTCGGTTCCCATATAACATCATAGGCTTGTATCATAAGTGATCTATGTCCGAAAGGAACAGTTAATGACCACGAGAGACACCCTAGTGGGGCGCTACGGATAAATGTTGACCACCGGGGGTTCTTGGTTATCAATGCGCGAGCTTCGCTGCCTTCGGCTTCCATTGGTACACGGCCTCCGCGGTCTGGTATCGAAACTGAGCTACGGTATATATGCGTATGCACCGACCGACTACGACGGCGTTTTGAAAAGTTTTGCTTTCGCTTGTATTGCTTGCTCATATAACGTGCTGAAAACAGTCGATACTATATAAATATCCACGTTTTCACAAAAACTGAGGAGTCATCATGGTTAGCTAGAGCAGCTGTAATGAAAGATAATTGTGAAGAGCTATATTATTCGATTATTATCTGTCGACATATCCGCATGACTTCTTTTTTTTTCTTTTCTACATCGTACGGACGCGTGATTTATATGACCTTTATGATTTACTCACGATATCTGGGTACGCGTCTACAACGTCACCTGTATGTACAGTCAACCCCAACGCAATGGCACATGTGACTGCAGCCGCGACGCTGCAGTGATTAAGCAGCCGTTTGTCAAAGCTGCTTCGCTGTCTGCTGTAAACACGCTCCCTGTATACACGTCACTCCACCAGTTACACATACATTACATATACGGCCACGCAGTGCTGCTTTACTCTATGTCGGCGTCCGTTCTCACGGGATTCTCGCTGTTAACAGGTTATCGCTCGACGTGTCAACACGTTATATACTGCATCCTAAATTTCGCGAACATTGCCGTCAGTTCTGCAGGGAAAATCTAATCAGATTGATCGCGCCTCGCGAGCAGTGTTGCGGTATATTTCGTCGCTTTGAGCAACAGTTTTAATTATACCTGCGATTACTCTGCGGGGAGTGCATACACGGCGAGAGAAACGTCTATAAATAGCCGACAGACGTGAACCATGGACTCGTTAGGTCAGATTCGACGACAGGCGACTATGCTCGCCGCTGCAGACGTGATTCTGCGGTGCTGCTTGCCTTTCTGGGTACAAGTTTTCTTACTAAAAGAGTCGGCAATAAAGCTTGCAATAAGGGTTCCATGGTTCGATCCCGGGTTTCGGCCCCCGACAAAACGTCATTTGGAAAGCACCTCTGCGGGCTTTACATAACGACTAGAGGGAATGCGCACTAATACGGAAATCACTATAATACTCGAGCTTTGAAAGCAGAACTCCATGCGCGCCTCCACTTTCATCTTCTTCCACGCGGCGCACGCGGATTTCCGTCAGTTACCTTTAGAGAAAGCTAGATGATCACCCGGTCACGTTCGAGACTGGATTGCGACAAGAATATGCTGCTGTAATGGCCGCAGGGAGCAGGCGCACGTCATTTCCACGCACGCCGCGATCGCATTCAGGAAAAAAAAAAAACCGAAAAAGCCAGAGACTCCTGAAAACTCCCGGCTTCAGTTGTGCGAAAAGGCGGAAAGGCGGCCTTTTGTCTTGCGTATGAATTCGTAAGCGAAGTCACAAATAGCACTGCTGGCTATACATAGGCAAGATGAATGCATTAGGACAAGTTTTCTTCCGAAGAACAACGATTCAAATGGGAGCGGGGGGAGACAGCGAGGAACAAGCGCAGAGTGATTTGTACATCTCGTCTGCTCTCTTCGTCTGCACCTTTGCCGCACCACGACCGAGCGTCCCCGTTTTTTTGTGGGCATCCGGATCGCCTGTGGACGGTGTTGACGTAGCTGCGCTGTTGAAAACTGTGTACCACGCTAACGGTCGTCCAACATGGCGACTACAAAGGGCTATATATGAAAGGTCCACGTGTACCATACCTGTAGGTGGCCGTCCAGTCGATGCCGCTCGATTCCTGCGCGACGTACGAGTGCAGGGGATTCTCGAGCAGGTACAGTATCCACACCTGGTTCCCTTTGCTCGTCTCGGGTCCCACGCCGAAGCTGTCCTTGAATATGATGGCGTCCGCCGTCGCGGCGTCGCCTTGGGAGGTCCTCTTCTGGTAGACGCGGCACTTGTCCACGGGACACCGGTCACGCAGGAACAGCGTCTGACCACTCAGGAAGTCGTACCAGCTGCCGTCCAGAAGAATGGTCTTCATGGACGGGTCTGCGTGGCGCACTCATGCTGTTGCAGCTGTCCGCGACTTCGATGCTCCATTTGCCTCTTTGTACAGGATCGTTCTCTTTCAAGAGAAACATGTACGTATAGAAACGCGTATACGTCATTTAAAGGGAGACGCCTGTACCTTTAGCAGAAAACATTAAAACTATTGACTTTGCTGAGCTGTAATACACCTGTGTTTTTGCAGTGTTGTATTGAGCCGGGTCGGCGCACGCTAATGATATTTTATTGACCTGAGCTCGTGTTTACCTTCGATTTGTTTTCTGCCTGTGCAGTGTGCTAATGAACCCTTAATTTCTTCACACAGATCCCCGTTCCATACGTTCATGCTTCGGATAAGCCTGTTTTCTATATTTGTTGATATGCCCCCTGAGGCTCGAGCACATCAAGGCTTGCAGTATTCTCTAATAAATAAATAAATTAATTAATTAATTTTCAACCGCCCATAACTGGAATTTCGCACAAAATTCAGTAGGCTAATATTTCCTTATTAGATGTCCGCATCAGGGGTCGTATATAAGGCACATTTACCCCATAGTGTGGAATAATTGCTGGTGGCACACGATGTTACATTGGATCGGATTCTAATTACGTATTTCCCACAAATATTGACGAACCCCTTAAGTAGAGCTACCTTAGGTACTTTGCTTTCACGCAAGCTTGCTTTCTTTTTTTAATTTCTGAAGTCTAATTTTGTTTAGCGTTCCAAAGTAACACATCGGCTTGCAAACTAAGCTGAATAGCAGAGGGCTCTGGATTAATTTTGATCACGTGGCGTTCTTTGACGAACAACCTGAAGGACAGTACAGATGCGCTTTTGCAGTCCGGCTTCACCAGCATGCGACCGCAGTGTCAGGGAGTCGAACATATAACCTAGCTCGTGCTCAGACCTCATTTTGATGTGCTACACGGTTTTCACGAACTGCAGAGCGTTTGTCATACGTTGCTGCTAGCCACTTGGCAATGTATCATTTCACACAATATCGGAATCATTTAATCCGACAATATATACGCAATGCACGAGAAGAACCCGCATAATAGGAACCGACTACGAAAGGGGCCCGCCGTGTTGGCGTAGTGGTTTTGGGGTTGCGCTGCTAAGCCCGATGGGCGCGGGATCGAATCCCGGCCAAGGCGGCCGCATTTCGATGGGGGCGAAATGCGAAAACACCCGTGTACTTAGATTTAGGTGCGCTCTAAAGAACCCCAGGTGGTCCAAATTTCTGGAGTCTCCCACTACGACGTGACTCACCATCAGAAAGTGGTTTTGGCACGTAAAACCCAACAAACAAAAAAGGTTTGGAGTGCATACGGCAGGCGTTGCGACTGACTGGGAGCTTACCTCTATCATTGAAAAGAAATGGGCATAATCACTGTATTCTATATCAGTGCTAACATATGGGGCAGAAACTTGGAGGTTTTTCTTGGAGGTTGGCAAAAAATCTCGAGAACAAGGACCGTATAAAGAGCGATGGAACGAAAAATGTTAGGCGTAACGTTAAGAGACAGGAAGATAGCGGTATGGATTAGAGAGCGAACAGGGATAGCCGATATTCCAATTGACATTAAGAGAAAAAAAAGAAAGGAACTGGGCAGGCCACGTAATGCGTATATGTATAACCGGTGGACCATTAGAGTTGCAGAATGGGTGCCAAGAGAAGGGAAGCGCAGTCGAGGACGGCAGAAAACTATAGGTGGCGTGATTAAATTAGGAAATTCGCTGACGCAAGTTGAAATCAGTTGGCGCAGGACAGGGGTAATTGGAGATCGCTGGGAGAGGCCTTCGTCCTGCAGTGGACATAAAGATAGGACGACGACGACGGCGATGATGATAATGATTATGATGATGTACCGTGCATTGGATGCACGTTAAAGAATCATCGTTTCTGCGGAATCTCGCAAGGTGGATGGATGTCTCTTTCTGGCATGTTATGGGATAGGAAAAAAAAAGGAACTCCTATCTCTGTATTTAAAAAGTATAAAATATTGTCACGGTGCCACGAGGGCGACAAAGAGGACGATCAATAACAAGAAGAACGAGACGACGTAGTGGGGCTAGCCTAACGTTCCGCCATAGTGGTTGCACCGGCCATATCTTCTAAAATCGTAAACACGGTCCCATTTAACCTTGTGTCTCAGCCCGTTTCAATATGAAGCATTCGACGCACAAATATTCTCTTAAAACATCAAAGTTTGAACGTTTTTAGCACTTACCATTATGGATCTGATCCAGCTCCTTATTGTCCGGTATATAAGTCGTGTCTGAAAACCAATCGATCAAATAATTGGTCACTCAATCGATAATCAATCACCTACGTATTAGTCAGACAGGCAGCCACAAATGAGTAAAGAAATAGTTAAGCAGATTTAACGCACACATTGTAATCTTAGTGAAGCGAAGCTTTGTATGGTTGTAGGCTGAGAACGAAGAGAACAAATTTGTTGAACAAAGAACAATGAATGATGAGAACAAAGTTGCTATAACATGGGAACGAAGAAGTGGTTTTTCACGGCAACCACTGCACCGAATTTGATAAGGCTTGTTGAATTTAAAAGAAAATGGCAGAATCCAATGACAGCACGATGGATGGATGGATGCAAATCTTTAATGAAGGTCCTGAGGTAAGCGACTCGGCGCGCTGCGGGCCGCTCCCACGTTGGGACAGTCAGGCCATGCCCGACCGCCGCATCGTGGGCCCTCTGGACAGCCCATAGTTGCGCCCCGGCATCATGACAGCACGAAGGATATATTTTTTTTATTTAGGTTGCCGATTTAACAAAAAAAGGAGAAAACTTCAAAATCCCGTAATTTAAAAGAAAACGAGACTATCAAGTTTACAACTCTGTAACTCAACAATAAAAAGATATATCACAACTATGTCAACTGAATGTAATAGTACATTTAAAGCGGACGAAATTTATTGTACACCACTCTCAAGTACGCCAATAATATGTGAGTAGGACATTTGGAAAACACTCGTAAGCGTTGTAACCAATTCACGCAAGATATTACTTTATATCAAAATTTGTGCGCTTTAGATACCCTAGCTGATGCATTTTACAGAACTGTGATATCTGTTTTTGGAGGAGTTACGTATTTTGCTGTTTGGGATCTCTCGGCGTATCGACTTGAAATTAGCAGAAATGAAGTATGCGTCGTGGTGGAACGCGCCGGAGAAATATTGAATTTCTACATTACCTAAATCCACACTACCTATTTTGCAAACTGCGTTCTCATGCCTTTATCAAGCTTCGTGAATAACCTCCGAGGGTTATTGCCGTATGCTAGCGTTTCGCCACATCTGCTTGAATCATTGCTCTGGTATACATTATGCATTACAGGCTTAGAACAAAACGTTCTTAAATGTATCCATGTTGGCACGCTTAGGAGCGTTAATTAGGAGCTCACGCACTCAATAGCGCCGGCGGAACAGCTGTGGGTCTATGGCACGGCGAGGCGGTAAGATAGGATCTTACCGTGATAGGATCGGATAGTGTGATAGGATAGGAAGTGAGATAGGATCTCAAGGGCCGATTAAAGAAACAAAACACACAAAAAGACCAGCAGTAGCTAGAAAAGACTCACTGCTAAGGAAACAATGCAATCATATAAAGACTAGTGCCTCACGGAGTGCTTTTATAGACAATTCCCGACTGATCACGTTCGGTGATATCTTCATCTAAAGGGACCCTGAACTACCCCTCGGTCTTAGTGAAAAAACACAGTACGCGATTAGCATACGCGGCTGTGAAGTTTTTGCAGTCGTGCGCGGCGCGTGGACCTCGCACGCGGAGCGCGAAGCCACCTTTCTCTGAAACGCTCTTTCCAACAAAAGCCCGCTCCTCAAACTTTGTGTGAGTGGTTTTAAAGGAGAAAAGGAAGAGATAAGTACAGCGCCGTTACTGCCTCTCGTGCGAGGGCACCTCCACGGGCTCCTCAAACTTTTCTGGACGCTTTATTCCGTAATATAGCTGATTCCCATACGCGGCTGCTATTGGCCAACAGCTGGCGTCAATCAAGGATGGCGTTTGTATCCGTGCGCTTCTTCGTACTGTTGCTGTGTGTATGCTTGTCGACGCAGTTTAATAAACAGGCCCAAATAAGCGAAAATCTGCTTTCGAATTTCGATAGCGTTTACGCACTTCCGTAAAACGCCGACTATCGTCTGCTCACGCTCGGCTGCGGCTGCCCGCGTAGGAAATAAACTTTGGCCACCTAGCTTATCCGTGTCGTAGCCATCAGCAGGTTTCGCTCATTTAGACTATAGTTTTGAACACTCAACTAGCCTCGAACCGCGCGAAATTTAACGCCAGACGACACGTACGCTTGCCAGCGCGCGCTCACCCCTGGCCCCTCCTGGTTAGACTAAAGCCCCTCAGGTTAGACGCCTTGGCAGACTTCGCTTCGTAACGAGCTATTGATAGCGCTTCAGAATGCGCAAAGTTGGATGTGGCTACTGTCCGTTTGGTCAAGCTGGTGCAGGACAAAGCTGGTCCGCACCACGTAGCACCGCCAGACTGGAGCATATGTTAAGCATATGAGCGCCAGCGCGCACTCTAGCCATGTCATAGAATAAAGAACCAACGTGGCCATGCCGTGCACGAAGCAAACCCTGCAGTTGCATGTAGCTGCGGTCTGTTACGTAGCGTAATACTGCGGGACGCCGTGGGGTGCCGCGACGAGTCCATTGGCTGACCGCACTGCGGCTTGCTGAGGACGACCTACAACCGCGTTTGGCACGTTTCGCGTTTCGTAGGCGCCAAAATGGGAAATAGTGGCGTCTACGTGAACACGCAAAATCAAATTTGTAATTGCTCGCCACGGTGACGTTGAATGGTGACGGTGACGCCACGGTGAATATAAGTTTACTCCAATTCTTTGTTTTCAATCGCTAGATTATTGGAGGCACTGTGACGCTACATGTGTTATCATGTTTGTTGTCGTGACCGAGTAGTGGCCTCAGTGGCATAACAACTGTGAAGCTGCACTCAAGCACGGTTACTACGGACACACTGGATGACCATCTTTGGCCAAGGTAGCTGGACCTCGGCCATAACTGCAATATGGCCCTCGTAACACCTACGCGTTCATTACTGGTGTAGCAGACACGTATACCATGGTTATCTTATAGAAGTCAACTAGACTTGATTCTACACTGGTAACGGTCACTACTAATATTGGGTGCATTTAGAACGCTTATAATCTGCTCACCGAAGACTGCTTGTAGATAATGACCTTGTGGACCATCTAATGCCTTGCTCTATTATAACAGTAACATATTCACGTTCAGTAGGTGGAGCGTTGTGGCCACGCCCGCTCCGCCATAGCCTTCGCAGTGAAAATCATTGAAGCAGCGGAAGCACCGCGGACGGCAGTGTTTGATTGCCAATAGAAAGTTTTAGATTAGAGGGACGCTAAGGGCCGATTTACGCTCGAGCCGCCCATCGCCGCAAGCCGAACCGCACGCTTGCGGTCGCGCGAAAAATTGCACGTTTCCAGCACTTGTGCACAAATTACCATTTACACTGTGTGCACAGTGTATACCTTACACATTGTAAACAGAAATTTGTGCACAAGTGTTTGATACGTGCAATCTTGCGCGCGACCGCACGCATGCGGTGCGGCTTGCGGCGATGGGCGGCTCGAGCGTAAATCGGCCCTAACGCCTTGCGTCCCCCTAATCTAAAGCTCTAATAACTCTGCTTCTGCTTAACGCATTGAAGATGCCAATAGAAAGTTTGATTCATCATCATCATCATTAGCCTGGTTACGCCCACTGCAGGGCAAAGGCCTCTCGCATGCTTCTCCAACTACCCCGATTATGTACTAATTATGGCCATATTGTCCTAGCAAACTTCTTAATGTCATCCGCCCACCTAACTTTCTGCCGCCCCCTGCTACACTTCCCTTGAAATCCAGTCGTAACCCTTAATGACCATCGGTTATCTTCCCTCCTCATTACATGTCCTGCCCATGTCCATTTCTTTTTCTTGATTTCAACTAAGATGTCATTAACTCGCGTTTGTTCCCTCACCCAATCTGCTCTTTTCTTATCCCTTAACGTTACACCCTTCATTCTTCTTTCCATAGCTCGTTGTATGGTATGAAGAACTTTATTTAGGTCCCGAGGGATCAGTCTGGGACTGGATGCGGGCCGCTCCCTCGTCGGTACAGAGAGGCCGAGCCCCTCTCTCATAGCTCGTTGTGTCGTCCTCAATTTAAGTAGAACCCTTTTCGTAAGCCTCCAGGTTTCTGCCCCGTACGTGGATACTGGTGTAAGACACAGCTGTTATACACTTTTCTCGTGAGGGATAATGGCAACCTGCTCTTCATGATCTGAGAATTCCTGCCGAACGCACCCCAGCCCATTCTTATTCTTATGATTATTTCAGTCTCATAATCCGGATCCGCGGTCACTACCTGCCCTGAGTAAATGCATTCCCTTATCACTTCCAGTGCCTCGCTACCTATCGTAAACTGCTGTTCTCTTCCGAGACTGTTAAACATTAGTTTTCTGCAGATTTTTAGACCCACCCTTCTGCTTTGCCTCTCCAGGTCCGTGAGCATGCATTGCAATTGGTGCCCTGTGTTACTAAGGGAGGCAATATCAGCGAATCGCAAGTTACTAAGGTATTCTATTGTTGAGTAGCCTTTACGAAATCCTCTCTGGTGCTTTGGTTGACAGAAGTCTTAGGTGTTCCCGATTCTATTTGCGATTACCTTTGTAAATACTTTGTAGGCAACGGACAGTAAGCTGATCGGTCTATAATTTTTCAAGTCTTTGGCGTCCCCTTTATTATGGATTAGGATTATGTTAGCGTTCTTCCAAGATTCCGGTACGCTCGAGGTCATGAGGCATTGCGTATACAGGGTGGTCAGCTTTTCTAGAATAATCTGCCCACCATCCTTCAACAAATCTGCTGTTACCTGATCCTCCCCAGCTGCCTTCCCCCTTTGCATAGCTCCTAAGGCTTTCTTTACTTCTTCCGGCGTTACTTGTGGGATTTCGAATTCCTCTAGACTATTCTCTCTTCCATTATCGTCGTGGGTGCCACTGGTACTGTAGAAATCTCTATAAATCTCTATAAATCGGTATAAATCTGTAAATGTGTATAAATCTGGTACTTTATAAATCTGTACAAATGTATAAAGTTTTAGATTAGGGGGACGCAAAGCGTTCTGGCCTCAAGTGCTAGGGGGCCCTAACGCCTTGCGTCACCTAAAACCCCTTAAACTTCGTAAAGTAGCGACACTCTCCTCCTCCGCCTTCACTTCTCGTTTCTCCTCTCTTTCGCGCTCCCTCCTCGACCGTGGCGCCGCCTACACGGCTCGAGCGTAGCAACGGCGCCAACATGCGCTCCTCGCCACTCCGTAGACGCTTCTCGAGCAAAAATGGCGGTAAAGCGCGGCGCGAGGGCCCACGTGTTGCTATCAGGCCACTAGGGACGCGGCGTCGGCCTCGGCCAGAGCGCGCGAGGAGGAGGCGGCACTCTTCAAAACGTGCCGCTACTTTACGAAGTTTAAAGGCCGCCCCACATTCAGCGTTTTCCCGGCGTTTTGTCACCCGGCGTCGCTCGGCGTCGACGCTGAGGCTGGCGCCAAGCCAAAACGTCGTGCTCAAGGGACACCAGATCTCGCCGCCGCCGTCGGAAGCGGCTCGACAGCGCCGACCAATCAGCGCGCGGCCACGCCCTGCCGCGCGCTGCTGGCAACTCTTGCAAGAGACTTCCGCAGATTCGCAGTTCGCGCCGCCATTGCTGTTTGTTTGGTTGCTTCAATCATGCTACCGGCGAACATCGATAACGAGCTTCTTATAGCCATTGTAGAAGCAAGGCCGATATTGTGGCAGACCAAACACAAGGAACACAAGAATCGTTTAGGAGGTTTCTGGTAAAATAAATCTGGTCACATTGTGTGACGCTGCGCTGGCGCTGGTCCGCGTGCCGCTCGTGTGGCTGGACGCCCTCTCTGGCGCCGTTCATGCGACCACGCCGGGAGACGCAACGCCAAAAAACGCCGGTAGAAACGCTGAATGTGGGGCGGCCTTAAGGGGCTTTGGCGTCACCCTAATCTAAAACTCTCTAACAACTCTGCTTCTGTTTAGCGCATTAAGGAACATTTTGCGGCAAGGTATTTCTGAAATGGTGTAACTTCAAGTGCTCGATAAAAAGCTCGGTGGGGGTGCCAGCCAGACACCCCCACTGGTTTCGCCAGCCTTCGTATGTACCGGTGCCCAGCGTCAGCGAGATCCTGACATCTTCAGTGGCACTGATGAGAAAGACGCTGATCATAGGCTGGAATCGCGTGAAGTAGCGAGCGCCACCTACAAATCGGACGGTTCCCTGAAGCTCAACAACGCGATCTTTTATTCAACGGGTGTCGCCAAGCTGTAGTCCAAAAACCACAAAGCCGATCTCTTGACGTGGGCTAGCTTCAAAACCAGCATCACAGAAGTCTTCGGCTGCCTTGGCGTGCGCAAGCTTAGCGCTGAACAACACCTACGAAGCCGATCCCAGCAAACTAGTGAAACGAATTCACCCGCTACTCTGTCGGCTACCTCTGCCGGCGTGTCAACCCAACGATGGCGGAGGCGGACGATGTTCGTCACATCATGAAGGGCAGTTCCGAGGATGCCTTTCATATGCTGTTGTCAAAAAACCCTGGCACTGTTTCTCAGGTCGTTGAGCTTTGCCGGAGTTTCGACGAGCTCCGCTGACAGCGTCTTCTCACGCTGCGCCCACATTTGTCCGACGAAATCCCCTCGAGCATGGCCACGGCTCCTAACATTGACTCACTGCTTTTCCAGGTAAAAGAGTTCGTACGTGGTGAGGTCGCTCGTCAGCTTTCGCTGTTGTCCACTGCTGCGAACCACCCTCGCATTTGCCTGTCAACGTTCGCCAGGTCATACAGGAGCAAGTTCGCGCAGCTCTGCCTTCTGCCAGCGAGACTCTGCTGGTGCTTATTCCTGTTGACTATGCCGAGGTGAAGGCATCACTCTGCTAAGTTGAAGCTCTCACAGGGCCACCATCTCAGACCGTTGCACCATTCCCATCAGCCGCGCCACGGTATCCAGCTCCTCGCTTCGTTCAGCCGAAGTAGCCACACAGCAGTGGACAACGGCGCACTCCCAACAACCGGTCAATATATTTTGCGTGTGGTCTACCTGGCTATGTCGCACAAATTTGCCGTCGCCTCGCACTATTAACTGCTGTAGCTTCGACCATGAACCATATGTTTCACGTTTGCCGTCGTCCGCTGGATCTCGTAACACCGGCCGCATGTCTTAATACACCGACCACCGCACTCTTGTTGGCCGCCGTTCGCCATCGCTTCGACGCCGATGCGTCGTCGTCCCTTAACGCTGGAACGGGAAAACTAGTAACCACAGTTCCCGAGGCAGGACCCAGCTGCGTCACCCACGAAAATACCAAGGCCTCCCTTCTCCGACTAATGTTGTTGACGTATATGTGGGTGGTGTCGCTGCACTCGCCCTCGTCGGCAATGGTAACGCAGTTTCAGTTATTAGTGCCAAACTTTGCTGTTTGCTCAGAAACGTTGCGACGCCACTGTCAAGCGTATCACTTCGTACTGCCAGCGCAGACAACATCACGGCGGCGGCTGCATGCACTACCCGCGTTGTGATTAACGGAATCTTCAATATCGTCGAATGTTTGGTGCTGTATTGTTCCCACGGTCTTATTTTGTGCCACGGGACTTTCTTTCCGATAATAAGGCTGTCATCGACTATTCTCGGGCTGAATTCAAATTTCAAGCGCTTTGCAACGCCGCGCTTCTTGACGCTCTTGAAGCTGAAGATAAAATATTTGTTGCCGAAGACGTTGCAATTTCGCCGCACTCATCTACCCTTGCCATGGTGTCATGCAACACTGTTGCTGATGCAAGCGCACTTTTTACGCCATCTGCCATTTTCGTTCGTCGCAAATGTTCCCCGCTGCATTTCGCTCTTTTAGAAGTTCATACAGGCGTCATCGAACTGCTCGTCTCCAACCAATTGTCACGTCCCCTCACTTCGCTTGGTGGGGAGTGCGTTGGGCGCGTCCAGTGTGTCGACCCTGCTGCCATCACTGACATGCCAACTGGTTCCATTACCACTCATGACGTCGCTAAAGTGGCTTGTGACCCCACGCAATAGCTTACTTCGCCCAATGTCCTAAATAGCTCCATTGCCGAAACGTTGACTGTTTCACAGCGCACCCAGCTTCTACGCTTTCTCGACAAATTGCGTTCTTCTTTCGACTTCCAACATGCTCCCTTGCGCCGCACCTCCCTTGCGCCGTGTTATCGACAACCAAGCAGCTGACATGCTCAAGCGCGGCGTCGTTCAGCCTTCGGATAGCCCCTGGGCATCTCCTGTTGTTCTTGTTAAGAAGGATGGATTGATTCTGTGCCGATTACCGTCGTCTTAACAAGATAACTCGGAAAGATGTTTACCTTCTAAAGAGAATTGACGATGCCCTTGACGGCCTCCAAGGCGCAGATTTCTTTCTCTTATCGACTTCCGCACAGCGGCTATTTGCAAGTCCCCATGGCACCAGACGACGACCGACCTAAAACGGCCTTTGTACACCAGGTGGCCTATATGTCATGCCTTTCGGGCTTTGCTACGCCCCCGCAACATTTGAGCGTATGATGAATGAACAACCTTTTGCGTGGTCTCAAGTGGAAAACGTGCCTGTGCTACTTAGATGATAGGGTTATTTTTTTCACCCGATTTTCCCACCCATCTCTGTAGTCTAGAGAAATTGTGACAGTTCCTAACTGGTGCCGGCCTTCAGATCAATCTGAAGAAATCCTGCTTTGGCGCAAGCCACCTCACCGTCCTTGGCCATGTAGTATCTAAAGACGGTATGAAGCCATCCTAATGTAATTGAGTGCTCGGTATACCCCCCAACTTGCGATTCAGTCTTGTCGGCAAGATTAGTGAACTCACTCATGCACGCAGTCACGGGAATTGACTTGGACTTGTGTATACGACCCGCACCTACACCACTTCTGTTCAAACTCCGGTCCACCGGTCCGCTTGGACTCACCTATATAGACTCGCTCAGACTCGCATCCTGTATAGGACTCACCCATGCTCGCTTCAAACTCGGATGCACGGGCTCGCTTGAGTGTGAGCGAGTCAACTGACGAGTTCGCCAAACCATGAGAACAGACGCCTGCTTCCGGACCTGCCCAACACCTGTCAGCGCAGTTACGGCGATTTTAGTGCCTATTGCCGCTGAAACTCCAGGCGAAATATTTTCTTTGGGTTGTATGCACGGTTGAAAATCGACCTAAATTGTTTTCAGTTGCGCGCACCATGAAAAAACAAAGCGCTATTATGACGTATGAGGACTACATGTGGTTATTTGTGCAGGGCGCTGTTTTGGCGGCGATATACGGTCACCGATATCGAATCACCGAAATCGCGCCGTTTGAGCAATAAGCGTAGAAGAGATCGCGTCACAACTGTCAGCAGTAGTTACCGCACTCATGTTTACCAACCGAAGCAGATGATCAAATCCCCTTCACGTCGCCGGCAGCCGTTGCTCGTACATGGTTTCCCGCAACGGACAGACTTGAGCGACAGCAACCTCGGTCACATGAGTTCTTCGCTCTTCGCTTAAATGAGCTTTATAATTTAACATGCAATACACATTTCAAGCTCTAAAATATTGTGTCGTGACCCTTGAAAACAGGGAAATAAGAAGACGGAAAGATCAACCTTGTTTACAAATAAATCTTTGTCCGGACAGTTCATGCTGGTATTGCCTTGTCCTATAGCCCCAATGCACCATAGGATGTAAAAACTCTAGCCTACTTAAATTTAGGTACGCGGTAAAAAACCCCAGGTGGTCAAAATTAGTCCGGAGTTCCCCAATATGGCGTGCCTCATAATCAGATCGTGGTCTTGGCCCGCAAGACCCAATAATTTATTTTCTAAATTTAAGCACTGCAAGGAAATAACTTTTTCGTAACGAAGATACCCCCTCCCCCCTCACACAAACAAACAAGGTAGATTGGGTATTCCCTAATCCCTCTACGATCCGATCTGAACGCTAAGAATCGCTCTACAAAACTGAAACTATTCGTGCGTGATTTCAGCAAGGTGAAAGTATACGCGAGCACAAGTATAGTAGGGGGAAACGAGACGAACGCCGGACTTGCAACTAAGTGCTGATTCGAAAAAAATACCACCAATCTCTGCCCCGCGCATGCGTTTCTTCTACGGTGGGTTCTTTACGTGTTGCTGGTTCTGTATACCGCCCTCCAAGGCGAGGTATACTTCTCTAGATTTCACGCATACGGCGGCATCGATATCCGTGGGATTTTCTTCGAATTAAAACGTAAGTCCAGCGTTCATGCCGTCTCTTCCTCCTCCTATACTCGTGCTCGCGTCTTTTCACCTCGCTGGAACCCATCACATTTTCGAAAAATCATGACAGATGCAGCAAGCAATGACTCACTGACGCTCTTGGGCTGGGCCTTGTATCCGGGCGGCAGGTACATTAGCTGCGACACGATGCGGTCGTCGTGCGGCGACTGCGGGTCGGGCCACACTTTCGGGAGCCTCGACAGCCTGCTCGACGGACGAGGCCATTCGGTGCCGTTGGTGAAGAACCAGGGCAACTTGTTGCGTGACCACGACGAGGTCGGGTCGTCGTGTCGGTGGCCGGCTCGCTCGTTGTCCCTGCACGTAGGTGCGGCAACGCGCGCGGCTGGCACCCGCTGAAGAACCTGGATCTCCGCGTTCAACCACAAAACGAAGTTTACTTGCACTTGATATAACAGCGGCGTTTGCATGATTTTGACACATGCGGCCCGCACCCTCTTTCAAGATCATTCCATACGTGCAAACCGAGGTGGTGCAAGTCGAGGGTACTTTGAGTGGGCGAAGAAGGAGCCCTCAGCGAATTCGTCTAAACGGCTATGGCACATAAAACCGGGGAGGGGTGGTACAAGGAAAATTTTAAATGTTCTTCACCTTGCTGTACTACAACCAAAGCAATCTTTATGAAGGAACGGCTTTCTAAAACTTCAGACGAAGCTTCGTTTCTCGCGTACAAAACTTGACACATGCACGCACACGTACACCACTTGGCTGATAACGGTGTGACGTCATTCGTGACCCATTGTCACGTGCACACTTTTAAGAGAGCCTCCGGAGAACTACCGACGACAGCTGCACGTAGAAGCTTTGCGTACAAAACGAATGCTAAAAATGTGACAAATGAAGCTGCTGCGTGACTTTGAGAAGTTGAACGAGACCTCCTATACAGATATAGCGTTTTCTGTAAGAGATTCGTGGTCGGGGGCAGCGCAACATGGTTTTGGGCACGTATGACGTCTCGTGATGCTCCCTGCGCGGAAATATTGAAAATGTGCCCCTCACTGCTTTACTCAGCTCGAAGGATATAGACCAGGGGTCTTCAAACTTTTTGGCCAGAGGGTCGATTTGGTTACCCGTGGCAGTGCCAAGCTGGTTGAAAAGTTAACCGTGACTGCACGACTAATTAAATACTCGATATTTAGTAAGCCGTTCATCAAAGGTTTTAAATTCAGGTTAATAAAGTGATCTGGGGCAGGTGGCTATGAGTGATTTATGTGGACTCCCTATTTGCACAATAACGACATTATATAGCCGTGACACAAAACACATCGAACATAATTAAAGGCCTTCTAGAGCGCGTAAGAGACTTACAATATTTAAAGAGAAGAAGAAAATAATAATATAGTACATACCGCAACGAAAACGTGCAGCAGCACCGAAACAAGAAACAAATTGCAATGTGGAAGAGGTCGAAAAGTAAATTTGACGTAATTACGGAGGCTTTAAATTTTCGACTAAGAACGATAGCGGCTACTGAATACAACGTTCACCTTTGACAATGTACTGTCAAATGGCAGCAATCGAAATTCGAACCTATAAACACGAGGTCGCGGGACCGAATTCCGGCCATGGCGGCCCCATTTCGAAGGGGGCGAAGTGTGAAAACACCCGCGTACTTAGATTTAAGTGCGTGTTGAACAACACCAGGTGGTCCAAATTTCTGGAGTCCCACTACGGTGTGCCTCTAATAAGACCATCGTTTAAGAACATCCATATTTCTTTTTAATTTTCAAATTCGGACAAATTAAAGCAGAAGCAGCTGATTAACATTAATATGAAAGGTAATGATTGTACCATTACATAAATGTGGAGTGAATTCTCACCAAAAGCTTTAGAAGGAAAGAAAATGTTTAGATCAATATCTTCGCAAAATCGCTATATTACAATGTACAACTTGGGGAGCATGTGAAGACAGCAAAACACCGCACATGTAGCACTAAGCTGAATTAGCTTATCTAAATGCATGGGAATTGCGCCCCATTGCCAAGACGCAGCACGCATGCTAATTTACGTGGTGGACATGATGCTTTGACTTTGTTATTGCAGTGAACTGTGGCGGTATAAGCCTGATGAGCCAATAATAACCAGAGAACAGAGTTGTTCGTCATATAAGTTAGCCGTGTATCTCGTGTTCGTATTTTTCAATCCAGAGAAGGTTTGCTTACAAGTGTAGGTTGTGCCCGAAATGGACATGCACCCACGGGCACATTGCTTTCAGTTTAGGAAGTGTTCAGAGCCTAGTGATTTGTAGAAATTTATTCCATTTTATTCTTTGTACTTGCATTTACATGCCCCGTGACTGCAGTTCAATTACGTACACCTTGAAGGATCCTGGCAGTTCATCTATATTGCAGCCAAATGGATTTCTGAACATTTGTAGTTCCTGATTCCTGTTACTCAGATCAGAGAATTTTTGGCAAATTTGCGTAGACTGGTCGCGGAAGATTCATGTCACGAAGAGGAAAAGAAGTGCTGCATTAGTCTCTGCTCTAATTGTTGAACAGCTGCGAAAATGCTCGCACTCTCGATTTTGTACCTCTTTTTTAAAAAAAAAACGTAGTTTTGCCCCGCAGGTTCTTACCTCCACGGTAATGAATTATGTATGCCTTTTTTTTGTACCCTCGCACTGAGCTTAATTGTGCGGTCCGTCAAGTCGACGCAAAACGCCGATTTCTAGAGCCATACATAAGTGAACAGTAGTTACTCGGGGCGATCCTCCTGAGCAACGAACTCTATTTCTTGACTAAGGTTAAAGAAACGTGACCAAACTTTACCGCAGCTCAGCCATCAAACTGCCGTCATGTCTACGAACTCAGATTCCATCGCCTTTAGTAGTTTATAATGACATCAACGCAAAAGCGATGACGACACAGACAAAAGCAGCACGCATGACAAGCCTCGAAACAACAACACCCTTTAGAAATTCACGGAACTGGTGGTGGTTCAGCCCATGTGGCCAACTGAAACAACAGGTTTCCAACTGAAACGACATGTTTACAACTTACCAACTGAAACGACAGGTTTAAAAGCACCGGTCGCGCCCACGTAATTCCAATCGAGGACCTGTCCCTGAATCATGCAGTGCAGAATCGTTGCCTTTAGAATCCACACACTTCGGCAGCTTTTATCGTAACAGGTCTTATTTTGCTCTACTACAAGCAATGCGCGAATACATCATCATCATCGTCATCATCTGCCTGGTTACGCCCACTGCAGGGCAAAGGCCTCTCCCATACTTCTCCAACAACCCTGGTCATGTACTAATTGTGGCCATGTCGTCCCTGCAAACTTCTTAATCTGATCCGCCCACGTAACTTCCTGCCGCCCCCTGCTACGCTTCCCTTCCCTTGGAATCCAGTCCGTAACCATTAAGAGGAAGCTTTAGCTCGGGTGCTCCTATCTAAATACATGTAAAAGGAGAATTCGTTTTTCTCGGCAACCACTGCACCAAATTTGACGGGGTTTGCTGCATTTAAAAGAAAAACTTCAAATCTAGTGACTGTTGGTATCGAATTTTTGAGTTAGGTCGTAAATTTTTTATTAAAAATTAGCAAAAATTGAAAATTTTCAAGAAACGAAACTATCAAGTTTACAACTCTGTAACTCAACCACTAGAAATGATAATACAATTCTGTGAATTGCATCTAATAGTACATCTAAAGCGTACAAAATTGATATGTTACACATGAATATAAAAAAATTTAATCATAGAGAAATACAACGTTTGCAAAACCGTTGTCACCAACGTAACAAATTCACGTGAGATGTAAAATGACATATTGAATTTGTCCGCTTTGAATGATCTAATGGATGCCGTTTACAGAACCGCGATATCAGTTCTTGATGCAGAGCTATGAATTTGTAAACTTCGTGCTTCTATTTTTTTCAAACGGTCAAATATTTGAAAATCGTTTTAAGGAAATTCAAGCCCTAAATCGAAATTCTGCTTCCAACAGTCTCTAGAATTTAACTTTCTCTTTCAAATGCAACAAATTTCATCAAAATCGGTCCAGGGGTTATCTCATAAAAACGTTTTTGCGTTTTTACATGTATTTGAATAGGCCGCGTCGGAGTTGGGCCCGAGCTAAAGCTTCCTCTTAATGACCATAGGTTATCTTCCCTCCTCATTACATGTCCTGCCTATGCCCATTTCTTTTTCTTGATTTCAACTAAGATGTCATTAAGTCGCGTTTGTTCCCAATCTGCTCTTTTCTTGTCCCTTAACGTTATACCAATCATTCTTCTTTCCATAGCTCGTTGCGTCGTCCTCAATTTAAGTAGAACCCTTTTCGTAAGCCTCCAGGTTTCTGCCCCGTACGTGAGTACTGGTAAGACACAGCTATTATACACTTTTCTCTTGAGGTATAAGGGCAACCTGCTGTTCATGACCTGAGAATGCCTGCCAAACGCACCCCAGTCAATTATTCTTCTGATTATTTCCGTCTCATGATCCGGATCCGCCGTCACTACCTGCCCTAAGTAGATGTATTCCCTTACCACTTCCAGTGCCTCGCTACCTATTGTAAATTGCTGTTCTCTTACGAGACTGTTAAAAATTACTTTAGTTTTCTGCAGATTAATTTTTAGACCCACTCTTCTGCTTTGCCTCTCCAGGTCAGTGAGCATGCATTACAATTGGTTCCCTGAGTTACTAAGCAAGGCAATATCATCAGCGAATCGCAAGTTACTAAGGTATTCTCCATTAACTTTTATCCCCAATTCTTCCCAATCCAGGTCTCTGAATACCTCCTGTAAACACGCTGTGAATAGCATTGGAGAGATCGTATCTCCCTGCCTGACGCCTTTCTTTATGGAGGACTACGGTGGCTGTGGAGCCGCTATAGATATCTTTCAGTATTTTTACATACGGCTCGTCTACACCCCGATTCCGTAATGCCTCCATGACTGCTGAGGTTTCGACAGAACCAAACACTTTCTCGTAATCAATGAAAGCTATAAAAGCTATATATAAGGGTTCAATGAAAGCTATAAGCTATAAGCTATAATCAATGAAAGCTATAAAGCTATATATAAGGGTGCGCGAATACAGCCTTTCCTTAATTCTTTAAATATGTCATGCCCTGTTACCGTGTCCTGCATGCTAACTGAAGCTTGCTGCATGTTGTACATTGGAGAAAGGAGGTCTATAAGATGCGCAGTTATTTACGTGCTATAGTTCTTATGGCGAAAAGGTGGAGAATGTACTCCGCTGGCACAGCGCGCCTGGGCGAAGTCAACAAAGCTTCGGTGCGTCTTCGGACGCGGTGGCTGGGATAAGTCAATCGGAGGGTCACGTCTCGACTTTCGACACGCGATGGTCACCCGAGGCTCCCGATTCGTCAGCATTGCCTCGGACGAGATTAACGTCTTCTGAGAATCTCATAACTGCAGTGAAGCCGGCTACCAGAAACTAGGGCAATAGATCAGGGTTTTGCGGAGAAGTCCCGTTTTCAAGCGGAGGGGCAGCGGAGGCTTTGCAAAGAAGAACGGCCCGCCTGCGTGCCAGCCATCATCGAATGTCCCGGCAACAGCCGCGGGCCGGAGGAGGGCTCCGCGGGCTGAATTCGGCGCGTGGGTCGCAGTTTGGAGGTTCTAGGTAGTTGTACGAATAACGCCAGCAAATCGGAAAGAGTCCTGGTGGACCTGGTGCTTCTCTGTTACGCACCGCTCTCTGTGTGAAAGATAAGAAATTGATTCTTTCATGACAGGCATACGAGTGAATATATACAGTTGGGACCCCCAGAACTCACGTATGACTTGTGAGAGGAGTATTTGGGGTAACAGTGATGGGAACGAGTGTTCCAGCAAGTCACTGGCAAATGTAACGTGAAATCATAAATACAGCATATATGCGCAAGCAGGGTAAATAAATCTGCAGAGTTTCGAAGGCGAATCCCGGTCTGCTTTCTTCAGGTTGAATAGTCAGGGTTTACCAGGAGGTGACCATTCATATGCTCATGCTTTCAAGCTTCAAAGAACGTCGCCGGACGCTTGAAACCGACCGACATCGCCAGCGAAACAGACCTGAATATCTGGCGCTCCATGATGCGGCGGGCTCGCTCCGTCCTGCTCTCAGTACCGTTCCCGTCCTGGCTGGCCGACATCCATGGCAGCGGCGTGCCCTGCTTGGAGGCCACGTTGAGCTGGAAAACGACCAGCGTGAACCCGCTGGCCAGCACCGCGGCCAGGACGCAGCGCCGAAGGCCGCCCGCGTGGCACACCGGCAGCCCGCGACGGGACGACGCCATGCAGCAGCAGCACGTTGGTTCCGCAGGCTGCACAACGAAGCGGAGTCGGCGCAGTGCAGACATTAGCGCGTACCTTTTTTTATTGTGTGTGTCAAAAGTATACGGGCTATACGTTGCGTGCAACAGCGAAGCTGACCATACAGGTTGTCTAAGGGAGTCGCTGTGGCATGCGACAAGCTGCGAAGGCCTGGAAAATGTCTATAAAAAATATTCTGGTGTTTTACGTGCCAAGAGCACGATCTGATTATGAGGTACGCCGCACAGGGCAGGGAGGACTTCGATTAATTTCAACCACGTGGGTTTATTCGACATGCACCCAATGCATGGCACACGGGCGTTCTTGCATTTCACCCTTCCCATCGAAATGCGGCAGCCGTAGCCGAGAGAAGAACTCTCGTACGAGGCTTAAGTTCTCGGAGGTACCGGGCTGTCAGGAGCGCCACAGGAACCGCATGACACAGCCGTCAGACATAGGTGGCTGAGGCCTCGAAGGCCCGTATGCTTTTGACAAAGGCTGTACATACACAGTATAAATGCGAGAAGGGATAAGGAGCGCTTTATTGCATTGCATTGCACATCCAATGTTGATTATGATTGTATAAAGCTTCAGTCTCCTTGTCCAATGAGGGA
Organism: Dermacentor andersoni; assembly: GCF_023375885.2. Classification (NCBI taxonomy): domain Eukaryota; kingdom Metazoa; phylum Arthropoda; class Arachnida; order Ixodida; family Ixodidae; genus Dermacentor; species Dermacentor andersoni. The sequence goes on along the minus strand of NC_092817.1, from coordinate 124,430,920 downwards.
CTGGCGTGCATATACCTCAAATGAGTGGGATGCGGTACGCTCTCCTAATCTAACTTGCCTTATCTACGGATCGAGAAGGGTTGTGGTTATGTATATAGTTACGCAAGTTGGTGATGCGGGATATTGACACTGCAGATCATTTGTGCTTCTAGGAAAATAAACTTTTAGTGCTATAGTCATGCAGCGCTTGGTGCTACATCCCTTCTACAGACTAGCTTGGCGCTCTTTGGTCATACCTGGTCCTTGCGCCACTAAACACCACACATTCATTCATTCATGTAGCACTTGTGTCCATCTCTCCTGCCAGTCTTGAGACCGGCAGTGAGCTGTTATGTACAGTATGAATTACCAGTAAGTCGCAGTCACGCGACGTGCTCCGGAAGACGATCTCAATTTCAGTAATCGCACGTGCACAGCAGCGAACGAATCCAAACATTTACGAAACGTCGCGGGGTGTTGACGAAGCTGAGGGCTCCATATATACTCACGTCAGCAGGCGCCGGCCGCTCTCCAACGCAAGCTATAGAGTTACTGAATATAATAGCATAAACAGTAATTCTAACACGTAGGCACAATTCGAGCTTTATAATGTATAATTTGTTTTCTATACTTTGAGACCGCGGCCTTTATCGTGTCTAAAATTTTGGCATTTCGCATGCCGCGAACCATCTAAGTCCCTTTAATAGCTTATACGTAGAATCCAAACGTTAAAAACCAATCACACGTTCGATGGCTGGTTCAGCCTGCCAATCAATCGATCGGTTGCCGTGGCACGTCAAGTTGCGAATGAAGAGTAGCAAGGTGAAATGCAAACTTACTCGACTGAAGTGTTCGAATGCAGATACAGGCTGAAACGAGGTTATAACCTTCGGCGTTTCCTCACACCGTGTTTGGCTGCAAGTGCGGACTTCTTTTTTCACGCCGATTAAACAGCATGTGCCGTTCTCACACGTGCGCGCGAGAGCTACGCCAGCGCTTCGTCTTTCTCGTCGACTAAAGTCTATTTTCTGCGTGAAAGAGCGCGCGTGCTTACTGTGCCGAATGGGCAAGTATTTTTTGTTTGCTTGCTTGTTTGTTTGTGTACAGACTGTTTCACTCGCGCGATGATGATGATGACGATGGTGGAAACGTTTTATTGACAGGAAAATGGGGAGGGTAGTTAGGAGAAGGGTGGTCGGATTCTTATTCCGGAATTTTGTTGGCTGAGGCCGCTGCCTTGGCTCTTTCCACAATGGCTTGCTGGTCCTCGAGGGCTGAGCTGGACAGGGTAACCTCCCATCCTTCCCATGATGGCTGTTGTATAATGTCTAAGGCACCATTAGCCTGGCAGGCCCGTACCATATGGTACAGATCTGCCTTCTGCCCGCAGATTTTACTCTCGGCTGAAAAGGATTGTGGCTCAATAGCATGTAGCTTGAATGGGTTATTAAATGACATTGTTTGTAATTTCCGTAAATGACATTCTTCTGATTTATGTAATCCCTTGGTCGGGCCCGGGTATTTTCGCCGCGATAAGCGCAAATGCTGTAATATATCTGCATAAGTTACTAATGGCAATGGGAAGTCCGAGTCTTCGGGGAGGGAGGAGAAGGGACCCCGGGGGAGCAAAGCTCGGGCGACAGCGTTTGCACGCTCATTTCCCTCTACACCCTCGTGACCTGGCGCCCAAATCAGCTCTTTGCGCGAAGCGAAGACCCCAGATTGTTTCAGGATTCTGCAAGCTAGCGGTGCAATTCGGTCACGCGTGTAATATCTGTATACAGTTTGCGAGTCTGTAATGATGTATTCGGAATTTGGATGCGAAGCTGCCATGGCGATTCCCCGTGGCGATTCCCCGCAATTTCCCCGTGCCGAACAGAAAGTCCATTGACCGTCTGCCCTTGATGCACCACCGATATTGTGGCGACTCCTCCCGCCGGGCCCGCAGCGTCCACGAAGAAGGCTTCCTCTAATTTAGAATAGATCTGGTCCATCTTCTTGCCTCTTGCCCTTCTCCTTGCTTGTTGATGTTCTGGGTGCATGTTTTTAGGATGGGGGAGTGTCGCAAATTTGCTCCTCCACTCCTTCGGAATGTCTTGTCTCATTGTCCCATACCAAGGACAGCTGATGTTCATGTGCTCCATGCAGTACCTTGCGTCCCGTTTTCGTTCCTGCTAATCTGACATATTGACCTAATATTTGGGCCTCAATTATCTAATCTGTTGTATTGTGCACCCCCAACTGCAACAAGCGCTCTGTAGATGTTTTGACCGACAGTCCTTGCGCCTTCTTATACGCTCTCCTAAGCAAATGATTATACGCTCTCCTAAGCAAATCGAAGTGATTTAAATCGGACCTCCTCATCAGAAGGTACGGATCCACGCACACGATTCGGCTGAGTATAAAGGCTTGGACCAACCGAAGAGTGTCATTCTCCATCAACCGTCTCATCTTATTGGTGATACGAGTGATCATTCGCATTACTTTTTCGCATGATGTAAGGAGTTGAGCAATCATTGCTGCGTTGACACCCTTGTTGTTAACCAGTAGTCCCATGATATGCACTGTCTCCATTTCAGGAATCGCAGCGTCGTGCACCCTAATTTGGACCGGGGCTTCATCTTCTCGTCTGCGCATGATTAGAAGTGCCGATTTTTCCGGAGAGCAGCGCAGTCCGCACTGCTTGACATATTTTTGGACTGTCGAAGCAGCCTCTTGGAGCGCCTCTTCCATCTGCCCCAGACTACCCTTCGTCACCCAGACCGCGATGTTATCTCCATAGATGGCTTGCCGAATTCCTTCTATGCGATCGAGTTGTTCGGGCAAATTTAAAAGGGCAATATTGAAGAGCAGAGGGGAGAGGATTGCTCCTTGCGGTATTGCTCCCAGCCAATCCCTAGTGCTCATAGGGATTGGCTGGGACCTAGCCTCTCCGATTTTTATACGAGCCTGTCTGTCTAGTAGAAAGTATCTGAGGTATTAAAAAGTCCTCCTTCCACACTGTGTCTTCCACAGGTTCTCCGGGATCTTTTGAGTGCTTCATATTATCTAAAGCGCCCTTGGGATCCAGGGCCAAGATGGCTCTCCTACTGCGTTTGTTGGGTAGGTCAATAACTTCCATCTTGAGCTGCAGCAGTACGTCTAGCGTGGATAGGCGCTCCCTGAAGCCAAACATGGTATGGGACACGTAATAGTTTTCTACCAAATACGCTGAAAGTCTGGCATGCACTGCTTTCTCCATCAGCTTGCCGGCACATGAAGTGAGCAAAATCGGACGGAGGTTGCTAATGTTTACCTCTTTGCCCGCCTTAGGGATAAAGCTGACGTCTGCCGATTTCCACGCCAGGGGCTGTTTGCCAGCTCTCCAGCACTCATTGATGTAATCCGCCAGCTGGCCTAGCATCTTCTTGCTCATGTTGGCAAGCAAGCCGACCGTAATTTTGTCATGTCCTGGCGTCGTACCTCTTCTCATGGTTAGTAGCGCCGCCTGTATTTCTTCTACTTCGAAGTCTCTGTCGAGTTCTGGATTATCTTTGCCTTGATACTGCAACACAGGCTCGTCGTCTTTGGTCGTACAGATGTATTTGCTCGTCAGGGCTGCCACCAGCTGCTCATCCCTATCCCCCTAGCCGTGGAGTGCTCTCTTGAGGTTCCGCTGCTGCTCTCCGCTCGTCTTGCTGGGCTCGATGAGGCATCGCAGGAGGCTCCACGTGGATTTGACGCCAAGCCCACCTCTCAATGAGTCGCACTTGATTATCCAGTTGTTCTTGGCCAAGGTCCACGCGTATTCCTCTGCTTGTGTGATTTCAACGACGAAGTTGAGGGCTCTATATATATTCCCCGTTAGCAGGCGCCAGCCGCTCTCCAACGCAAGCTAGAGTTAATGAATATGAAAGTATAAACAGTAATTCTAAGACTATAGGCACAATTCGAGCTTTATAATGTATAATTTCTTTTACAGCGAAAGCTGTATATATCTAACCTTCCGTAGTTTTTTCGCCGTCCGGCGACAGCAACGGACTTGGCGATTCCTAACAAAAGATGGACGGATGAGATTAAGAAGTTTGCAGGGATAACGTGGCCACAATTCGCACATGACCGGGGTAGTTGGAGAAGTATGGGAGAGGCCTTTGCATTGCAGTGGGCATAGTCATGATGATGATGATGATGAAGAAACAAACCCATATTGGTGCAATGCGGCGGCGCAGATGTCAAAAGGGGGAACAGATTGGAACGTTCACCGTGAACAATAGCGTGACGTCAATGTTATCGCAGTATATGAGCCGGAGAGGTATCGACGCTAAAAACAGCTGCCTTATCGTTGGGGTGGACACGTATAGTTCGTACACCTGAAGAACAAGATGTGTACGAGGAGCGCCGGAGGGAACAGCAACGAGAATGTAAACGGCGCCGGCGCGAAACGACCACCGACGAAGAACGCTCCCGCGAATGCTGAACGGAAGCAATCGCGAGCCCGCGCACCTCTGCACGAGCAACGGTGCCAGACTCGCAACGCAAAAGATGGCAACCATTCCACTTTGTAAAGATGGAATGGCAGCGAAAGCACTTTGCTTTTCGTTTGAGAGCTTTGACAGTCGTCAGCTTTCGCTGCCGTTCTATCTTCACGGAGTGGAATGGTTTGTCATCTTTTCTGTGCTTTGTACCGCGGCCTTTACCATGTCTAAAATTTTGGAATTTCGCATGCCGCGAGCCATCTAAGCACTTTTAATAGCTTATGTGTTGAATCCAAACGTTAAAAACCAATCACGCGTTCGATGGATCGCTCAATCTGCCAATCAATCGATCGGTTGCCGTGGCACGGTAAGTTGCGAATAAAGAGTAGCAAGGTGAAGTGCAAACTCACTCGACTGAAGTACTGAAGATACAGGTTTGCACGAGGTTACAAGCTTCAGCGTTTCCACACGCCGTGTTCCGCTGCAAGTGCAGATTTCTTTTTTCACGCCGATTAAACAGGATGTGCCGTTCTCACCCGTGCGCGCGAGAGCTACGCCAGCGCTTTGTCTTTCTCCTCGACTGAAGTCTCATTTCTGCGTGCAACAGCGCGCGTGCTTACTGTGCCGAATGGGCACGCATCTTTTGTTTGTTTGTTTGTTTGTGTTTAGATTGTTTCACTCGCGCAATAACAGGAGCGAGAGCACGGCCCCAAGGAACTTCCGGTGAAGGGCCTCACCAGTCTTCTGCGTCGAAACACAAAGCGCGTTTTTACATTGTTTAACTGTGCGGAAAGCATATTTTTAAGTTTTGAGATAAAAGACGTGCGCATTGCCGTTTCAAGACTACTCCATATTTTTCGCATAACTTACGGCAACCTTTACTTGTAATATCGTCGTTATATATAGAGGAAAGGTGTTGAAAATTTGCGGGCTTAGATTTTAACGTAGTCCTGGTTCTCGGTATCGCCGCCAATACCTTTTTTTTTTTTTGCTCGTGGTAATGTAGCCGGCTACGTCAGTGAGCAAAAGCGTAAGCCCGCCAGGGCTTATGTTTGTAAACACTGAAAGGGCATGTCTTCCTTGGCGAGTTGAGGTCGAACAGCTGTAGTAATAATAATAAGAGTAACAAAAACAACAATGTTTATTTTCAGTAAAAAAATGCGAAATAACACGAACAGGCCGGTCTAAGGCTCAGTTGGCTTGTAGGACCATGCTTATGAACATGATACATACGGTGAGTGAAATACATAAATTGACGACACATGGAGAACAACGAAAAAAATTAATGACAAGGAATGGAAACGAAGAACAAGATAACATTTGGTCATTTTACTTAAATCAAATGAAATTGAAGAAGTACGATAACAAAATGTTCTGGAAGTTAACGTATTTCCCCATTGCTCCTTCAATAATTCTTTCAGCGTGCTTTCCGAAGTCGCGTCAAATATTTCATCCGGTAACTTGTCAAAAATGTCCGGCCCATATGCACAGCGTCTGGCCGCACCCTACCGCACCCTGCCGCACCCTACCGTGTGCATGGACGAACGAGGAACCACATAACGGGCGTGTTTTCGAAGTTCCCTTGCGGCTGTAGTCTTTTTTTTTTTTTTTTTTGAGTACGGAATTCCAGTAATGTTGGACTACAACTGTTCCAATGCGCAATGAGTTAAAACTCGATAGACCAAGTTCATGGAAAAAATATTTGCAGCTGTTACTATCGGGGAATATTTGGCAACATTTTTAAGAATATTTTTTATACAGCTGTCTACCCTGCATCTCCAACGATCCGAACAGAAGCCCAAACTGTAATGCCGTATCTCAACACACTGTAACCCAGTGCATGTACAATCATTCTTTTTTTTTTTTTACAAACGTGCGCAAAACCTTTTCTATTAAACAAAAACCAAGCGACTGACCTAAGTTTTGAACAGATAAGTGATCAGTGATATTGCCAAGATAAGTTACTATCGAAAGATATTCCAATATATTTTACACAATCAACGTGTGGAATAGGTGCGCATTTACAAGAAAGACAGTTCGACTTATGTAAGTACAGAGGCATGCCAATTACAGCAGTCTTGAGTGTAACGCGAAAACAAACAAGCTGCGTTTTTCGGGCATTGACAACAATTCCATCGTTAGTAAACCAAAGCACTGCATTGCACACGTCATTTTGCTACATTTCGGTGGACATTTTGTAAGAAATATGTTTTGCCAGTAACACAGCGTCGTCAGCATACTGCATCACCGAACATTTGGATATTGCCAAAAGAATGTCATTAACGAAGGTGCTAAACAACAATGTCGATAAAACTGACCCCTGAGGAACACCAGCATTCAGCAACGACTTAGAACTGAAAACGCCATTATCATCGGTGGTGACCGCTTGAAAACGGTTGCTCAAGTAATCTTCGAGAATGTTGTAAAAATGCCCACGAAATTCTCCCCCCCCCCCCAAAAAAAAAAAAATTACAGTTTGCTTAACAAGATTTGGTGGTTCAGGGTGTCGAAGGCTTTCGCTACACCTTTGAAAAGAGAGAACAGGTGAAGAGATTCCGATCGAATGCCGAGAACAGTTCATCTGAAAATTCCTCAGGCAGTGCGGCAGTACCACGCCCAGAAACGAAGCCAAACCGTCGATCAGACAGGATAGAAAAATGTGTTGGAAAAGAAGACATAGAGCGGAAAAGAAATTTTTCTAAGACCTGAGCACAATAACCGGCAAAATATAAATTGGCCGATAGTTTTCGATATTATAAAAAAAAATCAAATTTAGGTTTTACGTGCCAAAACAACGATCCGATTATGAGGCATACGCAGTAGTGAGGCACACCGGAATAATTTTGACTGCCCTGGTTTACCTTAACGTGCACTTATAGATCTAAGTACACAAGCTTTCTTGAATGTCGTCTCCGTCGAAATACGACCGCCGCAACCGGGATCGAACCCGCGACCTCCTGCTAAGCAGTGCAACATCATCTATATATATATATATATATATATATATATATATATATATATATGAGCATGACGATAGGAAACCGAAAGGCCCGATTTTTATTAGTCATGTAGTAAGAAGCAAACAAACAAGGGCAACTAGGATAACATAGGGGAAATTACTTTTACTTATCAATTGAGTTTAAAAAATGATAAATTAATGGAAATTAATGTGGACGAAAATACAACTGGCCGCAGGTGGGGCACGAACCCATGACTTCGCATTGCGCATGCGCTGCTTTAGCTACCGCGGCGCCATTTTCCCGTCCACTATCTGAGATATTTATGTTTATCCGCTAGAATTGAACCTGGGTGTGTGTATACATATATGCATTATCTGACCAGGTGGGCATCATTTGACAAGAAAAACCAAAGCAATTAATGCACTAACGAAACCTATTGCATTAACTATCTTGTTAGTTGCAAACCTTGCACGGCACGTGTTTACATTGAAAATACGACGGGAATCGCCACGAAAGTCTTGTTCCGCTTTTCTACGTTTCACAATCGCCGTGCAGACCGAAAACACTGGCGTCAAATTATTCGTTTAATTTATCCGATTACGCACGCGGCACTACGACCCCTCCCGCCCCCTGTGATGTATACGCAGGGGGGGGGGGGGGGAGAGGGGAGCTTAAAATAAAGCTGCGCCATGCCGCTTGATTATACGTCGAACCGGGAGTTAGGCAAGAGCCAGTCAGCGACGGCAGCTTTATTTTTATTTTTTTTACGCCGTCCAAGTATACGTCCCGAAGGGTTGCACCGCGAGCAGCGTTCCGAGGTGCCGAGTGTGTATGTTAATCGGGCAAATCGAACAAATACTTCGACGCCAGTTATTTCGGGTCTACGCGGCCCATTTCGATATGTACAGACTTTCGTGACGATTGCTTCCAGCTTTCAAATACAAGCGTGTGAGGAAAGGTTTGTGACTAAGAAGCTATATTAGAGTGTGTTAGTGAAACGTTTGCGGTCCTCTTAGACCGGCATATGCTAGCAATTTCCGCACAGCTGCTGAGCGGGAACGCTATCGCGCTCGCAACACAGCGCTTATGTTGGCGGGGAGCGAAGGTCGCTTCCCTCCAAAGCCGACTGAGCGGAGCGGGCTCGGTCGTTTTCCAGTCGAGCGGATAGCGCGTCGCCCGCGCCTCGGCAAGACGCGCCTATGAAATGCGAAATCTACGCAGTGCCCTGCAGCTGAGTGGAGCAGTGCGCGTAAGCCACGTAATGCTAAAACTATTATTGCAATTCGTTTACTTCATGGATGTACTTTCTTTTTTGCAAATGATTTCCGCCCGCACAGATAGTACGTCACCTGCAGTGACGTAATTCGAGTAAGCTTTGCACGCTTTTACACGCTTTTGCGCGAGTAAGTTTTGCACCTTTATATATATTTTTTAAACGTCTTCGAACAAAATCAATAAAAAGAAAATTCGACAGAGACGCTTAAGACTGCTTTACGTGTGGGAGTAAGAAAGCATTATACCGTTTGTTGACCTCGGAAAGCCATGAACGCGCTCATGTCATAAACTCATGACGTGGCGCCACCTCCTCCCCATTGGCTGCTGTGCTGTCACGTGCCCAATGGCGCACGCAGTGGGCCAAACCTTTAGTGAGCCAGATGGCTGCGACGTGACGTGTGCCGTGACGCACGCAATAGGCCACACCTTTCTGACTAAAGGTCAGCTAGAACCATGCAGCCATGGTGGCGTCGGAGAAGCGTGCTCATCTCGCACCCAAGAGGCCCGGGTTGCCACCCAGACCGAAATTTACCGAATTTTCTTTTCGAATTCTTTGTTTCCTTTGTTTACAGGAACCTACCTGAGAAATATGACGTCATTCCGAGCATCTTGTGACTGCGCCGTCGGCCATTTCTGGTACCATATTTCGGTCACGCCGACGGATTTTCGCCTAATGGAGAACATAGCGAATTCGCATTAAAATCTGCGGCCTCCACATTTGCGTATAAAGCATGACCGCGGAAAGGCAAACACGACCGCATGCGGCGTCCAAACTGCACCTGACGGCTCTCCAGCTGTCTCGCGTAACGCACGCCCACGTTTTTGCGATGACTTCGCGGCTATGGCATTCTTCTGCTAAGCACGAGGTCGTGGGGTTCGATTACCAGCCACGGCGGCTGGCCGTATTCTGCAGGGGGGCGGAATGCCATTACCGCATTGTGTATTTAGATTTAAGTTACACGTTATAGAACCCCTGGACGTCGAAATTATAATCATGAAACCTCTATCTACATACGGTTTTGTTCTGGGGCGTTGAATCCAGTAATTTAAGTCTGCCTCACCACGTAAGCCCTGACGTCGCTTTCGAACTGCTGCGCAAGTGTTACATCGTCCCTGCTTGTATATAGACGCGACTGCGGGTACGGAATATCACCTGAAACGTAGGCTCAAGACTTCGCATCACGCAATCACTGTCCCAAGGCGCTTTTCCTCGGCCCTTCGCATGACCTTATGTACACAGAAAAAGTAACGATTACGAACGCGGTACTATCGATACTCGTAGCACTGAATCGGACTATAGTCCTGCGCCTTCTAGCACGTATTGCTTTCTTGTATCACACATAATACGCCGCCACTTAGATGTCATTTCAATCTAACTAACCGCGCAGATTTTAACACAATGGTGAAAATAGAAATGGTGCGAACCTTATTCGCGTTAGCGAGGTATAGCAGCGGTGTATAGTGGATGACGCGTGCACGGCCTCATGCTATGTCGCTGTCAGCTGCCTATAGCAGGACGACGAAGACGTTTTTGAAGCTGATGATTTACGAATTATGTGAAGCTTCTCTAGGGTGTAGTGTTGATGCGAGGTGTACTTACAGAGAAAGAGAGTGAGAGAGAGCTCTTTTATTTAGAAGCAGAGAGGCGCATAAGTATTCGCCAACGCGCTGTTCTGCAAGGGAGGGAGTAGAGGTGAGAGATAGGCCCTAGAAGGATGAACTAAGAAAGTTGAGAAAAAAAAAACAAACTAAAATAACATCATTTGATATCTTCATTTCGTTTTTGAATCCTACTTGTCTTTAGAGTCGTCTTGACTTCACTGTTGGCTTTTTATACGACGTAGGTATAGTACGAACAACAGCTAGGGTCTTGAAAAGAAGCCAACGGGTGGAACGCAATCAAGCAAAAAATCGAGCGCTTAACGTTGCATCGATGGAGCATACCGCGGGGACCTAATATGTTCCGTAGTGTCAAAGCTAAATACGAAAGGCACTTAAATACATTTAAAACTACTATATCCTTTGTGTTACAGTTAGACATACCCATCCTTGGGGAATATGGCTAGCCCAGAATGGCCACCTACCTAGTTGCAAGCACAGAAAATCAAAGAAACAGTTTAATATCATGTGCTAAATGTTGCATTAGCAGGTCTGTGTGCTATAGGGGTACTTATGAAGTGACATCATATGTACAGGATTCATGTAGTGATTTATTGTTTAACAAAGCAGAGCACAGGTGAGCTCACTGGCACTACCTTGTCGTTAAACTTTCTAGGTTATGTAGGTTGTATTATTGGCGAGAAGAGAGAGAGAGAAAGAGAGAGAGAGAGAGAAATGAAATGAAAAAGGCAGGGAGGTTAACCGGAAGAGCTTCTGGTTTGCTATCCTGCGCTGCAGGAAGGGTAAGGGGAAAAGAAAGGGGGAAAGAATAGCAAAGAAATAAAGTTATTCGTGAGAAACTTGCCTATTTCCACAAAGCCCTAGGCCCATGCGCAAAAGAAACTCCACTTTAAAACCTTAATTTCAAGCAATTTCGCTATATGGGATAAAGAAAATCTACCGCTTAAATGCAACATATAAGCGTGTTTACAGGAGGTATTCAGAGACCTGGATTGGGAAGAATTGGGGATAAGAGTAAATGGAGAATACCTTAGTAACTTGCGCTTCGCTGATGATATTGCCTTGCTTAGTAACTCAGGGGACCAACTGCAATGCATGCTCACTGATCTGGAGAGGCAGAGCAGAAGGGTGGGACTAAAAATGAATCTGCAGAAAACTAAAGTAATGTTTAACAGTCTCGGAAGGGAACAGCAGTTTACGATAGGTAGCGAGGCACTGGAAGTGGTAAGAGAATACATCTACTTAGGACAGGTAGTGACTGCTGATCCAGATCATGAGAGTGAAGTAATCAGAAGAATAAGAATGGGCTGGGGTGCGTTTGGCAGGCATTCGCAGATCATGAACAGCAGGTTGCCATTATCCCTCAAGAGAAAAGTGTATAACAGCTGTGTCTTACCAGTACTCACGTACGGGGCAGAAACCTGGAAGCTTACGAAAAGGGTTCTACTTAAATTGAGGACGACGCAACGAGCTATGGAAAGAAGAATGATAGGTGTAATGTTAAGGGATAAGAAAAGAGCAGATTGGGTGAGGGAACAAACGCGCGTTAATGACATCTTAGTTGAAATCAAGAAAAAGAAATGGGCATGGGCAGGACATGTAATGAGGAGGGAAGATAACCGATGGTCATTAAGGGTTACGGACTGGATTCCGAGGGAAGGGAAGCGTAGCAGGGGGCGACAGAAAGTTAGGTGGGCAGATGAGATTAGGAAGTTTGGAGGGTCAACATGGCCACAATTAGTACATGACCGGGGTAGTTGGAGAAGTATGGGAGAGGCCTTTGCCCTGCAGTGGGCGTAATCAGGCTGATGATGATGATGATGATGATGATAAGCGTCTACCTCTAGTGTTTCCTTATTCTTTAAGTAAACAGATTTTTTTTTAATCATCTGTGGTATAGGCAACGTAATTGTGATTCTTGAGCTGGATTGCTGGAAGCGGTGAACATTACACTTACAAAAAAAAATGATATGTATAATAACTTCATTAACAAAAAAATACTAATTATATTTTTTGCCAATAACTTTACTGCACATATTGCAATTTACAAACTGTAACCGGTGGGTTCGCAAGGCGTATCAAACGAATTTTGAGGATGGCACGTGTTTTGAGATATGCGCCGCCAAACTTGCGGTAATATCGCAGGTTGTCCTGCTTATTATTTTTTATCAAAACGCTGTCTTACGTATTGAAGCACAAATGTAACTCGAACGCCCATGCATTTCGTCGCATTCTTCGGGAATGAATATCTCGAAACTGCTGTCATTCTCAAAATTTGTTCCGAGTGGATACGCATCGAGAACTCGCCGGCTATACAATTCGTAAATTGCAATAATTGCGCCCTAAACTTATTTTTGTTTAAAGTAAAATTAATTTCTGATGTCTTACGCGCCAAGACGGTGATCTGATTGGGAGGCACGCCCGTAGTGGGGGACTTCGAATTAATTTTGACCACCTGGGGCCTCTTTGACGTGCACCCTAATGCACGGCGCGCGGGCGTTTTTACATTTCGTCCCCATCGAAATGCACCGGCCGCGGTCTGGATTTTATTCGCTATAAGCCACCACGACGGGTGAAAGTTATAAAAATCTACTTAATTATTTTTTTTAATTAATCACTTGTGCATTTCAATTTCTCGTGCAGGTAATGTTTCTCGTGCAGGCACAGGAGGTTATTTTGGTAATGCCCGCTTCTGTGACCTTTTAAAGATTCTGTTTGTAGTAAAGCAAAAAGTAGTATATGTGTTTTACATAAACGTCCTATTTCTAGCCGAGAGTGTGCTGAAGAGGAAATAAAATATGCCAAGCAACGGGTATTGCATTATTGAAGAGACGGTCGTATTTGCTCGGTGAGTGAGTGAGTGAAATAACTATTATATTTGCTCGGTGATTATATGTGTGTACTTACGTTCTTCCTGACCTCCTCACCACTCGTACTCCCCTCCGCGGAGAATCAAGTTAGACGGCACTCGCTCGGACTGACTTTCACGCATTTTAAGTACACGACCCCCCTCCCCTCCCTCCCTCTCTCTCTCTCTCTCTCTCTCTCTCTCTCTCTCTCTCTCTAAGTGTTATGTACCGCTGTGCGCTACCACGTGGTGTGCTAATGTCATATATCAAAATAGGCCAGGAAGCGATATGCAAATATTCCACTTTTATTAAGCGATACAGCGGCAAACCACTGCAATTGCAACAGCTCTGGCGGGGACTCCGATATAGAGGCGCGTTACCTTTTGCTACAGTACCAGATGACAGTAGTTCTGAGAGAGGCAGAGAGAGAAGAAAAATTATTCAGAAAGGCAGAGGTCGGCCTGAGCTATAGCTTGCTCTGGCCTGCTACTCTACACTGGGGAAAAGGAACGGGGAGGAAAATGGCTTATGAATGATGATGACAATATAAGGAGGAGGTGCATGTACACAAGGTCACAACGCTGTGGCATCTCTAAAGTCATGCGACTATAGCCCAGTGGCTTGTTGAAAGGCTATAGCGCCACTTGTAACCAAGGCTGCGCTATTTGCATTATAGGCCAAGGACTCAGAAGAAACTCGTCTGATAGCGGCCTCTTATCGACGTTTGCAGTGGATGAGACCAGTTGCTGTCGTTCTTGCGCGTACGCTGGACAAACACGAATAATGTCAAGTGTTTCTGACACCTGGTAGCATTCACATTTTGGTCTAGCACCGCTGCAACCTACGAGATGTCCATAAAGCCTGATGAATGCGACATCAAGGCGAATCCGATGCATCACCCTTGTTTGGCATCTTCTGAGGCAGTGCGGAATTTCGCTTCTGTGTCCCATTTATGCACTCGCTTGTGTCGTTGATCTGGTTGGGTCCGGTGCTCCAACGTACAGTTGCGCAGTACGCAACGAAGTATCGCGTTTTTGTGTGTTCGTGAGAACGCAATGCGTACTTCAGAAGCATTATTTAAAGAAGCTTTCGCTTCAGCGTCTGCCTGTTCATTCCCCATCACGCCACAGTGTGCAGATATCCATTGAAAGGTGATATCGTGGCCATTTATTTTTGCGTGGTCAGGATGCTCTGTAATTTCTAGAGCTATTGGATAATAGGACACAGTCAATCATTTGAAGAGCTGGCTTGGAATCGCAGAATATCGTCCATGCGCAAGGAGGCACCTCGGAGAGAAATCGAAGTGCCTCCTAGCTAGCAACTAGGCGCCCGCCAAATCGTCATCGTTTATGGTTATACAAGAGAACATCTGGTACACGGGCTGAATGGGCGTCAATAAGGCTGAGCTAAGTGTGACTGCATAAAATATGGGCAGCATCAAAGGCGCGTCTGGTCATCAGCGGACACTGAAAATGATATTCGCGCATGAACATCGCCTAAATATGGTGACGATGTTCCGCAGCGCGCTACAATACCACCCGAAGGACGTGGTTGACGACGGAATGTGTAGATGCCTCCAATATACTATGTGTCCCAGCTAGCGCGGGCCAAGCTGTTTAAAAAAAAATGGGCTACGACATGCCACAATGGTACCTCCGATGTTACACATATATATATATATATATATATATATATATATATATATATATACCAGCAAAAAGCAATTCTGGGTCCGGGTAAATATTCACAGTGAAGTAAACGCACGTATGAAGCGGTCTATTGACGTTTCGGCCGCGGCCCGGCCTTCATGGGGGTCGCCTCCAACCCTACAGCTGGAATACAACTGGCAGAACTTTCCAAGTTAATCAACAAGCGTAAGACAGCTGACATAAGTAAGTATAATATGGATAGAATTGTACACGCTCTCAGGAACGGAGGAAGCCTGAAAGCAGTGAAGAAGAAACTATGAATAGGCAAGAATCAGATGTATGCGTTAAGAGACAGACCCGGCAATATCATTACTAATATGGATTAGATAGTTCTAGTGGCTGAGGAGTTCTATATAGATTTATACAGTACCAGTGGCACCCACGACGATAATGGAAGAGAGAAGTCTAGAGGAATTTGAAATCCCACATGTAACGCCGGAAGAAGTAAAGAAAGCCTTGGGAGCTATGCAAAGGGGGAAGGCAGCTGGGGAGGATCAGGTAACAGCAGATTTGTTGAAGGATGGTGGGCAGATTGTTTTAGAAAAACTGGCCACCCTGTATACGCAATGCCCCATGACCTCGAGTGTACCGGAATCTTTGAAGAAGGCTAACGTATAATTCTAAACCATAAGAAAGGGGACGCCTACGACTTCAAAAATTATAGACCGATCAGCTTACTGTCCGTTGTCTACAAAGTATTTACTAAGGTAATCGCAAATAAAATCAGGAACACCTTAGACTTCTGTCAACCAAAGGACCAGGCAAGATTCCGTAAAGGCTACTCAACAGTAGACCATATTCACACTATCAATCAGGTGACAGAGAAATGTGCGGAATATAACCAACCCTTATATATAGCTTTCATTGATTACGAGAAAGCGTTTGATTCAGTCGAAACCTCAGCAGTCATGCGGGCATTACGGAAACAGGGTGCAGACGAGCCGTATGTAAAGATACTGAAAGATACCTATAGCGGCTCCACAGCCACCGTAGTCCTCCATAAAGAAAGCAACAAAATCTCAATAAAGAAGGGCGTCAGGCAGGGAGATACGACCTCTCCAATGCTATTCACAGCGTGTTCACAGGAGGTATTCAGAGACCTGGATTGGGAAGAATTGGGGATAAGAGTTAATGGAGAATACCTTAGTAACTTGCGATTCGCTGATGATATTGCCTTGCTTAGTAACTCAGGGGACCAATTGCAAAGCATGTTCACTGACCTGGAGGGGCAATGCAGAATGGTGGGTCTAAAAATTAATCTACAGAAAACTAAAGTAATGTTTAACAGCCTCGGAAGAGAACAGCAGTTTACGACAGGTAGCGAGGCACTGGAAGCGGTAAGGGAATACATCTACTTAGGGCAGGTAGTGACCGCGGATCCGGATCATGAGACTGAAATAATCAGAAGAATAAGAATGGGCTGGGGTGCGTTTGGCAGGCATTCTCAGATCATGAACAGCAGGTTGCCATTATCCCTCAAGAGAAAAGTTTATAACAGCTGTGTCTTACTAGTACTCACGTACGGGGCAGAAACCTGGAAGCTTACGAAAAGGGTTCTAATTAAATTGAGGACGACGCAACGAGCTATGGAAAGAAGAATTAGGGGTGTAACATTAAGGGATAAGAAAAGAGCAGGTTGGGTGACGGAACAAATGCGAGGTAATGACATCTTAGTTGAAACCAAGAAAACGAAATGGGGCATGGGGAAGATATGTAATGAGGAGGGAAGATAACCGATGGCCATTAAGGGTTACGGACTCGATCCCAAGGGAAGGGAAGCATAGCAGGGGGCGGCAGAAAGTTAGGTGGGCGGATGAGATTAAGAAGTTGGCAGGGACAACATGGCCACAATTAGTACATGACCGGGGTAGTTGAAGAAGTATGGGAGAAGCCTTTGCCCTGCAGTAAGCGTAACCAGGCTGATTATATATATATATATATATATATATATATATATATATGCTAGATGTTCTTTTTTTAATGCGTTAGCATTGAATTAAAAAGAAAATCCAATAGAGACCACTTCAGCATGACTGTTGACGTTAATGCTATCAGCATTGCAGCAATGTAGCGGCACACCGTGTTACAACCCATGATACGCCTCACGTATGACGCGTTTACTGCATGCGGGCTCCTCTCTCTCGCTTGCCTCCAGTCAAGCTGCGCGATCTAGCGAGGCCGCCGCGAAATCCCCAACCGGTGCGTGTGTGAAAATATATTCGGCCAAGGTTGTCTAGATACATGTATGACGTTGGTTCAATTCCGCCTCCCAGCACCAAGAAGAAAAGCAGATTTTCTTCTATGTTCGAAGGGTGGCAATACTCTTTGGCACAAACCCCGTGACCGAAGTTGGCGTCAAAGAAGCCCATTGAAGAGCTGCACATACCCAGTTGCACATGCCCCGTGGCAGATACCCAGTGAGCCAAGTTGGCGTCGAAGAGGCCCATGAAATATATTCATTGAAGATCAGTGTCCCAGTCAGTCCGACGGTTGGTGTCGAACCCGGTTCCTTCAGCACAACAGCCCCATGCTCTACCCATATTAGACCATATACTACCAGTGACGCAAGTTGGCGTGAAACAAGTTAGATGCGGACAAACAAACAACCAAACATACCGGAAACTTGGTGCAGCTCGCAAAGAATGCTGATCGCTTTAAAGCGAAGCATAATTTTGTCGCATCTTCGACACTTGACCTGAAACTTCGGAGGCGCCGAAGCGATGAGGAATATACATTACACAATTTACTCCTGCGGGAGGCACAATTTATCCGCGAGGACTTTCGTATTTCGTGAACTCCATGCTATAAAAGCTTTTGCGCTTCGGTGCATTTACGCCGCCGCGATTCTACGATTGCGAAATGCTCCCACGGCCTGGACCATCGCGAAATTTCAAGTAGCCTGTAAACGAATACGGTACTAACCTTGGCTTTGTGCGGTGGAAGAATTGAACGACAAGGCGAGAAACCTTGCAGAGGGCCGTACAAAGTTGGCTCCATATGCATGCCGCGCCCTTTGAAATGAAAGGGTCACCTTCCTTTTGCTCCTGTCACCTCCTCGGTGGTAGGTGTAGCGGAAATGGGATGCAGGTGGGTATTCAATGGCGGGGCCTCCAATCTGCAGGTGGCCCTTAGACTGCACGAATCACTCTCTGAGCAGTATGCTAAAGCGTACTATTGACATCGGACAGCGTAGTAAGGAACAATGACAACCTATGAAACTGAACACACAACGAGAAGGCATTGTTCTGCTCCCTTCCCCCGTCAGCGACAGTGGTCGGTGTCACACTCGAAATGTGTTGGGGTACGGCGCTATCGCAACAATTAAACGGCGACGCGAAAAGGCGATGCTAATGAGGAAGCGAGACGTGTCCCGTCTCGGGCATGTTGTGGTCCGTCCGTGTTCTCTCACTACAGCCTTGATTGTGGCTTCTCTTACGCGCCGCGACTGCGTCGGGCGTGCGCATACAAAGACGATGAAAAAAAAAAGGTTTGACTGAGCAGTGTGCATAAATGCTTCGCCAGCACCTACACCAACTATGATCGCTGTGATGATTATTGCAATTCATGGACTACGCTACAGCTGCCGCTCTATCTGTCACGTAGACATTAAGGTAGACTTCGCGGACGTATTGCAGGCCTTATGGACCGTGGATGGTAAAATCCCAAAGCCAGTATTTAATCAGAACACTCGAAATAAACCCGCGGTAGAGGAAGCGCTACGCCAGCCGGCGGCCTGAGATCCTTGTCAAAGTTTCTGACGATCGCCATATAAAGACAAGCTCATTGCTGCACCACTGCAGCTCTCGGAAAGCGTGAACGGAAGCGAGCGGCTCCTAAATAAGGTTTTCCCACTTGTGCGTTCCACACTGCCAGCGTGGCGAGCAAAAACTGATTGCGTACCGCGCTTACATAAATAAAGCTCAACGCACGTAGACGCGAACAGAGCGTTTCAGCGAAAACTTTCTAACACTCTTTTATTTAATTGCCTGTAATAGCACAATTATAGTCCATGAGCTATAGTCTACTCGAAGAGAGGCGGGCAATACTTGCACAAAATGTTGAAATGCATGATCCACTAATTAACAAAAAAATTCAATAACTATATTTGAACTATAATTACGTCATGGCACATTTGGCAATTTACGAATTCTAGCGGGTGAAACTATATTTGAACTATAATTACGTCATGGCACATTTGGCAATTTACGAATTCTAGCGGGTGAGAGTGCAAGGCGTATTCACTTGAAAAGAATTGTGTGGATGACACCATGTGCGAGATATGCGCCCTCGGACTTTGCGCTAGAAATGCACTGTCGTTCCAATTACTTTCTTAACAAAACGTCCTTTCGTGCATTGAAGCAGAAGAGCAACTGGAACGCCAATGCATCTGTCCGCAAAGTTCGGGAAATAACATCTCGAAACTGGAGCCTTCCTGAGAATCCGTTCCGAGTGGATCCGTCTTGCGAACTTCCCCGGCTGGAATACGTAAATTGCAATGTGCCATAAGGTAATCAGCTTAAAATTTAATTAGTTATATTTTGTTAATTAGTCCATTTTTATGCGTGTAATGTCCACCTCTTCGAGTGGACCAGCTCATGGTCTAGAACTGAGCTATCTGCCACAGGCAATTTTTTAAGCATTTCTGAAAGTGTTCGCCGAAACACCCGGTATCTCGAGAGAGTGAAAGAACGCGACATTTGGTGCACCTATATAGTCGTGTTGTATAACTTTATCGCTTTATGTTTTCGCTTCATTTGTAGCCCAGTTGCAACATCAATAAGCCAAATCCTTCACTCTTGCATGCACGTGATGTTATTAACATTGTACACGCTTACAAAATCAAGCATTACGTTTGCGCCCACTACCATCCAATATGACGGGGATTCCCCCTTGAAGCGCGGTATACCTTTAAGTAAGACTGTGCCCAAATAACAAATGCCTTGCAGAAGAGTTTCTATTTTGTCTTGAGTACTTCTTGAGTCCATACGTCGCGTTTTAATAGAGCCCTAGAAGTATATCTTGTTGGGCTATAGTTGGGGAGACGTAGCTATTTGAAGAGGGGCACAAATTGACAAACGTACACATATCTTTTATTGCTGTTTTATTATAACTTCGAAAGTCGCCTATGTGTTGCGCATCCCAAATACCCCAAAGACCTGCGCACAGGCGTAGAACAGCAAGACACCGGATGATACGGAAAAGAAGAAAAAACATATTTATATATTTTTTAATTCGGCCTCATGTCTCAAGTTCCAACAAGGCGCTCCGGTACACGAATATACGGTGTCACCGATGCACCTATTCACATTCTTCATTCTGTGGTAGGCTTCTAAACTTTCCCCCGCTAGCACGTTCTTGCCTACTTCTATAATTTCGATGTCTGAGAAGCCACAATGCGCCGGCTAGTCCTTGACCGGTGTGCTTGTCTTGTCAAACAGCAGAATGCTGAACAGTGCTACACCGGAGACCGAAAAGAAGCACCTGACAGACGTGCTCTCTCCTGTGCCTCTTTTCAATAGTCCGCTGTGTCGCGCTGTTCAAAATTCCGCTGTTCGACAAGACGTACGTGAACTAGTCCGAATCAACACGCTGTTGTCGTCTTGTCTGTCTTTCTCTGTGCACTGTGTGTCAATTTGCGCCTCCTCTTTTATTTATACAGCCTTATAAAACCTAACCATCGCTCACTTCTGTACAATTTCAGTACTCAAATTCAGATACCCCGGTTACTTGCACTTCGCAAACCGATATCTACGACACTATACGTACGTGTACAGCAGGCAACGAACGGCTTCCTCCGAGCTACAAAAAATCGCGTAAAACACCACGTCGACCCGCAGCCGCGATGTCCGACGCGACCGCCTGACCACAATGAGACGCAATTCAAAAGCACAGACTTACTCATCTCATTCGCCTCCCAGCCACAACCGAAAAGCAACGTCAGCAGATGAGGGAAACAAAAGGTAGCTTCGCGAAGTGAAGGGGAGATGCGAAAAGTTGACCCGCGCAGCAAGCTATGCGCTGTTTCCTCGATAACGACGCGGCCAACACCGGCTTGCATATAGAAAAGCACTCAAAACAGCTGTCGGTGGGCTCGTAACTCGCGCCGTGAGGCGCACGAACTAACCGCGTAAAAGAAAGTAGAAAAGAAGGAAAAACATAGGAGGAATAGAAATCGCGGGTGTGTGTTTCAAAGAAAAGAGGAAAGAAGGCCCAAGCAAAGGGAGGGGAAACCACGGAGGCCTCCACTCACGCGCCTCCGTGCTGTATGCAAGTCCCGCGCAAATGAGAGAGAAATTGAGAAACAAAATGACAAAGAGAGCAAGGCGGTACGGAAAAGAAACGAACGTGAAGGTGTGCACCTCTAGGCTGCTTAGCGCAATATATCTGCGTCTTGGCGTGTTTTCCCTCCAGGTTGTGAGGCCATGCATATAGCCGGCGAATGCCTTCCCACGTTCAGAGCGAAGTTATGGGGAGTCCGAGCAAGAGCGCGAGGAGTTGCGTCCAAGTTGTTCGTGGGTCGCGTATACTGTCGCTCTGTAATGAGAAACTGATTTATGGTGGCGCGCTCTTTTTCGTCACACCGTGGTGCGAAGTTGGTCGACCCGCGACCGCAGGCGACATGCCTTCGGAACAGCCTGAAGAACAGCCTGAATGCCGGAGCTATAGCTGGGGCAACGTCGCAATATCGAAGGCAGCACGAGGTCGGGATCGTTGAGAAGGCATCGGCCGGCACAGCACGGCTCCGAGGGTGTCGGTGGTTCCAGAAGGACATGCATTTCCAGAAGGACGCGACGCGGTTTCGGTGTCCTGTCTGCCCGAAAATGTACCAACTAACTGCAGCCTTCGTCAAGGCTCAGAACGAAAGGCTTCTGGCTTTGACGTGATATCCACGTTTCTGAACGAGACACTCCGATCAGGAAACGGATGGCACCTGCCGTCCTGTTTTCATTCTTGTGCAGCAGGATCAATTCCGTCCTGACGCCGATCTCGGAGTACTGGAGCACATCTTCAGAAGCCTGTGCACATACGAAGCGGCGGCCACATGGCTCACTGCCACGTGGCGTATGGTTCTACGTTTTTTTTTTTTGCCTTGCTCTACGTGTTTTGCGCTGTATTCAGTGCCGTTACATGTGCACCCAATCATTTATACAGCCTCGGGGAATTCGCTCAATGCGTATAGTATCTGCGACATTCCCGATATTTGCCTTATTCAGGTACTACAAAAATTTCCTGCTCGTTACAGGGAAAATTACCTGCTCGGAGCGATAGCAGCCGTGGATTTTAGTCAGAGCGTGTTCAGGAGCAATCGACCTTGATCGCCCCCCCGTATACTGTATACCGAATATCACGCTGTCTGGTAGCAGAAGTTCACCTCGTCGTCCAAGGCAATGGCGTCGGTTTTCGAATAACAAGACTTCCCTCACTTACTTCTTTTAACGGCGGAGCTGTTTAAGCTTTTAGTTCCACCGCGGAGCGTTACCAGAAAACTCAGGGCAGCTGTGCGATGCCTCGCGTTGCCTAGTAACCACCCGTTAAAGCACCGAGCCACGTAACCTCCTCGCACCCCGCGCGCGTAGGGCGGAGCCGTGACGTCACAGGCGAGTAAAAGTTCGGTAAAGCCGGCGCAGCGACGCACATCTCGCCTCCTCTACTCCGTGCGTGCGTGCTGCTGCCATGGAAAGACCGAAGAAAGCCCAGGCGCCCGAAAAAGAGGTGGCTTACCAGGGAGAGGGTGGTGGTGAAAAACTTTTATTGCTCTCAGAAGAGGAGCACATGGAGGTTCGCATATGGGCCGGTCCTTAAAATACTAGGTGGAATCCCTAGTACGGGACCCCAGTCGCGTCGGCCGCTGCCCGGGCGCGCTCGACCAAGGCCCTTTGGGCCTGCAAGTCATATAGCAGGCGAGCAGGGTCACCTCCCAGTCCTCCCGAGTGGGGTTGGGGTGAGGGGCAATAGCTGGGTTAGATGGGCAGGCCCACACCATGTGGTAGATGTCCGAAGACTTCTCCGCACAGTGCGGACAACTATTATTTATTTATTATTTGTAAAATACCTTACAAGGCCCCTTCTTGGGGATTGAGTAAGGGGGGCATACAATCAAGTACATACAATTAACAACAATAACAAATGAAAACAGCAGCCAAGTGCACAGCCTAAAAGTCATGAAACATATTAGCTACATAAAGCTGCATATGATTACAATAAAAAGGAGCAATATAAGTTAGTAACAACGTATAACACTGCAAGAAAAAGGCCAAGAAATAACACAGAGCAGTGAGTGTGATAATAATGGTTAACATGGGTTAAGCGAGTTCAGTGAGCTCTTGAATTTATCACGGTCAGTTTCCAAAACTGCCCGTGAAAGAACGATCAAAATGTTTGAGTGCTGTCGGGCACAGCAGAGTGTTCGTATAGAGACGGAGTAGAAGCCACTCCTCCGTCTTAGATAGTCCTTTACTCGGGCGAGGGTAAAGGCTATGGCCAGATTGATAATGCAGGACAATGTCCTTAAAAGAATACGCGGGATTGAATTCGAGATCCTGATCTAGGGGGTCGAGAAAGGAAGCCCGGAGAGAGAGCGCGCGGGCGGCGGCATCGGCTGCCTCATTCCTCTCGAGACCCATATGAGCAGGTGCCCATACTATGTTCCGGTGAGCGGGGTCCCCGGTGTAGGTGCAACTTTGAAGTAGTCGGTAGGCTAAGTATGGAGCCCAGCCTTGCTCGACGTTCCCACAGGCCCCTCGCGAGTCGGAGATAATTGTTTTGGAATCAGAGTCGGTAGCAGCCACTGCAATGGCGACCTCCTCCGCATGAGCTATGTCGCGGGCGCGAAATGTAGGCCCTGTTAAGAACGGCCAGCTGCAGTGCAAGTTTGCCAGCCAGTTACGCCAGCGGTGGTAACCTCCTCATGGAATGCCGCCGCCAACCTCTAGCCTCGTCGCCGTTGCGAGTGAAGGAGTTCGATGAAGCAGGCTTTGTGCTGAAACCGCCACCGTTACGCTCTAGCCTCGTCGCCGTTGCGAGTGAAGTTCTACGAAGCCCCTCTGACGTCGGCTCCGGACCTTTACACCTGTGTGTGTGTGCGGCACGTGTATGTAAGCCCTCATCCTCCAAAAGGGCGGGTCATCTTGAATGACGTCGAACTATGACGTCGAGCAGAGAGCTTATAAGCAGCGATTGTCGGCTGCTGGGTGTGCTCGTTGCCGTGCTCGAGATGTACTAGTGAGCTGAGTGCTCGTTGTCATGCTCGAAATGCACTCGTGAGCTGTGTGCTCGTAAGCTGTTTGCTGTATGCAGGCACGTACCAAGGATTTTTTTTCGGGGGGGGGGGGGGGCACCACAGCCATCATCATCATCATCATCATCATCATCATCATCATCATCATCATCATCATCAGCCTGTTCTTTGTCCACTGCAGGACGAAAGCCTCTCCCTGCGATCTCCAATTACCCCTGTCCTGCGCCAACCGATTCCAACTAGCGCCCGCGAATTTCCTAATTTCATCGCTCCACCTAGTGTTTTGTCGTCCTCGATTGCGTTTCCCTTCTCTTGGTACCCATTCTGTAACCCTAATGGTCCAACGGTTATGTAACCGGCGCATTACATGACCTGCCCAGCTACATTTTTTCCTCTTGATGTCAATTAGAATATCGTCTATACCCGTTCGCTCTCTGATCCAAACCGCTCTCTTTCTCTCTCAACATTATGCCTAGCAATCTTCGTTCGATCGCTGTTTGCGCGGTCCTCAACTTGCTCTGAAGTCTCTGCCCCATATGTCAGCACTGGCAAAATGCACTGATTGCACATCTTACTTTTCAATAATAATGGTAAGCTTCCAGTCAGGAGCTGGCAATTTCTGCCGTATGCGATCCAACCTATTTCTATTCTTCTGTGAATTTCCTTCTCATGATCAGGGTTCCCTGTGATCAATTGACCTAGGTAAACGTACTCCTTCAGTCTCTAGTGGCCGACTGACGATCCTGATCTCTTGTTCCTTTGCCCGACTATTTATAATTTTCTTAATCTGCATATTAATATTCAACGCCACTCTTACACTCTCTTTGTTAAGGCCGCCAATCATTTGTTGTAACTCGTCTGCATTGTTGTTGAATAGAACAATGGCATCGGCAAACCGAAGGTTGCTGAGATATTTGCCGTGGATCTTCACTCCTAAGCCTTCCCAGTTTAATAGCTTGAATTCTAAGCACGCAGTGAATAGCTTTGGAGAAATTGTGTCTCCCTGTCTGACCCCTTTCTCTATAGGTATCTCCCTGCTTTTCTTGTGTAGAATTAAGGTAGCTGTAGAACCTCTGTAGATATTCTTACGCGAAGGACGAGTCAGTAAGACGAGAAACTATTTACAGATTACATTTACAACAACGGTTGCAGCGCTGACCGGTTAGATTCACAGCGCGAGCCCAGTTCGTTCTTCCTCCTCTTTTCTGGAGTGATGGCGCCTACGCCCCTCGTTCAAACAAACAAATACCACACGCATGTAGCAATATTTTCCAAGCTTTTTACGTAAGCGTTCTGTACTCCTTGATTACGTAGTGCCTCTATGATTGCTGGTATCTCTACTGAATCAAATGCCTTTTCGTAATCTATATAAGCCGCATAGAGAGGCTTATTGTACTCTGCAGATTTCGCGATAACCTGATTGATGACATGGATGGGATCCATTGTAAGGTATCTCTTCCTGAAGCCAGCCTGCTCCCTTGGTTGACAAAATCCAGTGTTGCCCTTATTCTATTGGAGATTATTTTGGTAAATATTTTATGTAATACTGGGAGCAAGCTAATGGTCCCATAATTTTTCAATTCTTTAACGTCTCCTTTTTGATAGATTAATAGAATGTCTGCATTCTTCCAATTTTCTGGGACCCTTGCAGTCGATAGACACTTCGTTTAAAGAGCCGCCAGTTTTCCAAGCATTATGTCTCCTCCATCTTTGATTAAATCGACTGTTATTCCACCTTCCCCTCCCGCTCTTCATCGTTTCATGTCTTGTAGGGCCCTTCTGACCTCATCGCTAGTTATAGGAGAGTTTCTGTATCCTGTTCATTACTGTGTCTAAGTGAAGTATCGTGACTCCTCTGGGTATTGTATACAGGTCAGCTTAGAATTTTTCCGCTGCTTTTACTATATCTTCGAGATTGCTGATGATATTATCCTTCTTATCTTTTAGTGCATACATCATGGTTTGTCCTATGCCAGGTTTCTTTTTTACAGGTTTCTTAGGCTGCGTTCATTTTTTACTGCTTCTTCAGTCTTTCTCATGGTATAGTTTCGAATATCAGTTATATTCGCCTTGTTGATCAGTTTTGACAGTTCCGCGAATTGCGTAACGCTGTGCGGCCGCCAGTCCCATACAACCGCGTAGAGCGCAGGACTCTGCGATCCTAGACGTACTGCGCTCACCGCGAAAGGTTAGAAAAACACCCACATAAGCACAGCAGAGAAGCGGATACGTGAGGTGGTTCGACCGATAACTGTAGAAGCGTCATTCAAAACAAGCAATTGTTCTCTACTTCCGGCGGCGTTCTCTCTATTTCCTTTTTAAATAAAGAGATGTTGATCCATAAATATTCTCATAAACAACGGTTAACTTTTTTATTATTCGCTTTTGCTCGCAGTTTGGTTGTTGCCTTGGCTCTCTCCCTTAGTAGATCGCTTAATTTCTCAACTCCTTGCGATTTTTGTTTCCAGTTGCCAATTTTGCACGAAAAGTGCTATACAATTAGGGAAAAACAGACGAGGTAACGGGCGACAGTCATCTTGCTTATGGGTTTAAGGGTTATTGCAGGGTTTCATGATGGACGCTCTTTCACATTATTTTATTTCCCACCATATCTAACCCATATCACGTGTATATGGTTCCGGGCAGCGCTTCCGGCGCATCTGCCAGCGTCGCGGCGAGCCGTAACTCGAGGAAATAATGAAGCAAAGGGATAAGTTAAACGCAACTGGCGTTTTCTCCGGCCGCAATTCGTTCCATGAGAGTACAGACCAGCTGAGTAACAGCCGCATCCCTCTCCTGGTCCCATGATCAGCCTAAACAAAGAAGGTTGAACTAACAAAAGCAACAGCTATGCGCGTGACGGTTGAATAGATGGTGACAACTGAACGCATCTCGAGTTAATCGCGCGGGTGCGGAATCTGAGAAAACCGTCCTTCACATTACAAGAGATGCCGATAACTACCGCCATCTAAAAGGAGTGAAAAAGGCAGCATAATGCTGACCGATGAACAGCTGCCAAGTCTGAACATTGATCTGGCGGCGGAGGAATGTTTGAGGAGTGGTGGCATGGGTGGGGAGGGGGGGGGGGGGGGGGGTATGCCACTTGATTTCGGGGAGGGGGCCCGGGCCCCCCCGGGCCCCCCCTTGGGTACGTGCCTGGCTGTATGTTAGTCTTGCGGGCTTCATATGGGAGTCACGCTAGACTGTCGATATATGTCTTGTACGTCTAAGATGTAAATAATGTAAATAAATCCTTTTCACCGACTTCCTCTCTACGACTTTCAACTCCTTCAAATGGTGGCAGCGGCGAGATCGTCCGACGACTCCTACATCTGGTTGACAGCGGTGGGATCGTCCGACAGCTCTGACAGCCCGTTAACTGTTTTGGACTGGTGGACGACTGCGGCCGTGTACCATCCCCCATGGTGGGGGCCGGAGGCGTCCACGTAATAAGTGCCGGGTTTCGACCCCTAATGGTGTCCCAGGGCTTCCACCCGCGCCAGGCACCGACCATTATGGTCCTCACGTGTCATGTTGTTAGGAAGAGGGCGTACGTGGAAGGCGCATCTCCACGCGAAATGGAGTCGTGCTGGCTCTTCCATAAGGGTGGTGTGTTGGATGTGTAGTCGGGCAAGGACCAGGGAGAGCGCCGCACTGCAAAGCGAGAAGCGATGCGTCGCTGCCGAGCTGATCCGGAGCACCACGCCGAAGCTGCGGCTGAGAAGAGGCGACGCTGAGTCGAGAACCCCCGAGTTTCAGTCCAGGGAACGCGAGAGTCGGCGCCTGAACGCTCGACATCACCGAGAAAGCGATACCGGCCTGCGACTGCTCGAAAACTTCCAGCGTCAAGCCCGCCAATACAACAACTTAGCAAAACCCAACATAACCTCGCGAAACCTAGGAAAAACTTTGGCAATCCATGTAAAAGCTATAGGTGATCACAAGCTCCGCTGTTGACTCCAGCCTTGCGCCACTAGTGCAAGCTGCGCTCGTTTTTATTATTATTATTATTATTATTCGAACAAGTTGCCACGGGGCATATCAAAATCTCTAAACGAAAGGATGCCTGCGCTTCTCGCGCAAAAATTGATAGAGAGGCGTATATACGATATAACCATGGTTCCTGATCAGCGCGATTCTGATTGAAGTCGACATCCACAAGCCAACGAGCGTAGATGTCGCTTTGATAAATGTAGTTCACTATTGTACAGCGAAGATCCATTATCGCGGGGCATTTGACGGCTTGGCCGTTATCAAACGTCGGTCAGAGAACATGCAGCTAGCTACGCAACCTACAACGCGGCCCCGAAGCGGCCGTACAACCATAGAGAGGACTTCTGAACGCGCTGCCGGACGCAAGTGTCGGTTGAGCCGGCGCAGAACGCAGGAACACACGTGCGTTATAGTGGAGACTGCCACCGATAACAACGTTTAGCGTCGCACTTAACTGAACTCCTAGGACGGTGACCTTAGCATACGCGTGTACGACTTTATATATACGCGGATTCGAGGTATGCAGCTGCGCCCCAATTTCCGGCAAGCTTAAACGCTTTAACACGCCATGTAGGGTCTGTAATGATATCGCACATGTGCCATTACGCTACCCGTAAAGAGCGGCGCGAGTAAAATTACATCACTTTCAGATTCTTGGCCCTAATATTGTTTTGCACTTTTTTAATGCATTATGACAATATTTAGGATAAAAGGCACACGTTGCGGATGCAATTTTTTGTAAACTTTTTTGCGCGCTGCAACTGTCAAAGAAGCTTGAGGAATAATTTTGTCTAGAAGATAATATTTGCTTTGAGTAATCATGGCGGTTGAACGGTATGGGATCAACCTGAGACATGGCAGTCGCTGCCTGCCTGTTCCTTTTGCTATCAAGGGGCATCAAATCAAATGTTATCGTCCCGGTGGAATTGTGTCGTGATTATGACTCAGTGTTCGTATCGTCTCTTGTCGAAATAAACTTTTTCTAAACACAATTTTGGCACCTGGTTTTGGCCATGGTTCTTAGCAGAAACATAATATGAACTTCTTGCTTACTGTTAATTTATTGATCTGTACTATTCATATTTAATGATTAGTAAATATAAATTGTCCTGAGACGTGACAGTCGCTGACCGCCTGTTTCTTCTTCTTCTTCCTTCAAAATCTGGCACGTACCCACGAAGGGGGGATTGTCCATGATTTTCAGTGAAAACATAATATGAGCTTCTTGCTTCCTGTTAATTTATTGATCAGTACTATTCATATTCAGTTATTAGTAGATATAAACTATTTTCTGTTTCCCTTTCTTGGAATAGTGGTCATGCCAGTTATGACGAAGATGCTATATTCTGAACATAACGCGATTCAGTGTTAATAATGAGGAAAATGTGCTTAACTTGAGTCTCCCAGTCGCAAAGAAGTACTCGTGCACTAGTACTGTCTGACACTTCCTTTTGGGCTCGGCCAAGGGTACCTGCCCCCAAAGATAATATGTTAACCACCGATAGAGGAAGGCTCATACGCGATATGGGTCGCTCTAAGTACATGTTTCTTTCGGAATTATCTTTTCGGCAAACTAGAAGGAAATGGTCTAGTGATTCTATATCCCCACATGATGCGCAAAGGTTCGATGGTGCGAACCCACACCTACTCATGCACAGATTTAGTTGCGGTATTCGACATCGTAATAGTGTTATGGAAACTTCGCATTGCCGAGTGGGACAAGAGCGGACATTCCAGGGGAACGCCAAATGTTCGTAATCCGATGCAGCAAGGAGGGGCTCATTTTTTTCTGCCTAGGACTTGTCGCCTTCGATATATTGTTACCACTATAACAGAGTAAGGCTGGGTGTAAAGAAACTCACTTTGCCAAGCGGTCTGCCATTTCATTAAGTGATAGTCCACAATGTCCATATATCCGCAAAAACCGAACTTGTTTAACATAACGTGGAATAAAAAAGTGTAGCGATCGGTGCTATAGTGAATTACTTGTGCTTTCTAGCGACGTAAGAACCGACAGGTAGTCACCTGCGAGTAATATTATGCGTGACACGGTTTTCGGAATTTGGTATACAGCCAAGCATATGGCCATGAATTCAGCCACATAAACTGGAGCGTAATCGGGAAGACAGATAGCAAAGCTCCATGATAACGTTTGAGAGCAAATGCCTATTGCTGATTTCTCATCTTTTAGTGAGGCGTCCGTGGACACAAAATTGTATGAGGGAAAATCTCCCGGATACTCAGTCAAGAGTCCCACTAGCGTCTGTTTGGCTATGTATTTATCATTCTTTGGAAAGACGTTATCAAACTTACAAGTATTACAAGTTAATTTCAAAGTGACGCATTGAACTGATCCTAGGTTAACATTTATATTTGCTAAAAGACTGCGTAAACACGACTTGGGGGAGCTTGTATCTTGGTGACATAAACTCAAGATATAGTGCCGGTTGTGCGACAGACAACGGGAAACTTGTCCCGGTAACCTTTTCGTATGCTCTGAGACAAGTCTTTACCGTTAGCAGCTGAAATCTCGACGCTAAATCTGGCATGTTTGCTTCTAAATACAGCGCTGAGTTCGCAGCATACTTAGGAACTCCAAGACACTGACCATAAAGGTTGCAACTATAAATAAAGGTTGCAACTTATAATTTGGAGAGCCAGATATCAGCACACAACCAAATTCCAGAACGGGTCTTACATAAGCGCGATAATTGTACAGTAGAGTATCCCTACGCATACCAAACTTCATGTTGCATTTTCTCGTCAACCGACCAAGAGCGAATTCACCTTCTCTCACAACGTTTTTTTGTATGAGGACGCCAGTCTAGGTCAGGATCGTAAATGACTCCCAAGTACCTTATAGTGCCTAACCTGCGGAATCAGTTGATTCTGATACACGAGGAATAAGGAAACCGATTTATGCGTAGGGAGTACAAGAAGGGCACTTTTGTTAACATTAAGGACGATGCGCAAATTATCCAAGCAGACCATAAGAATATTTAAGTACGCTTGAAACTTTTGGTAAAGCGTGTGAATATCTTTAGATCAAGCAAAGAATGCAATGTCATCCGAATACACATACACCGTGACATTCTGCATTATTGGAATACCGTGTAGTAGTATATTAAACAATAGCGGGGAAAGCACTGAACCCTGAGGTACACTTCTTGTCTGGGAGAACCACTCAATGATGCTTTCAATCTGTGCAGAAAAATGTTCTTCCGCACAGCCAATCCTTGATTCAAGTGATATCATGAGAAGCCAACAAATACACCAAGGAAAACATAGGGCAAATTACTTGTAATTACCAATTGAACTAAAAAGAAGCAAGAAGAGCATCGCACGCGTAATGCAAAGACGTGGGATCGTTTCCCGCCTGCGGTAAGTTGTTTTTTCGTCCACTTTCATTGCCATTAATTCATCATTTCTTTAATTCAATTGGTAAGTACAAGTAATTTAATCTATGTTTTCCTTGATGTCTTTGTTTGGTGGCTTCTCATGATATGATTAATAAAAATCGGGCCTCTCAGTTTACTATCTTTCTTCTCGATTCATACGATGGACTGTTTAAGGCAACAAGTTTGTTCAGTAGAATGCTATACCCTACGCTGTCATAAGCTTTTGCAACATCTAATCTTACGAGGGCGGAAACTTCTAAGTTTCTTTTAGCTAACCGTATCTTTCTTTCTAAATCAATATGCGTGGACCAAATAGAACAACCACTGCGAAATCCAATCTGAGCGGGGCTTCATGCATTTATTTCAGAAATGTGTCCTAACAGGCGATTATAAACAACTCTTTCAATTAATTTTACCATATTAGAAGCTACATAGATTGGGCAAATGTTATCCAAGTCAAGCCCTTTTACGGTGTTCTTTAGAAACAAGATTATTTTAGCGATCTTCCACTCGTCAGGTAGCCATGTCTTCTCAAGGGAAATGTTCACAATATTTAGCAACTCTCCCGTAAAGTTATTTGCCAAGAATTTGAGCATGCTAGCATATATACCATCATAACCCGGAGCTGCTGATGTCATACAAGCTACGACAGATAGAGGTTCCAACGAGTTGACTTCTTCAAAGTCGTTGCACGGTGTTGGCATTCTGAATACATCTGAGCACTGTCCCTGGAATCACACTGCCAGGCCACGTGCTATGCAATCAAGATTAGTCTTAGCTTCCACTGGGGTCAGTACAACGGAGTTCAAAATATGGCTGACCCAAAGTTTCTTGTTGTGCTCCATGGATCTGTGTAGGGCTTTCCTGTTTTTTTTTTTTTTGCGTCAGATAAGCAAGTGTTTGCATTGGCGTTATAATTATCCCTATAGCTTTCGCAGTTGTCCGCTTGAAGGAGGCCGCATAAGATTTGTGGTTAAAGCAATTTAGGGGGATCTGGTTATAAACAAGGCTCTTCCACACAGCTTTCCTAAAACGATATGGCCTCTCACATTCTTCAGTCCACCACGGGGAACCTTTTTTGTTTTTAGTAGAAACTCTTATAGTGAATGTGGACTGTTCTGTTGGGTCAGTCAGACACTTTAGAGCCTGCTCCGCGCGCTCTGCCTTTTCAGGCGAAGTTAGTGACTTAACAGCAGAATTCGCAATCTTTTAATATGTACGCTGTTAACAAATTTTAACTTTTTATCACTGACTCTCTGTGGGGAACACATGATAGAAAGAAGAATAAGGAAATGATCACTGGAAGTCCCACTATATAGAGATGTCCACGATGTCACGCTATTTCCAGCAGCTGCCAGAGTTAGGTCACTCGCGGACCTTGAATCTCGGCGCATAAATTTTGCAGCCCATCTATTACAGCAGCGAACATTTTTGATGATAACCATGACCACAGGAGATCACCACTCGTATCTGAGTGGTAACTCACTTGATATGATGTGAATTAAAGTCCCCCGCAATGACAACTATGTCCGATTTACTCAATAAACCATCAAAGTAGTCAGTTCTACGGACACCCGTAGGAAAGTAAACGTTTACTATGGTAAAGGGAGCACATCTGGGAAGAACTAAATCAATAGCCAACAGTTCACATTTCGGATTCATGATTTCTTGAAGTATAACAGCCCTTTGAGAAATTTTTGAGGACACCATGGTAATTAAACCTCCGCCACGGCCATAAATTCGTTCTTCTCTAAAGACGCGAAAATTATTAAAATAAAATGATTTGACAGGTGTCAGCCAAGATTCTTGTTAAAGAATTATGTCTGGCTCTTCGTCCTTTTCCCAGACGCCGGAGCAGCGTACATTGATTCTTCGAGTTGTGCTGACCTCTTTCACTACAACGTATTTTACTACGAGCTCAGCCTCTTTCAATTCCAACACAATTCTTCAGCGGCTGAATCTTCTCCGTCTTCCCAGAGACAGGAGCAGCGTAATTCTTCAGCGGCTAAATCACCTTCGTCTTTTCCCCAGAAGCAGGAGCCGCTTACACTGATTCTTCGAGTTGTGCTGGACTTCTTCACTACAACGTATTTTACTTCGAGCTCAGAAACTGTACAGTATGAAATAAACAGCAAGCCCTGTTTCACTGAGACTCAATAGTCCATATGGTATAGGTATACTACAGAAGGCCCTCGACACCGGAGCCCAGTTTTCTCCAGTCTCTATATGCGCCCCCTGGAAACGACTAATAAAACACGCAATTATCAACACCGACGGTGATGTCGCGGGAAAAAAACGGTGATAAATCTTTTCCACGTGCAGAAAAATATCCGGAGTAATCGACTGACGAGGCCGCCAAAAGGGTGGGGTTCTTTCTCGTTTACGCTCCTTTCCTCTGACGTGAGAGGAAGATATACGGCTTTTCTATATACCGTTCTCGGAACTCGCTACCGAATCACGTGCAGCGAGAACTTGATCACGCAGCCGCGGATTCTTTCTCTGTGCCTTCGTGGCAGCGAGCGCCGCATGCAGCTCCAAAGCACGCCGCGGAGGGAAACGATATACGCCGCGAATGGGTGAACCAAGGAGACGATTCGCGTTCGCGTGTCAAAATGGCGATACGATTATGAGGCACGCCGTGTATGGTGCGACTACGGATCAATTTTGAGGTTCTTTAACGTCCAAGTTCATCCAAGTACACGAGCGTTTTAAAGCGTTATACGGCGTTCTCGCATAAACTATGCTCCTCTCCGATGCTTGATCGCTCGCCGGTTTTCTGAGCATACACTGGCGTATTCTGGGGGAAGAAAAAGAAACACTTGAAGTTCAAAAAAAAAAAGGAGAGAACAGATTCACGGGCGCATTCTGGAAAAGGAAAATAAACTACGAGTGCAAAAAAAGAAATATGATATTGCACGGCTGTAAAACAGAGGGCACGCCGCATAGTTAGGGATTCCGGTTTAGTTTTGACCATATGGGTTAACGTGCACCTAAATCTAAGTAAACGAGTGTTTTTTTGTATTTCGCCCCAACATAATGCGACTGCCGCACCTCCATGGGATAACGAACCCGCGACCTTGAGATAGTTAGCAGCGCCACGGGTAATGTGAGCATAAGCCATCTAAGAGCAAAAACACAATGTTTAATTGTCGCGCTAGGCAATTCACTTGTGGCCTTATACAGGAGTCCTTACTTTTAGTCTGATTTGACGATTTTGCCTATGACTTATTGGTACTTGCAAATGAATAAGAGCAAGCACATTTCGTTTAGTTCAATTAAGCCACCAATTCGGTTGTCTGTATAAGCACTGCTCAATTGTCTTCTATGGAAAAAAAATGTTTTAGACAAACTTTGTTACCCGATCGAGTATTTTCTGTTTGCTGCTGCTTATCATTACTTCTTTTTTCGGGTGTTCCTTTCGTCAATACATGGTTGACTCAATATCTTGATCAGATGCCGTAATACCAGCATTGTTTACTTGAGTTGAGGTTGATTGAGTTCGTATTAATGTCACGTTACACTCATTGTACACGTCAGGACTGGGGCGGCTTGTTCGTGAGTGTCTATCTACACTGTCTCGTTATTTATGTATTGCCCGTATGCGATCCATTCCCATGACCAATTAACACACAGATTGTGCACGTTATATTAATAAACAGAACTTCTCGCCCTTATCTTCCTCCTCCTCTCCGTTTCGTTGCTCTGATAGCTTAAAATGAAAATCCAACTCGCACAACCGTACGTCATGGTGAGACACGCGGTTTGTATGTCACGTGACAGTATTAATTCTGACGTCCCGCTGATATCTTCATTGGCAGTCCTATAGAGAAAAAAAGGATTCGAGACCTTTTTCACCTTGACTGCGTTCCTGCAGCGTGATGTCCGGAAGGCCGTCACGATAAGTCATCATAGTTTAATCATACGCCATAAGATGGGACGAATGTAGAAACGCACAAGATAAGTACAGAAGCTTCAATAAATTCACGGCTATGCGATGAAGAGGCGACAGGTTGTTTAGATCTCGAATTCACAGTTTGCATTTACCTGCCTTTTCTCTCTCTCTCTCTACCTAGACCGGGCAAAAGCCTCATCAACTAACGTGGCAAAAGCCTCCCTCGCTTGGCAGTAAGAGCTCGCAAATTTAAAGACGCTTGCCAAAGTTTATGGTCTCTGGGAAGCAGAGGAGGGAGGCTTCATCGCCACGAAACTCGCGAGGAGCCGGATGATCGATTATAGAGTGAGAACCACGAGTGTTTTACGTGAGTGACATCGGTAATATGATACCATTCAGGAAATATTTCATTTACGAACGAATGCATTACAGCACTCATAGAGAGAGAGAGAGAGAGAGAGAGAGAGAATAAAACTTTATTCGTATTTGACTATAGGATGCCGTCGTCCGGACGTTGTCCAGCCGACGCGCAGCAATTGTGGGGTCAGCGGTCCAGGATCCCAGTAGCGCAGGCTGCCTTTCGCGACCGCCACAGCAGCTGTTGCTGGTTACGCAGGTTAGAGCTGTACAGTGTGGCTTCGTATTGTCTTTGCACATAAGGTGTGGTATAGAGGAAAAGGTCGGTGTGCAGGGGCACTCCCAAGCGGTGTGGTAAAGTGAAGCGTATTCCGTGCATATAGAGGCACCTGTACGTGTAAATAGTTGGGTGCACGGCGTGACAATCAGAGACCGCGAAGTCGAAGTGGGAATAGGTGTTAATTTGTAGCTATCGCCAGGCGACGGATTCTGCCCGAGTAAGAGAGCCGTGCGCTGAAACACAGAAGCTCCGGAATGCCGCTCGATCGATCGATTTATTTATTTGATGCAGTTATAAATGGAGGTA
Organism: Dermacentor andersoni; assembly: GCF_023375885.2. Taxonomy (NCBI): domain Eukaryota; kingdom Metazoa; phylum Arthropoda; class Arachnida; order Ixodida; family Ixodidae; genus Dermacentor; species Dermacentor andersoni. The sequence continues at coordinate 124,394,610 of NC_092817.1, read as the reverse complement.
CTACCCATTTCTTTCTTAGCTTCTGCACCAAGTATTCAGTTGGTAAAGGATAATAACACAAAGCGCAACGAGACTATTTTGGCGGTAAAACAGTTTTAGCAAACGTCTGTTGTAAGTCAGTATCGAAAAAAAAAAGAGAGAGAGACGCAGCAACGAAACGGCACGTTCAGCAGCTTTTGCCATATTACGCAGGCCACTAAAAGTACCGCTAGGTAAAGAATTATACCCGCATAGGTATAGCTCCCTTACAGGAATCTACTCGCCTCTGCACTGCGAGTAGATTCCTTGTTTCTAATGATTTTGGTAGTTTGGACGACCTTTTCGTTATGAAAGTGCTCACGAAGTCTTTCTCATGCGCTTAGCATTCTTTGGGATACTACCCTCGATTTCTCCTGATGGTCTAACCGTTTTCGTAGGCCGATCCCGGAGATTGTGCAGTATAAAGCGTCGCAAAAAAAATCACACGGTGATTCTGTACCATCGTGCGGTGGCACCGGTGGTACCACTTGTACCTCTGGTACCTCTGGTAAGGAAAGCGTTCTCGCATTCTTCCCTCCTGACAGCTAACGTATTGACATGCTGTCGCAAAGTCGCCGCGCCTCTGTACGAAGGCGCAAGCGCTGCTGTTTGAGACGCTGCGCTCTGGCCACCAGAGGCGGTTGCAGACGCTGCTCCGAGTTTCGAACTGGCCCTTGAGGAAGTGGCTCTCGAAGTACCGCTTGGCTCCCGCGTACAACTAAGGCACGGTGGTAAAGGGAGCCCCAGCCATATCACGTAGTGCCACAGATAACCACCTCCCTAAAGCATGATAAACGCATTCTTGAATAACAACCGGAGTTGGATTTCTTTTTTGTTTCATTTATAACGTTCTTCTGTGTTTTATTCCGACGACCATTCATATTATCTCCCCGTTATACGCATTTCAAGCCAGTTCCTTCTACATTCACAAAGTGTTCCCCATTAAGGCATTGCAGGCGAAATGTTTTCCGATGACATAATAGAAAGAATTCGGTTTGAAATATGCGTGACGAGAACCATCACACCAAGCGACATCGGAATGAAATGCATAGCGGCGAGCGTTTCATCCCATTTCGGTACACTCCACAGACCGTCCGTAAACCTCCTGTGGGGATAATCGTAATTTTATGAAAGACCAGTGGTGCAGCACTAATACGTTTGTGCACCAGGAACACGGGTTCCCAGTCTTCGAAGCGGCAAGTTTGAAGCTACCTTGAAAAGCGGGACTGCTCTCGAACCGCCGTGAGTGACTGTGGAGGCTCATTGAAGATATGACTTGAGATTACGCTGGAGTACACAACTTTGATAGCAAGGCATGTTGGCGCATATCATACGTCGCTGTGAGACCCCTTCAAAATTTGGGGACGCGATTTTAAAAGAGAAGCTTTTCTTTTTCGAAACTCGCCGGGCTTTCGTGACCATAGGTGCTGCGTGGCAGTTCTCTATAGCCGAACAGGCCAACCAATCACAACGGAGGACGCGCGCGACATCACCACCGCTGAGTTCCTTGCAGGCAGTCGCCTTGGCGCATCCGCGGGGGCGGAATTGCGTTAGCCTCTCCACAATGCCTGAATAAAGCCTTCCGTGTCACTTTGTGCAGACATTCCTATAAACGCAAGCTCATTTTTCGCTCTCTGAGCACTCACAGAAAGCTTCGCTGTATTTGCTGTATATAATACGAGAGTCCAACTCGTAGGATCTGTTGCATTTTCTTTCCCCCTATTCTGTCCAGTAGTGGTAAGAAAGAAGAACAAACACACAGAAATATAACTGCGCCTCTATATTGATCCCTCTATTTATCCAATTTCATTCAAGCTCGCTTCAGAGTGGAGTACTCATACACTCGACCACTTCAATAAAGACACCGCCATGGTTGGCGGGGTGTTCGACGTATAGCCTATACCGTCAGCAGTGGTGATCGAAGTACATAGCAAACTATACTTAGATTGAAGTAGTAGTAAACTATACTGTAGTAGAATATAGCTTTTTGTTCCTCGTTATGCCTGAAGCCACTAATTATCTCGTACACGCGTTGCTGCGTACATGTGTGGCTCACGTGTAATGCGTACGCCAGATAATTTGTGGACCATTAGAGTTACAAAATGTGTGCCAAGGGAAGGGAAGTGCAGTCGAGGACGGCAGAGAATAAGGTGAGGCGATGAAATTAGGGAATTTGCAAGCGCAAGTTGGAATCGGCTAACGCAAGACAAGGGAAGAAATCGTTGGGAGAGGCCTTCGTCCTGCAGTGGACATAAAAAGATGACGATGATCATGGACACGTGTGGATTGAGCCGGTGATACAAATCTCTTTTTGATCAAAGAATGCTCCGTATTACTCGCTGTATAAAAAATCTGTTCCCCTCTGTGAAGAAGGACGACCAGCGAAGCTGTGTATGTGGGCCCCTTAATGGCGAACTGCACCTCCGCCGCGGGTCGGCTAGGCATTGCACAATCTTCGGGATCGGCCCACGTATGGGGAGTGCTTAAGAGGAAGCTTTAGCTCGGGTGCTCCTATCTAAATACATGTAAAAGGAGAATTCGTTTTTCTCGGCAACCAGTGCACCAAATTTGACGGGGTTTGCTGCATTTAAAAGAAAAACTTAAAATCTAGTGACTGTTGGTTTCGAATTTTCGATTTAGGTCGTCAATTCTTTATTAAAAATTTGCAAAAATCGCAAATTTTCAGAAAACGAAACTATCAAGTTTACAACTCTGTAACTCAGCAAGAATAGGTGATATCGCAATTCTGTGAATTGTACCTAATAGCACATCTAAAGCGGACAAATTTGACATCTTATACATGAATCGCAAATAATTTATTAATATGTAATTACAACTTTTGCAGAACCCTCGTAAACTACGTAACAAACTCACGTAAGATGTAAAATGACATATGAAATTTGTCCGCTTTGAATGATCTAATGGATGCCGTTTACAGAACCGCGATATCTGTTCTTGATGCAGAGCTATTAGTTTGTAAACTTCGTGCTTCTATTTTTTTTAAACTTCCGAAATTTTGTAAATCTCTTTAACAAAATGCAAGCCCTAAATCAAAATTCCGCTTCAAACAGTCACTAGAATTTAACTTTATCTCTCAAAAGCAACAAATTTCATTAAAATCGGTCCAGGGGTTATCTCAGAAAAACGTTTTTGCGTTTTACGTGTATTTGAATAGGCCGCGTCGGAGTTGGGCCCGAGCTAAAGCTTCCTCTTAAGCAAATAGAAGCACGAAGTTTACAAACTAATAGCTCTGCATCAAGAACAGATATCGCGGTTCTGTAAACGGCATCCATTAGATCATTCAAAGCGGACAAATTTCATATGTCATTTTACATCTTACGTGAGTTTGTTACGTAGTTTACGAGGGTTCTGCAAAAGTTGTAATTACACATTAATAAATTATTTGCGATTCATGTATAAGATGTCAAATTTGTCCGCTTTAGATGTGCTATTAGGTACAATTCACAGAATTGCGATATCACCTATTCTTGCTGAGTTACAGAGTTGTAAACTTGATAGTTTCGTTTTCTGAAAATTTGCGATTTTTGCAAATTTTTAATAAAGAATTGACGACCTAAATCGAAAATTCGAAACCAACAGTCACTAGATTTTAAGTTTTTCTTTTAAATGCAGCAAACCCCGTCAAATTTGGTGCTGTGGTTGCCGAGAAAAACGAATTCTCCTTTTACATGTATTTAGATAGGAGCACCCGAGCTAAAGCTAAGCCTGCTTCACCTCCGCCGCGGGTCGACCCGACATTGCACTAGCTTCGGTATCGGTCCACGCATGAGGAGTGCTTAACGCCTGCTTCACCTCCGCCGCGGGTCGGCCCGGTATTGCTCTATCTTCGGGAGCGGCCCACGTATGGGGAGTTTTTTGCTTACGACACGAACATTTCCTTGGACGGTAGAGGTATACAGCTTCGCTGTAAAAACACTGAATATGTATGGCAAGGTAAAGCCTTCTAGTTCACTGTACTTCCGCTGTAGGCAGCGTTGCGCGCACGCGCACTAAAGGCCCTTTTCCCGGTGATCTCGTCAGCGCCGCCATGTTTGATGAAATGGGGACGCGCCCATTACTTGCCTCGGCTGCCTCCGTGTTTGCAATTGATGTGCACGACGACTCTGTGCGGCTCAGCAAACTTCTATTCTTGCGGATATCGTGGACGGTGACTAGGCGGAAGACATGAATCTTCGGCCAGCTAGAGCTACAGTGGAAATGCAAGCGCTTTCGGGTCTCATTACGCATTGTCCAAACGGCGTTTGTACTATAAGTGGCAGGGGCGTAGCCAAGGGAGAGCGGGGGGGGGGGAGGGGTGCTTATGGGGCTTCAGCCTCCCCCCGAAATTTTGTCATGCTGTCATGCGCTGCCTACCAAAAAGAACCCCCGGCGCCGGAAATCATGCTTGATTTTCTCTAGAATGTCCTTTTTACGCTCGAAAAGACACTTTAACGCGAACTTTGCCAAATTGCGCTGGATTTCGCGGCAACGCCCATGCACCGGGAATCAGATATCGTAACGCCCCCCCCCCCCCCCACCCCAAGGAGCTCCATCTGAGCATAAAGTTTCAAAGGCGCTCGGAGCGGGCTCGTCGCGGCATCTTACGAAGGCCGCGGGATTGAGGGAGCGCTTGGATTTCAATTGTGGAACTTTATGGGTATAACGTTCTCAAACTTTTGATGCGAACAATGCGTTGACATTTCCAAAGTAGTGCTTTAGATTTTCAATTCCGAAACTATGTGGGTTTAATGTTGTTATAAACATTTGACGCCAAAGGTGCATTGACTTTTCTAATGTCGTACAACGGACCATACAAAGAGACAAGCCAAATCAACGCACCATCAGAGAAGTTCACAAAGCACGCAGCGAGGTCCGATGAGACGAAGCGTTGTGGTGGTTTATTCGTGCAGTCATATGTCACAGAAACAAATATCAACTTTTTTTTTTCACCTGCGCCAAAGCATCCATGTCAAGACACTGAAGCCACCAAAGGTAACTACGTTCTTATATATTTTTCTACTTGGGCTTCTATTCGCGAGGGCACATTATGCCTCTTCTTTTTTTTTTTTTTTTTTTTTTTTTTGTTCTCGCTACCCGCGGGCTGCCGAACCAGCCAGAGCGCATGCGTTTTTCTCGTGCTGCATCGAGCACCGCGTGGCGCGCTTCGATGCGTGTTAGTTTTTCTCTGGCCGAGTGGATTTTCACCTGGCAGAGTTTTAGACGCTTTCTGGCTAGCAGACGAGAAAAAAATACAATGCATGATCGTTCGCCGCCATCACTACGGGGACTCGACGGATTGCAACGCGTTCACTTGAGCGCAACCTCTCCGGATAATTTTGTATCGCCGGTGTAGAATACCGAGCAGTGTGCGTATGTTTCTCTTTGGACTAAGTGTCTAACGTTTTCTTCGATATTCCGTCGGTAGCCACACTAGGTGCCCAAAGTAGGCATTCGATTGTAGCTAACATGCTTTCCTTTGCGTTATTTCATTCTCGGCGCCCCCCGTCCAACAAAAGAAAAAGAAAGACATTGTTGCGGCACAGCGAATTGTCGCATGGTGAAAGTTCGATTTTATTACTTCTTCAGCGGAAAGCAATGGGCCACGGGACGCTTCATTTGCCGTATACTCTTATTATATTATTGCGATAGCAGTTATATGGAAACTCCAGGCGCATTCCTGCCGTCACCGTCGCCCTCATGTTTCGTATAAAGTCCAGGGGCGGTAAGATCGTGACCGCGCGCCGCATGCTGTATGTGCGAGAGAAAGCGCCAGGGGGGGGGGGGGGGGGGTAGGCGCTTACGCTTAGCCGACGATGGTGAGCCGACAATGGTGGCCCAATTTTCTGTGCGCAAGGGAAAATAGCGGCGTCGAAGCGGGCCACCTTTCTCTTCTGTGAAGGGGCGATTGTCCAGTTTTTCGAACGCGGTCACAACCACTTTTCTTGGCACATTGTAACATGGACAGTCACAGAGGAGGTGCGCGATCGTCTCTTCGCAGCCGCAGGTGGCGCAAGCAGGGCGGTCGGCCATTCCAGTGCGGAAGGAATAGAAGTTCGTGAATTCCACGCCGTGCCATAGGCGGCACAGATGTGTTGCTTCCGCCCATGGCAACCCTGGTGGAAGACGGAGTTGCAAACTTGGATCCAATCTGTGAAGACGTGCGTTCGTGAATTCACTGGTGTTCCACAGAATTTGCGTAAGCTCGCATGCGAGGGAGCGAAGACTTGTGGCTGTATCTGTTCTTGACAGCGGTATGGGTGTAATCTGGGCACCACCATGGGCCGACGGAGCAGCGTCATCCGCACTAATTCCCGAAATTGCGCAGTTACTTGGTATCCACTGGTAGATGATGTTGTATCCCTTTTCGATTGCGCAATGGTGGAGTAGTCGGATGTCTGCGACTAATTGCACATTGGGTCCCTGGTTGAAAGGGGACAGCAGACACTGGAGAGCTGTCTTTGAATCACAAAAGATGGACCATGAATGTGGTGATTTGGGACCAATAAACTCCAGGGCAGTCCAGATAGCTGCGAGTTCTGCAGCCGTCGATGATGTAACGTGAGACGTCTTGAAGTTGATGGTGACAGATTGAGCGGGAAGTACCACTGCTCCAGCTGAACATTTAGAGGAGGCAGAACCGTCCGTGTAAACGTGGGTGCGTTCGTTGCGTTTGTCATGTAGAAATGAAAGCACGGCTTGTTTAAGGGCGAAATATGGCATCTCCGTTTTCTTTTTGATGCCGGGAATGACATTGGATTGGATTGGAGCCAACTTTATGCATGCAGTTGGGCGCTCGCGCGCCCCGACGAGGGCCTACGTCATCCTCAAAGTCGCCGTTATTCGGCGCGGGTCTCCGCTCGCCGTTGCCGGCTCGCTGGGTCCGTGCCTTTCGAGCGCCTCGAGGACCTGCTGGACGGCCCAGAGCTGATCGTCTCGGTCGTAGTTCTTCGCGGCTGCCTCGAGCCGCGGTGGGAGCGTTCTTGATTTAGCGTCTTCTGGATATTTGATGCAGTCCCACAAGATGTGCGTGTAGTCTGCGGTCTCCCTCCGGCAGACTCTGCACATATCTGTCGGATATGTCTCGGGGTACATGCGATTCATCAGTTTCGGGCTCGGTAGCGATCCGGTCTGGAGCTGTCTCAGTACTACCGCCTCCGCTCGACCCAGTCTCGGGTGCGGGGGTGGGAGAGTCCTGCGAGCCAGGCGGTAGGCCTTCGTGATTTCATTGTAATCCGTCATGCGGTCCTTGGTTCCGAACCACGTCGGACGGTCTGTCGCCGGGGTGCGGTTGGTTAGCGCTCGCGCCGCTAACCAACCTGGAGTGGATGCAGGCACCACAGCGGTAAAGATGGTCGTGCTGCAGGTGTGAAGTTTGACGGTAAATGCCCATGGTTGGCGGCAATAATTCTACTAAACGCTGAACGAGGTCGAGCGGCAGGAAGTGAGATGAGATGATGCGATGGAAGTCAGGCGAAGTGCCTGATGTGCATCCTTAAGGAGTCGACATGAATATACGTATTGATGGGCTGGTCATGCGCGACGGCTATTGTTGCTACCGTTGATGCACACCTGGGAGGGCCTAGACAAACTCGCAGAGCTTGAGCTTGTACAGACTGGAGGGCTCGGAGGTTGGTCTTACCGGTCCCACCTAGTACAGGTAAGCTGTCGCGTAGGAGACCCAGGAACAGTGCGCTATAGAGTTGGAGCACTGCATTCACAGACGCAACCCACGACTTTCCTGGGTGAACATGGTTGTGAGACATAATGGACACTCCAAAAGTTGAACAGCCTGGTGTCGTGAGGTTTTTGACAGATGAAGATGGTTCCCAAAAAGTAATTAGTCGCCGTATGACTGCCGTGTACGGTGAGCATTGCATCATTGGCCACTGTGAAGTGTTGGAGCAAACGGTTCAAAGAAGGACGTGAAAGTTACAAAGACGATCCAAGACCGGGCCAAAGCCACCGTGCAATCACCCCCAACGCAATTCTAAAGGCTGGTTAGATAAGAACGGAGGATAAGCATCGATGAATTGGCAGGGCATGTGAACATCAGTCACGGTTCGGGTCACACCATAATTCATGGATATCTCGGTTATCGGCTCTTGTGTGCGCAATGAATGCCCAACACATTGAACTACCGCCAGAAGAGGAAGAGGTTCGGCGCTGCCTTGACTCATATAATCCGGCATCACAATGAGGGTGACGACTTTTTGTCTGTAATTGTGACCGGGATCGAATCATGGTGCCGCTACTACGATCCTGAAACATGACGGCTAATCGTACAGTGGAGACATTTGAATACACCACCCCCAAGTAAAGCAAAGGCCGTCACTTCTGCCGGTAAGGCGCTGTTGACATCTTTTTTCGATCGTCAGGGGCCATCATCAATCGAATTTGCTAAACCTGGAGAGAGTATCAATCGTTTACAATATTGCGAAACGTCGGATCCGTTGTGTGTCGCAATCAAGAACAAACGACGTGGAAAATTGAGGAATGGGGTCATCTTGCTCTACGACAATGCCCTTCCCCACGTCGCTGATGTGGTTAACTGGCAAACTTCAAGTGGGAAACGCTGCAACATCCGCCATACAGCCAGACCTGTCGCGTTGCGACTTCCACATTTTGGAGCATTTCAGAAAACACCTCAAGGGAACCAGATTCTCGTCGGACGATGACGTGAAATAGTCAGCTACAGAATTTTTGAAGCAGCAACCCAACAGTTTCATGAGAAGGGAATCACGAGACTCGTTAGTCAGAGGGACAAATGTCTAAATGCTCATGGAGACTACTTTTAAATAAAGTACCCTGTTTGTCATATATTCGCATTGGCTCACTTTCATTTGACTCGCCCTTGTATATTTTGCAGAACTCCGGATTTTTATATGTGCCCCCAGCTGCGACTATAATTTCGGTGAAATTAATATACACGACCGGTGACAGCTGCCATTGCGCAATACATTCTAACAAAGGACAGCGTCTGAGATTTTTCTCTGGCAGAAAAATGTAAACAAGGTTCTTCAATGACAGAGAGAGAGAGATTCAAATGACAGAAAGGCAGGGAGGCTAACAAAGTTTTAATGAAATATTTGTCCTCAACTTGCCATTTCATGTCCTTTATATTTTTCACATGCTTGCTGGTTTCAAACTGATATAGTTCTAAAGTTCGTGTGATATTTGCTTTCCTTATTAAATATACAGAAAACATAGAAGCATTGATATCAGTTATTTCGGGCACAATTTTTTAGACATACGAGTATATTCTTTTGTGAAAAAATACATATTGTTACGCAAAGGACGAGTCAGTAAGACGAGCAACTATTTACAAGTTATATTTACAACAACGGTTGGAGCGCTGACCGCTTAGATTCACAGCGCGAGCCCGGTTCGTTCTTCCTCTTCTTTTTTGGAGCGATGGCGCCCACGCGACTCGTTCAAACAAACATATACCACACGCGTGTATCAATATTTTACTTGTCTTGACAGTGCGCAGCATTCAAGAATTCGTTTGCAGCATCTTTGGCAATGGCAACGCAGTTATTAATAATGTTTAATATATTTGATCCCTCGAAAAATTCTACAAGGAGGAGGCAAAGCTGAAAAGTGAGAAGGACGTGAAAGTTGGCAGTGTCCGCTGGCAGTGTCCCTTTAACGCCTCGTGGCTCTTGGATTACATGAAGCAATCCATCTTTTCCCACACGTGATCAGCTACATGAACAACCTGCTTCTATCACATAGCGCAGCAATGCTAAGAATGCTTACGTTTCCTACATGAAGCCTCGATGAATTCTCTGTAGACGCAAGTTTCATGTTTTCAAGCAAAAATAAGACCGAATTTCCCAGGTAGCAATACCTACGTATTGCTCTGCTTCCCGGATTAGAGCATATGCCGCCGCTATCGGCCCAAGCTTGCAGCGAACCACGCCTGCGTGTTACTGACCTGTGACGTCATGCGGCCCCTATAAATTTAGAGCAAACTCGACGGAGGACGGGCATCTCTTTAGAGCAAACCAGGCAGCCGCTGCGATTGAACAGCTATTCACCTACGTATTGCTCTGCTTCCACGCTGGCAGTTCTTTCATAAAACTTTCCTACGAACTCTTTTCTAGCTGCTAGCTTTCCATGATCGTCTGTCAAGATGATCATGGAATTTTGATATAATTATTTTGCCCTACTTCTACACAATAGGTTTAACCCACACAAATAGTGTCTGTAACACTGAGTGCAAATATATTTCAGCATACCACTGGCCACCCGAGCGCTCAATGAAACACGAGCACAATGCTATGGACATCTAAAGAACTTGCGTACAGCTCCCCCATATGCAAGAGTATGAGATTATGTAGGAAACCAAGAGATTCTTAAAGGGACACTAAAGGTTAATATTAAGTCAACGTGGATTGTTGAAATACCATCCCGGAAACCTCGAAACGCTTGTTTCGTGCGAAGAAGAGACTTGTTTTAAGAGAAAATGCGTTCTGAGCGTCCGCGTAGCTCTAGCGCAGTTCAAATCACCCGCCCCCGATCGAGGAGTATTGACGTCATGGTCTCATAGTGACGTTGCGCCGTCGGTGAGTAAAACGGCTCCCGCAGACGGCGCTACCGCTTTTCTGCGCAAAACGAAAACGCGCGGCCAGAAACAGAGCCAAGACAGAGCCGACAGCAGCGCGAAAGCGGAACTATGGTGGCTAGCGGAAGGGAAAGCGCGCGACGATAAGCTTGCTCTTTATTTTATGACGCCAACTTAGACGCTCGTTGCAATGGACGACCCTGACAACGACACATTGGCTCGCGATGCTGGGGTCGTTGGCTCGCGATTTAAGCACTGATGAATGTGACCTGCTGCTGAGGGCTCGCGCTGCCGGCGTCGTTGCGTACTACTACGCCGGCGGCCTGCTTTGAAAGGCACTCCACGCGACTTCACTAAGTCGGCGTTCAACTCGTAATCCTCTGGACGAAAGTGCAGCGAGCACACTATGTGATTTTTCGGCTCTTTGCCAGCGCGCTGTGGCAGAGGTACGGCACTTAACCATTTCGAACGGAGAGGTTCACTCGTTGGCACACAGTGATAAGTAACGTTGGATTCGCCGCTGCAACTGCCCTTGGCCATGTTCCGCGGACCGTTCGCGCATCCCACGACATCACATGGACGTGGCATTCTCGCTGCTTGTTCCAAATGCAAGTTTCGTGAGCCAGCAGGATCACCGCAGCACGACGCGATAAAGAAACAACTGAAACTCCAAAGCGCGCGCAGAGTCGAGCGAAAACGAAACCTTTCGGTCACCCGTACTACTCAAGGGTAACGTGAAAATGTTTTTTCTTAGAATCGAATAGAAGTAGGCAAGTAGCATTTTCTTCCGTCTTATAATCTAATGAAATGATCTTTTTAATACGAGTTTTTGAGTACTAGCGACATAAATTATGAGGAGTGCTTTCGTCATCGGGCTAGTACCGGAATGTCGCTTGGGGGTCTCAAATCGTGTCATGTATTTACCTCAATTTCTCGGTTACTAAAGCTCTGTTCGCGATAATATTGACGCCTTAAACGTTATAGAGCATTGCTTTATCACTTTAACTTAACTTTCTGGAAACCTTTAGTGTCCCTTTAACGCCTCGTGGCTCTTGGATTACATGAAGCAATCCATCTTTTCCCACACGTGATCAGCTACATGAACAACCTGCTTCTATCACATAGCGCAGCAATGCTAAGAATGCTTACGTTTCCTACATGAAGCCTCGATGAATTCTCTGTAGACGCAAGTTTCATGTTTTCAAGCAAAAATAAGACCGAATTTCCCAGGTAGCAGTGCACATTAGAATCTTGACAGCAACTAGAGAGCACACTGTCTCCAAGACCTAGCTTACACATAGCTATTCCCCAAACCATTCTAAAGCGTGGTGACATCACATGAACCAAGCAGTTTGAGCTACTAGTTGGCTGCACATACAAAAATTACCTGAATGAACAGCACTGCAACACTTATCTGCATGAAGCACAAGTGTGCAAAGCACAGGCCATTGGCTGAAAACAGGGAAGACCCAAATCGCAGTGTGGTGTACAGTATGAACAGTCCACATTTTTTATTTCTCCTCCACACCAGTGCGGCAGTTTCACTTTTTGACGGCTGCAGCCTCTTCTTTCTGGAGGGAAAGCAGCATCTCTGCCCTCTTCTGCTGTATCCTCTCGGCACGGCGGTTGCGGGCCTCGCGAACCTTCTGCCTCCTGGCCTCCGCTTGGTCGCTGCACAAAGATAAGGCACACACATATAAGCACAGAATACCGGGCAAAAGCTGCAGCACAACAGTAAGGGACCATTCACAGCAATCTCTCAAGTGTTAAAAAAAAAAAAAAGAAGGGATGCGGTTAGATTACAGTAGTCAGTAGACTGTCTTGACAATGAGAATATGAACCAAATGTCACTTTATCAAAGCTAAGACATTACTTGAAGGGGAACATGCATATTCATCATACCCATTCTCATTTTTATGTGTAATGAGCCAGCCCTGTAGCAGGTACACTTCAGGCTAAACCATCGATTTGTTTGCATTTGCACAGCAGTCAGACTTCATAGTGTTTATATTATGCTTGCATGCAAAAATTTGCTTGTTTTCTTGTGAATAAACTGGAAGCACAAGTTTCTGTGGCAGTTTACCAGAAGATGTAGCAAAATACATCTAAATTCTCAGTCTACCAGCGCTATTAAGCCCCTCATTTCTGTTCTCATAACACTTGTACCCTTGTTGCATCCACTACACACTTTTACACAGGACAGCCATCAGCAGCATTTGCAAAACTTTTTCAGTGCTTGGATAAACAAGTGGCACGCTTTGAATATACAATATGAAATAAAAATTAAAGTCATGGAAAGCAAACACGATATGAGCTGTCTCATTGACTAAAATCTAAGTTATGAATGAGGGCTAAATTGCTTTCAAGGGAACTGAAAGTGTAAGAACACCAGCGGAAGCTGAACCAACATCCTCTGCATGAGACTTAGCAGTGTTTAAGAATTGAGCTAATGATGGCTCTTCCTCCATCCACTTTAGTGGGCTTTCACAAATATATCTATAATCTAGCCTTAGGAATCTAAGCCAGGCTAGCTAACAATCCCCAGGCTAAGTTATGATGCACACTAAGATCAATCGTGGCTCACTTTTAACAGTATTACATACTTTTTTTTAAACATTACGAAATGTACAACGTCCCAACGCAAAGTAACTGTCTTTATGCAATGCATCTTGCTGTTACTGCTCTTTTTATTCAATGCTTAGCTTTTTTTTCCTCTCTTTTTCACATCTGTCTGGTTTCTGTAACATGCAAGATTACCTCATTTTGAGCCAATATTTGAATCCTTGTAAGCATCAATATCTTTTTACCAATTGTATTTTGTGATAGATTGTACCATATGCCCCCTCACCCTATGCCTCTCCATAGGCCTGTGAGGTCTTTCTAAATAAAAATTTAAATACATATATAAAGGTGGTGAGTTCCAACTCCCACACCGATGGCAAGTTGTTTCTCTCCCACTTTCATTTTCCTTTATTAATACATGGCTTAGGACAAGTCTCACTGTCATCCATAATCAATATTACAAACTTAAAAAGAAAAAAAGAAAAACGAAGCTAACTTTTCAATGCTTCCTACAGCTGTAAACGAAAAATTGAGCTTCTCAGTTCCCTTCATTCTTCTCACTCTTCAAGTTTCGCAGACATGCATGACTAAGCCTGAACCCTGCTTTCTGCTGGCCACCTGCTGCACAAGGTTAAACATAATAATGTTCCGTGCTTTTACGTGCCAAAACCCCTATCTGATTATGAGGCACACCGTAGTTGCGGACTTCAAATTTTGACCACCTGGGGTTCTTCAACGTGCACCGAATGCAAGGTACACTGGTGTTTTTCTATTCAGTCCTCACTGGGATGCGGCCACCGCGGCCAGGATCGAACCCATGACCTTGTGCTTGGCAGTGCAGCATCGCAGCAACTGAGCTACTGCGGCAGGTGTTCTATCAGCTTCAACAGGGGGCAGTGCATACATGAAGGGCAAGAAAAGCCACCCACTTGAGTTGTTTGGTCCTGGCCTTTTCAGCCTTCTTCTTGTGGATGTACTCCATCAGGACACGCTTGTTCTTGAACACGTTGCCCTTGGCCTTCAGGTACAGGTCGTGGTACCTGCACAAGGTGCAGCCCAAGATACCACAATGAGCGCTCCGAGCTTGTGAACACAGAAGCAGCTTAGCGGGAGCACCACGGGCATTTTTATCGACCATTTTGTTCCAGTTACTACTTGCTACAACCTGCACCAGTGGCAAGCTCCATGTATACAGCCAGCACTGAAGAAATTTCTTGACACAACCATATACCGTATTTACTCGAATAATGATCGCATTTTTGTCAAAAACTGACGCAAATTCAGGGGTGCAGTCATTACGCTGGTTAAATTTCCCACGAAAAGAAAAAAATTTTTCATCCCGCATTTACTGTGGGATGACAATGGGTCGACAAGCAGGCGGCTGCCGCTGTCAGTGGGGGACACCAAAACAAAAATGGCGGCCGGCGGAGCAAGTCGAACGCGATTATTTTCCTTCTCGTGAGTACATTACGCACATTGAAACAGTTTCTTCCGTATCAGTAATGAATAATATTGTTAGTATCGGCAGGTCTGCGACAATAACGTGGCCATGTCCACTTTGAGAGAAACAGAGATTGGTGCGCTTAGCTGCCAGGGACATAGAAACACATGTACCGTATTTACTCGCATAATGATCGCACCCCTAAATTTTGTCGTCAAAATTCGATTTTTTTTATTTCCCGTGTAATGATCGCACCCTGAACTTGCCGCAGCGATATGTCGTGTGCCAAGTCTAGCTAATAATGATTGCGCTTACCATCTGTCGAATGCTACGCGAACGACTCGTCTGCACGCACCAAACATTCTTAAGTAGATGCCTGATAGTAGCCACGTTTACACTGATACGTTAAAAGTGTACCTTTTTCATACGCCGACGCTTGTAACACAGCTAAGATATTCGCCTACCCTTAGTGGAAACGTGCTGTGTTCGGATAGTAGTGAAGACAGATGCCACAGTTTCTGCAACATGCCGGCCATGTGTTTCTATGTCACTGGCAGCTAAACGCGCCCATCTCTGTCCCCTCAAAGTGGACATGGCTACGTTGTTGCCGCAAACTTGCCGATATTAATGATATTATTCATCACTGATACGGAAAAAACTGTTTCAATGCACGTAATGTACTCACGAGAAGAAAAAAAAGGATCGCGTTCGGCGCGTTCGGCTTGCTCCGCCGGCCGCCATTTTTGTTTTGGTGTCCCGCACCCGCATCCCGCAGCAAACGCGGGACGAAAAAAAAAATTTTTTTTCTCGCGGGAAATTTAACCCGCGTAATGATCGCACCCCTGAATTTGCATCAATTTTTCTGACAAAAAAGTGCGATCATTATGCGAGTAAATACGGTAATACGCATGCTTCCACTAAGGATGGGCGAATATCTTAGCTGCGTTACAAGCGTCTGCATACGAATAGGGTACACTTCTAATGTATCAGTGTAAACGTGGCCACTATCGTTGCCGCTCGCGATTTGTTGCGTACCCACGAGTGCAGACAAGAAGAATCGAAAGGCGCCCTTTATGTTGTTGACAAAAACCATTACGAAGCCTACAAATAGTAAAGCAGCGGCAAGTTTGGTTGTAGTTTTTTTTTTAATGGAATTGCAGAAAGTGTTTAAAGGAATGAAATGGGGCATCTGCTTAAGAATGTTGGGTGCGTGCAGACTGCTTGGTAGGTCTTCAGTCATCACGTAGCATTTGACAGGTGGTAAGCGTGATCAAATACAGCTTCAGTAAAAACATACTGACATACAAAATTGGATTGTTTAACAGCCGCTACCATGACACTGGCGCTCATAGAAGTAAATTTTCCTGTATTTAAAAGCAACAAAATATCCCACAAACTTTGGCAGGCAACAAGCAATACTTGCTAGTTTGGCTGTGGGCACTAGTGAACAAGTTCTTGTGCAATCTATGATTTGAACCCCAAATCAGCTGGCTTGCCAGTCTTATCTACTTCATGTGAAAGAAACAAAAGTGGCACTAGCATCCACTCAAAACAAAGCAGCAAAGCCTGCATCGCACCTGCTAATTTTTTCATGTACTGCTATGCATGACACCAAATTGGCAGAGTGCCATTTAATAGTATGCGATCACTATGATCGTGTCGGTAACAAAGCAAAACAAAAAATAAAGAAAAAGAAGGAGGGGAGGAGGGGTTTACATGCCTAAACCGCGATTTGATTATGAGGCATGCCGTATGATGATGATGATGTGTGGTGTTTTGTGGCGCAAGGGCCAGGTTTGGCCAAAGAGCGCCATGACAAGAGGCATGCCGTAGTAAGGGACTTCGGAATTGGACCACCTGAGGTTCTTTAATGTACACCTAAACCTAAGAACACGGGTGTTTTCTTATTTTGCAACCATCAAAATGCGGCAGCTGTGGCTGGGATTCAATCGCTGACCTCGTGCTTAGCAGCCCGACACCATAGCCACTAAGCAACCACAACGGGTTGTCGGTAACAACCATGGACTCATGTGCAGCAAGCAGTAGTTTCGTTCAGACTCAGTGCAAGATGCGTACGCATGACGTCCAAACGCAGGTGAAGCCGTGGAGGATATGCGATCCTACTATGCATACGAGCATTTTCATTCCGACCTTGCCGAAATGTGGCCGCCATGGCCAGGAGCCAAACCTGTGTGACCTCATGCTTAGCAGCAGAGCACCATAGCCACTGATCCGTAATGAGCTTGTGGCACTATTTTTAAGTTAGTGTCAAGAAATCGGCAACATGAAATAACCAAGGCTAGAACTAAGACAACCAAGGTGTGAATACACCTTTCTGTTTCGGTTCTAAAATTATATGGTGAAATATCTTCCGGCTGTGCGAGCCATTGACATCCTTTTCAGGTGACATTAAAGCTGTTTAACAGCCCTTCTATGTGTAATCGTCTTAAGGATTGAGTCTTTTGAAACAGACTGAATTCAGCATGTTTCGAAATACACATTGGTCACACGAGCTGCTACTACCAATTTTCATGCAGCAACATTTAAGCAGAGAAAGTGCTAGCTCTAAAACCTGCAGACACGAACTTTTTGTCCCAACCATAAAATCCTGAGCAAGTCCCCCCCCCCCCCCCAGTGGCGAATGATAATACAAGATTTGCAGGGGGGGGGGGGGGGGGCCTTGCTCCTTCGTGGACCAATATTCGAGGGCTGTCGGCCGTGGATCCAGTGGCCAGCGACCTAGGCCTATACTGCTCTCCTCGAGATCGCAAGCTCGCCCGGCTTGCTCATTCGCTTCCGTCAGTGTCTATAAAATCAAATCTATTTCAATTTATGTGCGAAGTAATTGTGTGCACGTTGTGCTGACCAACATAGGCGCTTCATTACTAGCTGCACACGGATGTGTTGCAAGTGCCACAGGTCTCCGTTCAGACGGCCCAGCGAGCTAGGCCTGCTGACTCCTGTTATTGGCAACTGTCAACGGAGCCAGCACTGCAAATGTGGCCTTGCGGAAACATGTCTACGCTGCTTGCATTGTAGTTAGTGTTTATATTGACATCCTTTGTTTAAAATGAGAGGGCTGTGCAAACAGGTCTGTTTTCACTGTATTTGTGAAGTTACGCAGTATTCCGAGCGTCCATGCAGGGGTGCCGGTAATGGGTGGAGCTACATGCCGCTCGTTCATTCATACCATGTATCCCGAATTGGCATATGCGGCAAGTCGTGCTTCGACGCGTCGTACAACAGATCCCACACACTATCACACCATGTGTCTCATGCTCAATTCACATGCGGCACTTTGCATGTTTGACCAAAACGGCGACTGACAAAGGCTATGGCTGGCTGTGCACATACCTGGCTATGGCCTTACCGAGATAGGTGCGCTTGCTCAAGATTTTATGCTAATTTTGAAATTTAGATGTTCAGCACTAACTTCACTGTAGAATGAACCCACTTTCTCAAAGGCCATATTTTAGAACGCTGTTCAGGTTAAGCACTTGCACTAGTTTAAATTAAAGATTTAATTATGGGGTTTTACGTGCCAAAACCACTTTCTGATTATGAGGCACGCCGTAGTGGGGGACTCCGGAAATTTCGACCACCTGGGGTTCTTTAACGTGCACCTAAATCTAAGTACACCGGTGTTTTTGCATTCCGCCCCCATCGAAATGCGGCCGCCGTAGCCGGGATTCGATCCCGCGACCTCGTGCTCAACAGCCCAACACCATAGCCACTGAGCAACCACGGCGGGTACTTGCACTAATTTACCCATCTTGTTAGAATAGAACTACATGATACAGCACACACGCTAGCCACAGCATGCTAGAGGAGTCCCCCAACAGGGCCACACTTGGGAGTACATGGTACTCACAGGTGCTTGTCGATCTTCTTAGCCTCGCGGTACTTCTTGAGCAGCCGCCTGAGGACACGCATCCTGCGGATCCAGATGACCTTGCGGGGCATACGGGCATTGGCCGTACCTTTCCTCTTGCCAGGGCCAGTGTGCCGACCCTTGCGCCGAGCCTCCTGGTTCTTGCGAACGCGGGCACGCGAGTGCACCGCCACAGGCTTGCGGATGATCAAGCCATCCTTAATGAGCTTCCGTATATTCTGGCCTGCAAGGGTCGGTCAAAGCAAATAACGGCAGCTCAGGACGCAGCTGCTAAGTGACGGCCAACTCTGGAACAATTTAACTCCAAAACAGTGCCTAGAAAATACCATAAGCGTGCTTTACCGGTCAATGTGCAAGATAAAGCTATGGCAGCTTTTAGTGATCTTTTACTTGACTGCATGCATAGAAGCAACATGCAAGCCTTCGCTCAAAACACTACATTACCTCCAAACTGTGAAATCCAATAACAAGCTGTAATAACGCTGCATCGGCCAGGTTCTACCACACTGCAAGCCTAGCATCACCAGAGCATTTAGTGTAAAACTCTTGAGCCACAACATCTGTAAGGCCAGAAGAGCAGTGAAAACTTTTCTGTTCCACTCAGGCCAGCATATTAGTCAAATAAGGTCTACTGCTCTCTTATACGTCACAGGAGGCAAAAGTACAAGAACCTCTTTTTTTCTAAAATAATGCAACCTCACACAAATTAAAAATTCATTTTAGGAATGCTTTCCAAGCACTACAATGTGAACACAGACACTACCAATCACAGCAAGGAATATGGGAAGTGCTTCCTGCTCACTTTAATATTAATATGCGCTTGACCATGTCCTGCATTCTCAATGTGCTGAAGTATTTTTCACAATTATTGTTCAGTCTCTACGCATATGACATCAGCATTACTTTCACAGGTCCAAACCACGGCATGCAGATTATCTCAATGTGATTATATTCTACAAGGTTCTCACTCATAACAATTTAACAGTGACAAACAGTGCAATTAGCGCTTCTTTATTGATGTGTCTGCGGTTGCCATGAAAAATGTGGTTCTGATGAGAAGTATACAATTCAAGCAGAACACCCGGGCATGCATTTACATTCCTACTGGCTCAGACTGCCTGTAGCCTCCATAGCATCGAAGGGGACTGTTGATATTGAGCATCAGCGAAAACATTCCCGTTGTCAATATTTGGCCAGTGAATCTACTGCATCAAGTTAATGGTACTCAGCGAGCTTGCAACGCCTACTGGCTCATGCTGGCATTAACGACGGTTCATACTGCCAGATAAGCAAACGACAAACTATGTCAAACTAAGTTTATGGCATCGAGGAACAATTCAACAAACGTAATTCATGCTTCGACGGTCAACAGACGTGCTAGGCAACAACAGGTTCCCGGTACACTTACGTGACACACAGTGGGAATTGGCACATGCAAAAAAAAAAAAATATGCGCGCTATCTTTACATCTCCGAATTCGTAATCATGGTGCCAAGTTTTGATTACAAAAAGAACTGTGATGGCCGCTGCTAACGATAGCATATCATATTGCTTCAGAACACAATTCCTTACAACAGGGCTTCTTTAATGTTGGCTGGCGTGATATAGACAGTTCGCACAGAAAACGGCGCACATGTCACAACAGGTTTATACAAAGGAGCAAGCAGTACAGGCGAAAACTTCCTATGCGCACAGCTGTCCTTGTAACTCCTTGCAATTCTTGAAATTACGTCATACGTCAATCACACACTTCAAGCAGCAACGCCAGCGCCAGTGATGACCACTCACGAGAGTTTGAGTTAGCGATCTCGTTCGTCTCATTGGGATCCAGCCAGACTTTCTTGCGGCCGCACTTGAGGACGGCGGCGGCCAGCCGCTTCTGTAAGCGCAGCGTACTGCAGAAAAATAAAGAGCATGTTACAAAATTACGTTTTTTACCAGAATTCAGTGCGCTTCAGTAAGGCAGCACGCGCGCACGCATTTGCGCACGGGAAATGTGCTAGGGCTTAGAGCTAAGCCTAGCGCCA
The DNA here is from genome assembly GCF_023375885.2 of Dermacentor andersoni. Taxonomy (NCBI): domain Eukaryota; kingdom Metazoa; phylum Arthropoda; class Arachnida; order Ixodida; family Ixodidae; genus Dermacentor; species Dermacentor andersoni. Next base: position 124,374,103 of record NC_092817.1, on the reverse strand, counting down.
CATCATGTGCCTCCGGCTTTTCGGCAAAACGTGTTTAATTTACGCAGATTCGCCAAGCGAGGCCCTGAGAGGCTGTGGGCGAACACAACTTTGATATTGAGAATGTGTGCTATGACATGAAACAGCACCTTTACTAGTATTTAGTGCGCAAAATGTACAGACAACTTACCTCATGCTTGCAGCAGAACCACGCGCAGTGTGAAAGGATTGAGCACCAATCTGATCGGAAAGTAGTCCTCCGCCTAAAATGTAGTTCTCATATTTTTTCAAGTAAACAAACGTTACACGCAGAAGTTCGAGTAATAATAAACCTTAGAACTTTTCCGATTAAAATTCCTGAAGGGTGCAGCACATTTTGTTGTGGTTGACTATATAGAAAATGTTTGTTTAAAGTGCGGCCAGATGTCCGCTTTTGTGTTCGTACGCGCGTGTGTTTTACCTAAAAATGACAAAGTAAGCGCACAGTTATTATTAAAACAATTATTGTGTGTTTATCAAAAATGGTCTTGTGTAAAAAGTGGTTTATTTAGAGACTGAAATGAAGAACATTTCTTTTCATTCACACTAAACAAATAGTCTATCATTATCATCATCATCTAGGCGATTCCGAAAGCAGCGGTTGCACCGGCTGCAGTGGCATCTTCTCCTCATTGCCTGCGCGGTGGAGTAGTGAAGGTCGAAGGGACAGCGGATAGCGCATTTCTGGGTGCAGAGTACTGTCGCCTACCGCCTCGCTTGTATCTCCGTCTTTCATAACTCGCATCTCCTAAGCTCCTCGGAGCTACGGCGCTCGCAATGTCCGCAAACTTGTCTCACGACGCGTTCACCTCCGGGGCCGAGCTGGGCAACACTGTCCGCGAGACCCGAGTCGCCCAGGGATCGCAGAAAGGAAAAGTGATCGCCGTTTTCACCAGCGGCGGTGACTCGCAAGGTAACGCAAAGCTTTCTCTCGTGTTGTTTGTGCACTCGGGGCGGACTGGTATGTCGCGGTTTAGTATTTTTTTTTTTTCGGGATGTACCTACCGCGCCTAATTCGGCGGTCCTTTATGTTGCGCGACGTGACAGTCTACGCGTACATTACACGCCGATCGGTAGCGCGGTTCTGTACGGATGTGCCTATTGTAGTGCGTTCTTTCTATATCTGGATGGCTGTACGTGATAAGCTTGCCGTTTGCAGATCGTCTGTTTGCCAGTAAAAGAGGTGTGGCGTTATACCTTTGATCATGAGTGATCGGCTGTCATGAATAATTCTTTGACGCGCGCGTATATAGTTTCCATTTGCATCTGGTCATGTATTAGACTGATTAACCGTGCGGCGGTCATCTCGCTGAGCTTGTCAAGGGTGCGGAAATGTTTAACTCCAACTTAGTCTTTTCGTGCGGGTCTAATTTAAGTTAATCGATGAAAACTGCATCCGAACTACCGCCACTGAATATATATCCCATTTCGCATCCCATTCTGAGCTTCTTCACATTCGCACCATCACGCCGGCAAAATAACGATATGCAGCTCGTTTCCAATAGTGGCGCAAGTTTTGCTATCTCGGGCCTCGGCTGTATTATTTTGCGAGACTGTCGAGTGTTTTTTGTTTCAGATCGTCTGCCGCGCAGTAGCAGACGACGCCCGCGCCGCGGCCAGTGTAATATCTCATGGCCCAATCTTGGCACCGCGTCCGCTTCCCCCGGTTGCATGTATAAACACTGGGCTTTCAGCTTGAGGAGCTCGTCGTAAGGAAAAGGAGGGGGCAGGGATTCTTAAGAGGCATGAGTTGAACTCCCCGATCGCTGCAGCTGTCATCCGAGGGGAAGCGGTGCGCGTTTTATACAGCTATCGAGTTCTGTAGGTGTTTTCTTTGGCGACCACTGACAGGATTCACCTTGCCGGTGACCTTTTGGCGCTCTTGTGCTTCCAAATTTGTCGGGCGTCCCGCTTTTGGCTTTCAGCTCCTGGCTATAGCTGTACGTGTATCGCGCGCTGCAGCTTCCGCCATTTAATTGCATGAGGCTCTCAGTCATCAATCGCCCCCTGCTTCCAAAGCTGCATCTTCCGTTATCCTTAAATTGTGTTTACTACGGTGCTTTTTGTATAAAGCGGTATTCTTGTCAATTTGCTGCACACTTCATTCACATATAATTTATGTAAACCTGTCAGCTATTGTATGTGTTTGCAAGAGTGACGTAATTACATTTCGGTGTTGCGCACATGGGCATAAGTACATTATTTTTCGCACCTTTATGATAAGGGCTACTTACAGCAACCCAAATGGTCTATCAATATTATATATATTATATTGCTCAGAACGCACGTACAGGTTCAACTTAATCGTTCTTTTATGTATATAAAGAAGCTTATTACAAAAAAATTCTGTCTTAATTCCCTCAGGGCAAGTCTCAGGCTGAGTATACTATAAGAAATGGCTTCTGTCCAAGATCCCATTCCTCCAATAGAGTGACCTTCTTTTCCCTCTATAGATGTGGCCTCGGAGCCTGCATCAGATCTCGTTCATCTCAGTCATTCCTGGTTTATTGCTTGTTTTTTAGCTTTCATGTTGTTCTTTATGGGCTGGTGGCTTTATATATGTGATGTCCTGAGCTTCAATCTTGCTGTATAAACCTTTAAAATTCTGCCACGTTGGGCACTTTCAATCCCAATGGGGGTACTTTAAATATAGAGCCTGATCGGGTTCGAAAGTGCCCAATGTGACACCAATATTACTTATTTAAGTAATGTACGTCCCTAAAGACTTTGTGTTCTATAAGGAGAAAAGAAGAAAACATTCTTACTGGATAAAAAAAAAGGGGCTATTTTTATTCTCACTCACAATAAAACTACATTATTAAGTCCTTTTGAAGCACATACTACTGACACATATTAAATGTTATGCAACTTACTTAGCTTAATTTCTGACTGCAAAGGAAGCTGATAAGTTTATTGTTAATAATAGTCCACCTTGCATCAATGATATTTGCCATATCATATGTCTTGGTTAGTTTATTATGAAAAAAAAAAAAAAAAAAGGAGTCGCTATCTGTGCTTCCTGGTGCCTTGTGCCAGATAATGCACCACATCTTTGCAGAAAGTAAACATGTTGCAAATCCTAAGAATGCCCACACATTTTCATTTTTTGCAACACAATGCAATCTGTGTAGGAAAATCATGGCTATCATCCAATGAAAGTGTTATTTGATTAATATATGCTTTCAGCTTGTTTGCTAATGCGGGCACTGCAAAATCACACTTAACATAATTAAAAAGTACCGATATAGTTCTGCTGCTTTTTTCATGCATTGGTTAATTGATATACATAGTAATATTTTCCTTATGGGCGTTGCGTGGTTAAATAAAGGCAAGGAAGAAAACAGCAGAAAAAAGGAAAGCAATAGGGAAAAGAAGTCGGCAGTTGTGCTTGTTGTAATTTCTTTTTCTTATTGTGTGCTGCCCGTGTAGTGGAGTTAGCTGGTCTTTTTTGTACCAGAGCGAAGTAATGCATAGAGGAATTTAAGTGTATTTATTTCTGGGAGGCATTCCTTTTTTTTTTGTGTGTGTGTGTGCTTCAATAATTAAAGTAATAAAACAGGAAATAGCATACAGCACAGTACCATGGGGATCCAAACCCACAACTTTTTCATGGCATGCATGGTGTTCTATTAATTTGGCTGCATTGTCAGCTAACTATATTTATTTATTTACAATACTGCTACTCTCATTTGAGAGTGTGGCAGTTGGGCGATACAGTATACATGTATATCAGTACGCATCTAGGCAGAACAGCTAATTGAAAAAAATAAAAATAAAACAATTGCCCGAGGATGGCTTAGGATAGCTTATTGTATGTTCATGTATAGAGCCTATTAAGTTACGGTCGACTGGTCTTTTGTTTTGCGATAGGCCATACGTGTCTGCATAAAGCAACTTTAAAGGCCAGCTGCAGCAAAATTTCACTTTGGCTGTAAATGAGTGGCAGATACTATCGAAGCAATTTTGACAAAGCTGCAGCTGATCATCTAATTATTTTATTAGCAGCATTTAAACAGCACTAAGCAGACAATGCACGCACCTAGTGGGTAGTCGATGTGACGGAAATCCCAAATTCAGCACGAGATTTACGGCACGCTGCGGGCACCGCTTAATCTTGGAGATCATGCCAAAGAGCCGCATTGGTTCTGAATGTTCTGGCTTCTGCATAATTTCCGGCAAGCGGTAATGGGGGTGTTGTATTTTTTCCCCAGTGTGGGTATTGAAAATGCCTACTTTTGTAACTTTTCATGACGCATTCACTCAGACTTCTGAAGTCTGAGTGGATGCATCAGTGTAAAGACCAGATGGACATTGCCAGCAACAGCCATCTGGTCTTTACATTTTGATAAGCTATACTCTCTGTTGACCTAACCTAACTTCTCAAAAGCATTCTGTTTTGTCACATAATATGCCTTAAAACATGGTTAGAACAAAGAAATATATGCACAAATATTTTGGAAAATTTAATTCGATAAAAGCAATGATAAAATATCTACCGCCATCTATGTTGTGAGTTTGGCTTGTTGTAAGCCAAAATGTGACGATCGCTCATGATGAGGTGAGGCCGTGACATCCCAAGATTGTTAGACAATTTTGCATGTGGCTATAGCTGCAGATGCGGGGAATGTTTTCCGAAACTAATGGTGCCACCTGAAGAATTGGGGCACCCTCTAAGCTTTTGTGGTGCAACAAATACAAATGTTGACTCTTGCTTCGCTGCTCTGAGGGTCAGATTATTTCCTGCCATTTGGTGTATTAAATCATGGCTGTATTTATTCTGTCCTTCAAGCTATTGTCAGGCGAAAATTAATTGCAATCAGAACAGCACAGATCCACTTGCATTAATTTTGGATGCGTGATTTTTGGGCTGTGGTAGAGTGATTGGCATGTTTTGCCATTGCAATGTAAACTGTTGTGCCCTAGCATGTGCTTAGTCCCTTCACATGCTTATAGCAAAACCATAGAGGCTGATGATTGTTTATTTATTGTAGGGTTTGCTTCAAATCTCTGTGATTGCCTTTCATCTTTTGCCAACTTGCTTGCTTCTCCTAGGAAACCTTTTTGGTACTTAAGTGCCATAAACAGTCGCAGACTCAAGGGAGAGAGCAGCCTCCAGGGTTTCTGAATGACACCAAATTAGAGTGAATCAGGCTGGAGACAGTTCTTCAGTTCTTATTTTGCCATTGTGTCTGGCCATTTTCTCATAGAAGTTTTCTGTGAACCTGGTGTGAGCAGTGGTGTCTCATCAAAGACTTTGGACAATGTTGTCACCGACAAGCGATGCAATAAAAGATAAAAGAAATCCACCAACTAGCCGCCTGTTTGCTGTGTGCATTAGCTCATTAGTGTGATTTTTTTTTATATAAACTTTTATAAACTGTAGCTGTGCAGGCAAGTGCAACCAATAAATTCCAATTGATTTCTATTGGGAAATTTTTATTCTGTGTTGCAGGTTCAATTCCTGGCAACAGGTGCCAAAGGTCAATGAGAGTAATATGAAAAAAAAGAAAGAAAGGATTTCACGTGCCAAGCTTTGGGTGCACATTAAATGACTTGAGATGCTCAAAATTAATGTGGAGCTGTCCACTGCAGCATTTCTCATAGATCCTCATTTGCGTTGGGATGCCCTCATCAATTTAATGAATCTGTACTTTATGTAGCCACACATGAAGTCCACAAAAACATGCTGGACCTACTTGTCAGTTGGATCCCTAAATTAAATAGCTACCATTCACAACTAAGCAATTTTCGAATGGGCACTTATATGGGTGCAATTAAATATAGTTTATTATAATGCACATTTTCTTTTCTAGGCTATGTGTCATTATGTGTTCTAATCTGCATGCAACAGGATTTATTGTCGCATCTGGATTCTTTTTATTTCCACATGAAAATATAGTGACGTCATCAATTGACATTTGACATGTGACAATTTGCTTTTTGTTTTTGTTTGACCAATTTCTTACTGACCTGTTGCGCTTTACTGCTAAAAAAATAGTATGTGTAAGCTATTAGAACATCATTTACAGTGGTTCTGTCTGTATCTGTGTTCAATTTAGTGTCATCACTACTTGGTTGCTATTCAGTGCCTTTAATTATAATTCACTTTGAAAAGGTAGCTTTGTGCACTTCTCTCTCTCTCTCTTGTTCATTGCCTTCTATGACGAATTATGATGTGATGTCACTAAGTGTGTAAAGGTTACATAACGCCATAAAGGTTACGTAACCCCAGTATTTTCTGTACATTCAAATTTTCATTTCAGTAGATTTCTTGCATCTTCAGAATCATGAAAAGAACACAGCTGTAGAAAGAATTGAGTATTTTCATTTCCTCAGTGAGTTTCGTCAAACTTACAGACTGTGGCTTCCTTGCAAGAACTCTACAGGAACGTCAGATATGAGAATGTCAACTATTTCATATCTAGCATACTTGAAAAGAAGCCTATCCAACCACTTGAAAAATATGTCTCAATTTTTACCTTGTGAAAAACGATAAAAGAACTGAGCCCGCTATAAGACTACATGCTTACACCATGTGCAAATTTGCAGCCTTCCAACAAATTTCGCTAAAGCACCTAACACGCAATATACAAACTTGCAGTGCATCTCAAACCAGAACTGTTTCAAAATGTATGCAGTGCATTTTAAATACCATTATTTTCAACGGTACTTTTTCTCTTGATGCACTATACTGGCATGCACAATTGCGCATACAGCTCCTGAAGGGGATTACATTGTCCCATTGTGCAGCAGACTCCACTGACGAAAAGTCAAGATGGTACCTGTATGCATTTTATAGTGAGTCCTTATAACTACAGATTAATTCAATTTTGATGAAGTGTACACTCAGTTACATCATATTTTAATTTTTTTTTAAATAAAAATATTTGAATCGCCAGTTCAAAGCACATACACAAGTTAATTATTGGCTGCAGGCATTATGAGAAAAGAAAAACACTATTCCTTCGCTATTGCTGACGAAACATGGCAGATCAAATGTGCCATTAAGCATAGTTGTGCCTCTAGTGTAGTTTGGTGTGTTTAGCCTGTTGTCTGTAGTCGGAAGGTTAACCTGAAGTCCAGTTGGCCCACAGCTAAATGGCCGTGGTTTTGTTTCCTTACTGCTACTGGACTGAACTGGCAAAAACAAACCCCCATACATAAATTTCGGCACCGTTTGTTTCATGGAACAAGATTTGTCTGTGGTGTGTTGCTCTTAACCGTTAACTGTGCTGCTTCAATGCAGGCATGAATGCGGCCGTGCGCGCCGTGGTGCGCATGGGCCTCTATCTGGGTGCCAAAGTGTACTTCATTCGGGAGGGCTACCAGGGCATGGTCGATGGCGGCGACTTCATTCAAGAGGCCACCTGGGTCAGCGTCTCGGGCATTATCCACAAGGTGACTGACCACTGGCTCTGCTGGCCGTTGTCAATCTTTCAGTCAATCTTTATCTATAACAAAGAGGTAACCTGAAAAAGTTGGCAACGTGTTTTGATCCCTCCCACTCAACTACAGGCTAGTTGACTCATTCTCAGAGCACATGAGGGGACAATATAAGTCAACTGACATTGTGGGCTTTTTTGGCATGTCCTCACAAAGTGTTCAGTTATTCAGTTAGCACAGAAGTATTCAACCAGCACGGAGACGCAGGGGAAGAACAAGACGCACACACTCGTGTGTCTACATTGAATGCTTCATACAAAAGAGCAGTGTGGAAAATACTTAGTGCAAGACAATGAATTTAGCGCACAGGCAGTGTTCTAGGAAAACTGAAGGTAATTAAGTTGGGAAAAGTCGAAACAGCTTTTTGAAGCCATATGGATGTTGAACTTATAGTTAACTACAACACAAAGATGATTTCAAAGATTGAAACCAGGAGCGCAGATTCTTCTTTTTCCATATACATTCCTGTCCAGAGGATGCAGAATGTTTTCTTAATAGGCACTACATAGAACTTATTCCCGTGACATCAATGTCGAAGTATGAAAGGGATAAAATACTCTCATATACTGTTTGTATGCTTTTAAAAACAGTTGTTTTACAAGTCCATGACACAAGCTGTTGAGATGCCTTACTGTAACTTCCAGCTTGCTTTTGATACACATGGCAGTAGTAGCAACATATTGCACAATTGGGCTGCTTGTGTGATCATAGGATGGTTTGTTGTGCTAGTTGGTATGCATTCATCTTGGAACAGTCACCCGCACTGATAATAAACAAGTGGAAAGAGTAACAAGACCATGTGTTCCTCCTTCTTGTCTGTTGACCATCCATCTGGCTGCACCAAGAAGAGTGCTTGCACGAAATGAACAAGGAGTACATAGAGTCCTTAATGCTGTGTGTACGCAATGTAATGTGATGTGACAGACAGCAGTAGGGTTTAAAGGGTCACTAAAGAGAAAAGTACAATGAGCTGTATTAGTAAAATACACTTCTACAGTACAATAACAAAAAGGCTATTTTTGCCATCAAGGGCTAAAAGAGATGCAGAAACAAGACAGGTGTTAATGTCGCCTTGAAAGTTCCTACACCAACTTGCCATGGCTTCGGGAATTTTGAGTCTGCTCAAATCTAGTTAATCATTGACCAGTAAAGATGGACTACATTGTATTCTAAAGGAGGCAAAGACAACTTGGCAAATTTCGAAAGCTTCGAATGCACCACAGCAGCACGCATATAAGAAAATATTTTGAAATTCGTGATGTGTACACTGTCGTACTGGTGTTGGGGTTTCGGCTTGTAATTTTAAGAACTCTAAGCCTTGCCTTTATTTTATTTTCTGGTAATCAACCTCTTTCCACACGTTTTATTAGAATGATGTTTCGAAGGAAGACTTTATTAGTCTAAACTAGTAACATAATGTTCCTCCTTAGCAAGCGCAGGTAGTGAATATTCTAGAGATGAAATTAAAAGCAAAGTTGCACTAATTGTGTAGTGCATAAAAGTGACAACCATGTTAGGCCTGTTTGAGTAGGAGAATTGCTGTAAAGTGGAGGCGCTGCACAGGCTGTCTTTTTTGGGGCCTGGCCCAGTTTGGCCTGTTAGCCTTTGAGCCTAAATGATGCATGGCGCAGTTCGCGGTTATTGTGACTACACCAGCCGCATCAAGAGTACGTCTTTGCTAGTAACAGATTTGACTGTGTCAGGTTTTTTAATGTAGCTTTTGTGACAAAGTAAAACGGAAAGAAAAACTTGCACCCTTTGTTCCTTATGCGCGTGTGGTACTGGGATATATGAACTCCCATGCTATATTTGCCTATATTTGAACGACAATATGTAGTGAGGAACCGGGTAACCATTCCAGTGCACATCGCCATTCATTTCAGCTCACTATTTAATTTGGAAGAATAATTGCAATGCACCATGCTAGAATTTGAGGCAGTAAAATTGATGGGAATGTAAATTGAAATGTACTGGTCCATTGGCTTACAGAATTCCGCAATACATTGCTACTAGAAGCTCTTCCAGCTTCATTATATATAAGCAGGGGTCACTTAGAGGTCATATATTGCCACCATATTGTCATATGCATCAAGGAATTTTTTATGAATTCATTTGGCTTCACTTTATTGGTGTCCATTTTTAGGTCAGCCATTCAAGTGTCTGTGTTTCGTAATTGTGAACAAATTTCGGCCTTCTACTTTTGTTTTAAAATGTAGGATGTTAAATACAGTGCACATGCTGCGTAGACAGCACAGCTTCTTTTTTCTTCTTCTTCGAGTTAAGGTGTAATACTTCTTCATTCCCACTAATTCCCAGTGAACTTATGCAGTGCCAGAAAGAATGAACACAAGGCTATGAACACATGGGCTATGTCAGTTAACATGCCAAAACTTGTTTTCATTTTTTAAATTAATTGAGAGGTTCAACTTTTCTGCATTCTGTTTTATTTTTAACATCCTCTTTACCAACTTTGCCAGATTCTGCAGCATCCGTGTTGGTTTGAAGTATTTATCTAAGAAAACTTGAAAGTCTGGATTCAGTTATGTTGGACTAACTATGCCATAAACTACAGCACATTACTTAACTCGCTCAAACAAGGAACGAAAGAGATAATGGAAACCAGCAGTGCATTGCACCTCGCCTGAGCATGCAGCATAATTTGGGAATGTATATATTCCAGAATTTATTTGGTGTTACGTTAGTGAATTATTTAATTGCTCTAAGAAACTATTTAAAATTTGTTTTATTTTAATGCTTGCTTTAAATGATCATGGCTAAAGTGGCAATGCAATTTGGCAAAAAATTCACTGCTCCCAAAAGTCTAAATATTTTGCGCCGAAACAAAAGATCGTCTGATGACTCTACTTGAAGCACGGCTTTAAGCATGTCTACTGTTCTCGAAACTCGTCATCATTTTATTTAGACTCTGTGACGTCTTGCCATTCTTAAAATTCATTCTTCTCCACACCTCCCCACTGAGCATATCAGTCGGCTAACGCCGAGTGCGGAGTGCCCTTCTTGACAGGCTGGGCCACTGTCAAACTCATCGTGCCACCTGTACTTGAACGCTGGGTCATTTGTCTCTCGTCAGAGTGCGAAGCTCACCTCAAGGAATCCAAGGTCCTAATTACCTGCGAACTATGTTGACCAGAGTTTCCCAGTGTCACGAAGATAGAAAAATTATGGCTCAGGTGGCCGGCCACTGGTACTGCTTTGCCATAGCGCCACTGAAGTGCACTAATTGGTGGAGTGTACTGCTACTGTGTTATGGCTGGCCTGCCCCTGCCCTCCCGTAGGTCGACATCCGTCACTGACCCTAAATTCTGTAAGGACAGCAATTTTGATGGTTGAGAGTTACATTTATACCATGACTGGACCTATTACATGCTTGACTGAAACTCGGGCCCTACTCGAGCCCGAATTTCCTCGGTCCATGTCAAAACTTGCTTACCAGGGGTGGGCTGGGTATGAGCTTTCACGTAAGCCTAATGTCATGCAGTGCCCTAGTGTAGACGAAAAAGAAACAGTCAAGGGCGGCAAGTTATTAGATTAGGTGATTAGATTAGGACACTTGCAAATCTCTGGGAGAGGCTTTCATCTTGCAGTGGACTTTAGCAGGCTGGCAACGATGATAATGAAGATAACAGGGGAATCGTTGCCGGCGACAATCATGCACCTTAGGGCCTGGTTGATGGAGTTATCACAATTTGCCTCCGTCAATGATCTCGTAGTACTCATTAATCCTCGATCCCAACCTTCACTTATATCTCACAGTGCTCCCAGCTGGACTGAAGGCACATTCTATAGCATCTCATGCTCTTGCCTCCTACAGATATGAATGCATGGTTCGTTAGTGATTCCAGAATGCTGACCGTCAGAACATTCAATTCTCCTGTTTCTTTCAAAATACGCCTTATAGAACAGAAGAAAATCTGGAATCGCTCTCAAGTTCCGATTGCTTCCAATTGGTTCAACAGGCTCTACTTCATTGAAAGGAAGCTCCGTAATTTCTCAATATAATTTCGATATATTCTGTTACTATTCCTCTCCATTGCCGGCGAGGTGTCAGCCACACCTTCAATTGTAAGTCTCCAAAACTCACCATTAAGTCCCCCGCTAAGGAATATTATTATTCATATACCTTTATATCTCCCTTTTCATCTGATGTGTCAGCATAGGCATATGCCGACGATGCAGCTGTTGTCATTTCCGTGACCAACCGATTGGATCTAGGAGCGAGGGCATGCAGGGTACTCAATGTTATCTTTCTTCGGCTGGGTGTGTCATACAAAAGTCACCATCAGCGCAGAAAAATCATGCTTCCTAGGGTTCCCCAATAGCCATGCCAATGATTCAACCTGAATTCACAACACCACTGTTTGTTTAAATGGTGTCGCCTTGAAATGCTAGCAAGAAAATTAGGCTGACCAAATACCTGCTGTCACTTCACATAAGTTGGGCTTTCTAATTTTTGGGCAGTGGTGCACTGAAACGCAGCACATGGTTTGTACAATATGCAGGTCTCTTTTTTTTTACAGATTACAACATGTTCGAGCTATTGGGTCATTGCATTTCTTCTTGTTCCACAGCTGTCTGAGTCTTCTGAAGGGACACCATTCACAACTGAGAAGAAGTCTCTTTTATACTATACCTCTGTTGACATCAATTGCCTTTTCTTAATTAGTTAGTAGTTCAGAGTACCCTTTTCCAGTTATATGTGAAATACAATTGCTCTTGCTACTGCCAAAAGACCTTGTGCTGACAATTTCCGCACATTTAAATAGCTTGCTACTACATGGGCACATGCATTATAAAGTTATGTGAGGGAACTAAGAGCACATGTAGCTCACAACTGTAGTCAAATGCTACAGTCGACCAGGGCTGATTAGATATATATGAGAGCTAAGGGTGAGGAAAGAGTGATAGGTGTTCAATCCGAATGGAGTGCACTCGTAGGTAGTAGATTGTGATTAGAAGCGATTGTGAACAGTTTAAAATGTACACCAAAGCAGGGGGAAGAAGCCAAGAAAGCTTCACACTAATATAAAAATTCTCGACCAAATTTTTTTTATTAGTACTTGTAATGAACATCTAAAGTACTAGCGGGCAAAATCATGAATTCTTTATTCCCAGGTAGATGTGTTTCTAGCCTATTTCATTGGCTCTCAAAGGTAATGCAGTAAATAATTTATGCAGTCAGATGCTTCTTCTACTTCCCTTACGGGAGTGGGGGACTGGAGTGCTGTGCATAGTGACTCCATTCCATTCTCACTCCCAGTTCGCTCAAGAGGACATTGTTTTTTATTGATGTAGACTAGACATTGAATTGCTTTCGAAGATTTTTGAAAATGCATTACTGTATATCTCCAGTTGACATCCACCTTTTATATCATATACATCACCTGCTTGGTGGCCAGCATTTCTGACCTCTGTTTTCTTCAAAGGTTACTTCCATGCAGTGCCCACTCCTCACCATCACAGGTGCCTTCCACACAACTCATGCGGAATGCACCTATAATTCTGAGTCGAGCACTTGTTCGGTCTCCTCTCTTGTCTAGTCTTATTTTCTGGCTTGGTATTTGGCTCTGAACATATACCAACTAGCACGGCAGTTCGTTGACTATATTTCATGTGCTTTTAGAACTAGGTACTTTCTTTCATTACAATAAAATGAACACATAATACCTGGGTAGTTAACAGTAAATTAGGTGTCTTGCTTCATATTGCACAGTATGGGCAACAAGTGCAGGCAACATTAAGAATCCAATGACAAAAAAAGAGAAAAAAACTAGGAGTGTAACATGTAAAGTGTAAAGTGTAAAGTGTAAAGCATTTCATAGGTGCGCAGCACACCATGAAGCCTGTACGTATTTTCACCCCTAGATACATGGCACATCGTTTTGGTAATAATCTTTTCTGAAGTTTATAAACGTGCAAAAGAAAATGTTCTAGAGTAGTTTTACACAGCCGGTAGCCAAGGGAACTTGTATTTTTCTCTGAAAGCATCATGTGTTTTTCAACCAGAAGCATGCAAATGTTTTCTTTTCGAACCTGTTTGAACCTGAATTAACCGATTCAGGAAGCTTCGAACTGGTTAGAAAAAAAAGTTTGAGCCCAAGCCAAACTCGAAAAGATTTTGGTTCGACACCCTGCTGTCCACATTTTTTTTTCTGTTTCCCATGCCTTCTAAGAGGAACCATTTAGCCCACTGTTAACCCTTGTAGAATTGTACTTTATTCACTCTGCACCGCCCCCCCACCCGCCCAGTAATACCCTTGCAAAAGGGCATTTAAAAGGGTACCTTAAAATGTGTTCTAAAGGAAAGACGATGTCTACGAAATAGCCACCTTGTGTCTTTGTGAAATTTCGCTCGCAGCGTGAGTGAAATCAACCCGAGTGTTGCATCTAGCTCAATTCCTCTGCTTGCAGGGTGGCACAGTGATCGGCAGTGCCCGATGCAAGGAATTTCGTGAACGTCCGGGCCGCCTGAAGGCCGCCAAAAACTTGGTCCAGCACAGGATCACAAACCTCGTTGTGATTGGCGGTGACGGTTCCTTGACTGGAGCTAACCTGTTCCGCCAAGAGTGGTCTTCCCTGCTCGATGAGCTGCTCCAGAATGGTATGTGCTTACTTGCCAAAATTTTGATTCTAGGTACATGTCCCGATGGTCTAGATGTGAGTTCTGATCTCCTGTGAAGCTGCCCAGGCTCTTCCTGCCAGCAATCTTAATGGGTGTTTCATTAACGGAGTACAACTGCTGTCGTGTAGCTCTGTGTATGATCTTTTATCGTTTAGTCTTCAGGCAGAAGGCATGAAAAATAACATGGCAGAAAGAAGAGATAGAGACAGCGCTGATCTTCAAATGAAGTATTTTATTTTACGATCATGCACGTGGCAAAAAAAGGGGAAGGAAACAAACCACCACTTAATCTGTCTCACAACCATTTAGCATGACAGGTGGCCTAGCGACACACAGTTGACCCAACCTGTGTGCAAGAAAATGGTTCCTCAATCTTGCGTGCTGCCTTGTCTTTCGACCTAGAAAGTGCTCTAGTATGGTCAATCCCCACCCTTATGAAATTCACAGGACACAAAAAAGGCTTGTTGGAATCGATATTTGGATGTGAAATTAGTAGTACAGGGCTTGCCTGGGGGTAAAGTAATGAGACTGCCTGCCGCGCGGCACTGCAGTCGCCAGTAGCGTGCTCTTCAGAGACAGGATTTGTAGTGGGGATTCTAAGCTAAGTAACGCGCTGGGCAGCAGTCGCGTCCAAACTCTGATGCAGTGAGGATCTGAAAGGGTTCAAAAGCTGTTTTTTCGAGTTTTCGTCACGGCAGAAAATGTCAAAATTGTAGCATTTGCTGGAGCAGTGGCATGTGATTAAATTTTGCTTTCACCTGGGAAAAACTGCTTCTGAGACACTTGACTGGGCCTCGTCAAGGGCCCAGGTTTTCCAGTGGTTCAGTGAGTTCAAGAACAGATGGAAAACCGTTGAAGACATGGAGGGATCTGGACTCCCTTCATCGAGTGGTTTGGATGAAAACATGGCCAAATTAAAAAATCTCCTGCACTCCAACTGTCGTTTGAGTTTCAGATTAATTGTCAAAGACCTGAACATGTACAAAACAATGGTTAACGAAATTATTTTTGAAAACTTGAACATGCAGAAGGTTTGTTCGAAATTCATGCCAAAAGTGTTGAGTGATGAACAAAAACGACGACGAGCTGACGTTTCCCATGAGATGTTGGTGCAGTTAGAAAGTGAATGGGACTTTTTATATGGCATAATAACAGGCGACAAACCGTGTTCCAGTACGGCTCCGAAACCAAGCGCAAAAGTAAGTTTGGAGTGGCACGCCGCACCCCAAGAAAGCGAGAATGTCAAAGTTCAAGGTAAATACAATGTTCATTGCCTTTTTTGATAAGCATGGGGTGGCCCACAAAGAATTTGTACCTCCGGTACGGACTCTCAACGTCGTGTTATACAAAGAAGTCCTTGAGCACCTTCACGGAGCAGTCACGACCGGAGATTGCCGATGATAACACTCCAGCCCACACCACTTTCATTGCGACCGCCTACCTGGCCTGGATAGGCATTGCAGCCTTGCCGCACCCACCGCACAGCCATGATGCAAGCCCAGCACACTTCTTCCTGCTCCCAAAGCTCAAGAGAAGCCTGAAAGATTGCCGTTTTGACAATGTTCTCGCCATCCAATGGGCTGTCACAGAGTTTGTGAAAGTGTTTACGGCAGCTGACTTCAATGGAGTCTTTGCAGCATGGGAATCGCGTCGGCAGCGGTCTATCAACGCCCAAAAAGACTATTTTGAAGAATTTTAATAATATGTATCGATCGAATCAATAAACTCTTTTTACCAGACCCAGTTTCATTACTTTACAGAGAAACTCTGTACGGTTACCAACCAATTTTTTTAGGCACATGATTATTTGGATTTGCTTGATTATTCAGACTTCCTTACAGCATCGCTACCTACTACGCAGAGAAAATCTATAACGGTGACCGAAATTTTGGATGTCGCACAGTAACAGCGTTAAATTTTGCAGACTAATGTGCATGTGATGTCACAAACATGGTGCCCATGAATAAGGTTGCCGCCATTCAGACTGTTTCCCATGCCCTTACGTTTGTTGTAAGGTGATTCCTCTGCTTTCGGAATGCTGTGCAGCGGCTGTGAAAACAATCGACTCGGTGTCAAACCGCGACTTTGGTCTCAAGCTCCAACAAAGGGGTGCTAGTTAGGCCTAGCAGATGAATGCGGGGCTGGGGAGTGTGGGCAGGATGCCAAAATGTAGTTCAATGCTCCCTTTCCTTCTGCAACTTGAGGTTTGTCTAATAATACGTGCCTAGTTTTCGAAAGAAGGAAATTTCTACTTTCTGCCCGAAGTCGCCATACTGCTGTCAAGAGAACAAGAACACGCATGCAACTTCAGCGCAAAACCAACAAAGCATGAACGGGCGCTGTCATGTGGTCTTGTACAAGTTCTATCTGGCTGCAGCTTGGAAGAAATAACAGGTGGTCACTTCAGCCAATGGCAAAGGAGGGCCAGCCTTATCTCAATCGGCATTGAGCAATGGTGGCTTCCACGCTATTTAGGCAGTGCAGTGAGATTCAGATATTGGCAGCAGGTTCCGGTGGTGCTAAACCATGATTTAGACTTCATGGATGTCTTTCTATGTTCCAAAATATATGAGGTTTTTTTACTGTGTTTCCTTAAGATAAAGAATTCTCAAGCTCAGCACTACAGTCGAACCCACTTATAACAATATTCACACGCCATGAAAATTCCATTGTTATTACCAATAATTGTTATAACCGGGTTGCATGAAGAAAGTCAACGTAGGGGATAGCAGAGTAGTTGTGAGAAAACTGTAATGGTGGGAAGGCCAGTGTCTCTCCCCACCATCTTCCTCCATCTGGCTGCTCATTGTGTTCACTCTTTTAACTGTTTAACTCTGCTATCTAGCGTGCTCCGATCGCGTGTAACAAGCCGCGGCTGTCGGCATTCAAGTACAGCACTGCTATAACAACTGCAAAGAGGGATTACAGGCAGCAAGCGACATGTGAGCTCCTACAAGGCGTCACATTGGTGACGCCAAAAGGGGCCTTTTAAATAAAGGCGAGAATGTTGTCATGGCAGCTTGTCAGCTTGAGCAATCCAGAACAAACGCTGGGGTGAGATTGCCCAAAGCATCTCACCAGTTCTCACTGGCTTGCACGAGAAAACCCAATTCCGTCAGACTTGCGTTTTGTGAAGCTTGCCAACATCCTTCTCCAAGGCATCCAGGTCTCCCACGTAGTGCACTGGAAGGTCCCTCACAAAAATGATGCTTCGGAGGGACTTAATCATCTGCAGGGCCTGCTGTGAGGACAGCCTTGAGGCTGCCCTACCACATCATTGTTGCCGTCGTCACTATCCGATGCAAGCGCGTTCACAACAATCGTCTCATCAGTTAGAAGGACTTCGTTTCTAAATCTGTGACAGCATGCTTTCTTTTCACCTGCAACATTGTGCATTGTTGATGATCAGCGGTCAGATCAGCCATCTTCCGTTTCGCCGATGAGTCAAACGAGGCTGAGAAACCACGTGGCCAGGAACGACTTCGATGCAACCAACAAAGACGAGCCTGGGCGACTTAATCTGTTGGCAGAAATGCACAGAATGAGGGGCCTGCCATGGGCCAGTGAGCAATTTGGTATCAACGCAGCCATACACAGCACAGTTGACAGCGTTCCATTCATGTTTCGGAGGGGGGCGTGGAAGGTGGAAAGGAAACAGGAGAGAGGCACGTGAGGCTGGCAGTGCGGAGAAGGCTGGAAAATGAGCGTGCAGCAGCCGTTGTGGCATCTGGTGATGGTGCAGTGGCCCGACTTCTTTTTTTTTTCCCAAGGACTTCGCTTGTCATTACCTTTCAGCATGGAACCCAGCAGCCAGACTTCATTGTTATAACCGATAATGCAGTATGGGAGCATTGTAGTAAGCGGGTTATTTCGCCATAGAAAACATGCAAAAGTTGACGGTGCAGTCGCTTCTAATTGTTATGACCGACATATTGTTAAAACCGGTATCATTATAAGTGGGTTTGGCTACTTCTTAAAATTTCATTGAAGCTGCACGGCACATGAAAAAGGGTTCGTTGTGGCAGGAATTTACCTCTACGGGTAATCGAAAATGCTTCGTTGTAGTGGAAATCTTGTTGAAGCAACGTTCATTGTAGTGAAGTTCTGTTGTATCTGGAAGCACCTGGGCACAGCTGCATTCTTTACAGTGCAGAGACAGATTAGATGACCACAGGCCCTCCAGGGAAGCTTTATGACCTATTTACGTATTATTCAGCCTGCACCTAGTCTGGCCAATGTTAGTATTTCCTGCACGAAAGAGGAAAATTTGCTCAGGTCGGACACTTGTGTTGGAACTATGAGAATGTGAAGCTTTCGAGCCGTTTCTGCGGACGTTGCATGACATGGTTTTCTACCTAGTGCTGACGTTTTCTTTTGGCTTTCCACTTCTTCGGAGGTCTACCTAGGCATCTCCAATATCCTTGTCTCACCACCACTCAGATTTACACCACAAGATTGCATGCAAACACTTCCATCTGAGCACATTGCTTCGTGTGATTGATGCATTGGTGCTTGAGTCCACGTGTTTGACTTGGAATTTTGCTCGATGTATACATTGTGTGTGCTGTGTTCAAGAGGCACTGGGCTTCTTTGTGAACTCATTGCATAGTTTGATTGATCTGTTTATGCTTGAGTTTTTCAAGCGAAGCTTGTATTGCCTCACCTGCATTGGCGTTGGTGTTGGCGTTGCCATATGAAAAAACTCAAGCTGCGCTAAAATAAAAATTGCTTGTCGCACTGCAGATTCGAAACACCGACCTCCGGGTTGCGAGATCACCACGCTATACGATTAAGCCACTGTCTGTTCACCATAAGCACCCTTTAAAGCGAGGTTTTATATGCATGAAGATGTAGACGCAGCGGAAGGCGTCCCCTCCCTCCGGAGGAGGGAAAGGGTGTGATTATGTGTTAGCTCGCTTTGTGCCCGCTGTTTCCTGCCAGTTTAGGCCTGGCAGTCAGATAGGGAGGCTGCGTTTGGTTCATTCTGCTGAAGAGCAGGCTGTGTGAAGGAATGGCAGTGCCGTCACCGTGGCAGTGCAGGGCCACGTGTCATGTGTTCGGCCGAAGAACAGGCAGCATTTCATGAATCCCTTCGGTAATTGCTCGAGAAAGGGCTTCTCATCCACGTGCCGACCTCGCCGTGACGGAGTGCAAAGCCGAGGCGTTACGACAACGAAGAACTGCAAATCCTGAGCTTCGCTTGCATCTCCCTTCACAGTAGTGGAAGGGCAGTCAAACTTTTTTAAGCATGAACTGCTTTTAGCTCCCATTGTCAGCAACCTTCAAGGGACCTTGAGCCAAAATCCTGAGCCGCTATCCGGGCATTCAAGATGAGACTGGAACGAGAACATCCGGGCCTCGTTGCGAGAACAAAAGAAGATCGTCCGGGCAACCAGTCAAAACTTAAGAGAAAGCTTTAGCTCAGGCCCAACTCCGACGCGGCCTATTCAAATACATGTAAAATACAAAAACGCTTTTTTGAGATAACCCCTGCTCTGATTTTAATGAAATTTGTTGTATTTGAGAGACAAAGTTACATTCTGGTGACTGTTCAAAGTGGAATTTCGATTCAGGGCCCGAGTTTTATGAAATGCATTTTCAAAAATTCAAAAGTTTGCAAAAAAATAGACGCAGAAAGTTTATAAATTAATAGCTCTGCATCAAAAACAGATATCGCTGTTCTGTAAACGGCATCCATTAGATCATTCAAAGCGGACAAATTCGATATGTAAATTTATATCTTATGTGAATTTATTACGTTGTGTACAAGGGTTCTGCAAAAGCTGTATTTCCATATTACTCAATTTCTCTTTATTCATGTGTAACATATCAATTTTGTCCGCTTTAGATGTACTATCAAATGCAATTAACAGAATTATGATATAATCTTTGCTTGCCGAGTTAGAGAGTTGTAAACTTGATAGCTTTGCTTTCTGAACATTTTTTTATTTTTGCCAATATATAATAAAAAATTGACGATTGAAATAGAAAATTGGAAACATACAGTCACTAGATTGTAAGTTTTTCTTTTAAATGCAACAAACCTGATCAAATTTGGTGCAGTGGTGGCCGAGAAAAACGAATTCTCCTTTACATGTATTTAGATAGGAGTACCCTAGCTAAAGCTTCCTCTTAAGAAAATGCCTCACATGCGTTAGTTACTGCACAAACAAGTTACAAAAGATATTGCTTCCAAGTTCTTCCTAAAGTTTGTTCACAATATCACTCAAGCTATATCTTCTAGTGTGCTGAAGTTTTGTTTGTCATTTCCAATAGCAACGTGCAAAAGGCAGACACAGGTCACTATACATTTTATTGTCTTCTTTTGGCACTGAGACAGGCTTGCCTGTGCTATTTTCAACACCACCGGTCCGTGAGTTCCGCAGCGCATCCGGCACGCCGCGGATGGCTGTTTGGACAAGATGAGACTTGCAGTGAGGTTCTGTCTGCGACAGGAAACAATTGAGTCCATACGGACCAGTGCACAGTATGGCATGGTGTGGTGGGCTATGCCATAGCAAACATGCACTACACCCATTTTAAGATTGTGGCTAATATCGTCTCCAACCAGTTTGCTTTGCCGGTAGCCATTTCATGCTTACATCTACTCTCGATTACGGGAGAGCCAGCATTTTTTGTATGCGCTGTACTCAAGATGCACCAGACCACCACCAAGAAAACATGGTAGAGTATTTAAAGAAGGCTTCGCATTGATATCACAGACAACACCCGTCTCCCGAGCTACCATTCTAACAAGGTGCTTAATGCTGCACCCATGCCGGTCATGCGTGCCACCCGCAACCCTTCTGCTCACAGCAGTTTCTGTCATATTATTTTTCCCACTGCTCACCTCACGAATGGAATAGCAATTCACCCAGCAAACCATCCTTCTGTATTCCATCCAGGCTGGGCGTTGTAATCCATTGTATTCTGGCTGGAACGGAGGAGTTATTAACCTATTTCGAGCTGAAGCAAAAGTATGAATGACAACATGAATACACAAGGCACAGTACTGTTAGGTAAGGATTGAGTTAACGTAGATGGTTAGATTAGGCTGCCTAATCACACTAGTAGTGTGCAAAATGAAATGTTATTATCTTTGCTCCTATCTCACTTAACGAGGGCAAATAAGAACTTGTAAAAGCCATACACCAAACTAGCGCCTAATAATGCCTCTGTATTTCTGTTGAGCTTGCTCTCAACAATGCTCATCTCAAGAAGAAACTAAGGTACTAAATGGCGTGTTATTTATATTTTGTATTTTATTCAGGAACACCTCCAAAGGCCCATCGAGGGGGGGGGTGGGGGGCGAGTTATGATAGGGTTTTATTGTCTGTGTTAGGAGTACTGCATTAAACATGGTATGTGTGTATTAGTTCAATTGAGTTTTCAGCATGATACAATTATCATAAACTTTAATAATGAAGTGTATGAATGTAGAATTGCATTGCACATACAGAACATTGCTCGCAGCTTTCATACTTTGCTGACAGGACCACATCTGCATTTCTTACTTTTCTTTCACATCAGCACATCTTTTCTGCCTACTTTAACCAGTGTATTTGGCTTCCTCCTGGTATGCTGTTCACTTAGATCTGGGCTGGTAATACCTGCTGTGCTCATACCTAAAACCTTTCTTTTTTTTTCGTTGGTTTGACTTTTGTAGGCAATATCACCCAGGATCAGAGGACCAGTTGCAGTCACCTCAACATTGTGGGCATGGTTGGTTCTATCGACAATGATTTCTGCGGCACCGACATGACGATTGGAACTGACTCAGCGCTCCATCGCATCATGGAATCCGTCGATGCTATTTCCACCACTGCATCGAGGTGAGCTCTTGCTTTGTGTTCGTGATCAATGCACTGTGTGTAGCAATGGCTTTTGCAACTTTTGTAACCTCTCATTGTCTCCAGATTTAATGTTTCCTCACTTTATTTGCAAATTGTTCGTGCTGCTGCTTTGAGCGCATTGACGCTGAACAGGCTTTAATATTTGTACTGGAGCTGAGCAAAGCAATTCTATTGAATGATCGACAGTGTGCTTTCTTCAGCTTAGTTAAAGTATAATGGCACAAATTAGTTAAGGCATAAATCAGTATGCAATAGAACCTTGTTGATACGATCCCATTAAGTACGATTTCCTGGCGCCAACGTAAGCAATCGAGAGCACAAGATGACCCAATAGAGTTACGCTTATCTTTTACCGATTCATACGTTCCCGGAAAACACTATTTCTTGTCACCAACATTTAGTACATTGCCAAACTGCAACCGTATGATATGATTTCCAGCCATTAGATCCCGTGTAAACAAGAAAATGCACAAGGCACGTGCGATTGACAACAGTATATAGCCACCTGCCGCATCAGATTTCCCGCGGTACTCGCCCGCCAATTTTGTGTGAAAATGCCAGCGTGCACTCAGTTCCTTATTCCGGTACCAGCAAATCTCCTCCCACATTGTCGCATGCTGCATTCACTGCTCTCGGCACCGAACCTATGGCATTAAGCATCTTCACCTATCTGTTTTACAGCGCACAGGCTGGAGTGCCTTTGGTACCGTACTGCATGCTTTAGTTATTGATAATCCAAACGCGCCGCCGTTCCCTGCTGCAGGCAGCGCGATGTGAGCACCACGTTTCATTTCAGTGACATCTGGTGTCACCACCGGCTCTATTTAGTTTTGGTTTTCTGTTGCCATCTCTTAAAACACTATGCAATACGAAAACAAAGTGTCTCCAGTCGCCGAAGCCCACCAGCTCGACGCTGTCTGGGTTGTCGGACGATCCCACCGCTGTCAACCAGATGTCGAAGTCGTCGGACGATCTCGCTGCTGCCACCATTTGAAGGAGTTTACGGTCGTAGAGAGGAACTCGGTGAACAGGATTTATTTACATTATTTACATCTTAGACAAGACATACATCGACAGTCTAGCGTGACTCCCAAATTGAGCACGCAAGACGACGCATAAAGCAAACAGCTTACGAGCACACAGCTCACTAGTACATTTCGAGCACGACGACGAGCACGACAACGAGCATGCAGCTCACGAGTACGTTTCTAGCACGACAACGAGCACACTAGCAGGCGACAATCGCTACTTATAAGCACTTGGTCCCCCCTTGATTCCAAGCGGACGGAAACATTCGTCCAGTCATCGTTCGACGTCACCGTTCGACGTCACCGTAGACCAGCCCTTTTGGATGAGGATGAGTGCTGTTGGAGGAGGATGACTCACATACACGTGCCGCACATACACACAGGGGTAATGGTCCGGAGCCGACGTCAGAGGGGCTTCGTAGAACTCTGAGCCGTTCCGGGTAGCACATTGTCTTGCGTCTTGGTCGGAACGCGGGAAGGAGCCCCTGTCGACGTTCCCGCGGCAACTCCCCCACTCATAGCAGAACAGGGCGGCGTTGTCGTGTTGCGCACAAAGCCTGCTTCGTCGAACTCCTTCACTAGTAATGGCGACAAGGCTAGAGCGTAACGGTGGCGGTATCAGCACAAAGCCTGCTTCGTCAAACTCCTTCACTTGCAACGGCGACGAGGCTAGAGGTTGGCGGCGGCGTTCCAAGATGAGGTTACCACCGCTGGCGTAAATGGCTGGCAAACTTGCACTGCAGCTGGCCGTTCTTAACAATGCACATCGGCGTCTCGTGCCTCGTGCGCAATGATTCGTGCAACGCTTTGCATTACGTAGATGTCAACTACAGTTGAGGCTTTGAAATTTTTTAGTTGTTTCGAATCTTATGTTTGCTGAGCATGTTTCTTCTCACATTTTCTTTTTTCAATATGTATGAACGAGGTTCTACTGTAATTGCACCTAATTGACTTCGTTTATTAACTCTTTCACCTAATATGCGTTGCTGTTTTCAAGAGACATTGAATAAATCGAAATTGTTAGATTACTTTCCTAGAAGCATGATAGTGTTTGTTTTAAATAACGAATAACCTAAATCTCTGTCAGTCGGGGAAATTTAGTGTTACATTGAGCAAAAGTCTGTCGCATAACAGGCTGTCTTTCAGAGACTTTCACATGAGAAAGTGCATTGACACTCTTTGCAGAGTGCAGTCGACAGCAAACCTTCACTTCACCCAGCTCCTCCAAAGTGCATAGCCTCGACAACACCCATTGTAAATATCAGTGAGAACAACAAAAACAAAATTTTGGTATTTTTGCACACACATTATTTCAACTGTGTTCATTAACTGTCTTCTGTTTGTGCTTTCAGTGCTCAATATCAGCGAGTGCCACTATTGCGTCTATCATGCAGTTGTCCTCTACCTTATGTTACTGCACCAAATTATGAAATAGCTGATATGTGCAATCGCGTAGTTGTTGTAGCAGTCTTTGTAAAAGCCACTTAATGTGTTTGTTTTTCCCCCTTTTCGTAATAAAAATGCGATGTCAGTTGCCCATTTCACAGCACTGTGCATTTGTGCAGCCAAGTGCATTTTATACCACGCATTCGCCTCCTCGATCAATTCCGAATGACGCTTCATTTACATGTGCGTGTGTGTGTTGCATAAAAAAGCTGAAATGGCACTCAGTCGAGGGAAGTGCACTCCCTCCAAATGACGCTGAATTTGTCTGACTCGCATGTGAGCTGGAGAGAAAATTGCATCTGGAGAACCTGCAGCATTCTTCAGCTAGTCAAATCATCCACAATGAACAGTTCATGTAGCTGTGCCTTGAAGTCACAATATGCCAGGTCCTGTTAATTACTGCAAACATAGTAGCATTAACCCTTGTGGGGTTCTCACTTGTGCTCTTGGGACAAAAGGATGACAACACAGTAGTGCAAACAATCGCAAGGGCATTTATTGCACCTTTCATAGATCGATGCCTGCTAGCCAAGTTGCTATCCACAAAACATGGCAATGGGCGCGCAACAAATCGTGGAAGTCTGACTCACCGCGACCATATAGTGAGCGAATATGTTCGCCCCATGCTGGACACCAACGCCTGGTCGTTCGCGCGTACGGTCACGCGAATGGTGGTGTGTTCAAACGATCGTGTTTGTCCGTTTCGGGGTAGGCTTCGTGAGACAGTCTCACGGATGCATGGATCAGCGCACGCGCAGAACGCCCGCGCAGCATGCCGACCCTGAACCAAAGAGGAAGAGCCTTCTCTTTTTTGCGCCCAAGTAACCCCACCGTTAGGTGGCATTAGCAAAGCAACCCTTGCGCCATATCTCGTACTACCCTTCAAGCATACCGACTGCCGCACTAAAGCCACACGGCAAAGTCGGAGAACAGGAGATGGGAGCTTTGCAAGAAAACAACATATCAGGGGACACGGGAGGGTTGCGCATCCCCACACCCTCTGAGAGCCAAGTTTTCTCGCCACATGTGACCCCCCCCCCCGAGGAATAATTTTTTGTTGGTGTAGATTTTAAATTATTCAGGCTGACCTATTGCAAAAAAAAATTTACCAGTTTTTTTTTTTGTGGCCGTAAAATGACAAAAATATTTTCCGTAAGTAAACACACATTGTTTATTCATGAATACAGATAGGCTTTCATAAGTACTTATAGTAAGAATAAAGATGTAGATTCACTGAAATAGATGTATTCCGATTTGGTATTTGAGTATTATTCTGCATAGGAGGAAGGGCCGCTCAACTCACTTGCAGCATAGCAACTAGCATGCACGCCCATAATGTAATCAAACTGTATACATGCGCACACGCAAGAAAACTCAATGGTTGTGTGCCTGTCAGAAACCTTCAGTAATCCTTCATTTCATCACTAACGAGGGGCAATCAGTTTTCGCAAGCCGCATCTTGAGCGAAATAATGCAGGCAGGGCAGCATCGTTTGTATATGGCGGCATTTTTTTGTATATAACAGCACCCACCTGCGAACATATGTAATCGCACACCTGTGAGCAACAGATGCACGGGCATCTAGTGGTGACCCTTTGAGGGGTTTGAAACCAGATAGACATCAGTTTTAGGAGTGCAGTGAACGGAAACAGCCTGCGAGACGGAACCAATTCTAACCACTTTGCACCATTGCACACGTGGATGTGCAAGCAGTCGCTTAAATGCAGGCGTAAAAAAGCCATGGAATGAAAACCAAGAGACTACAGAGAAAAAAAAAGTTCATTGTATCTACACAGGGTGGCAGCACTCGCTGGGCAACAAACCATTGAAAAATATGCGTGTTTTTCAAACATACAGGTGGCGTCGTAAATATACAACATCAACCATTTTGGACTTCTTCATGGCACCGTATATTTACGGCATCGATGCTCACAGGGTTAAAGGATAGTCCCGACGAGTTCTTCTTTAGGACAATTCCGAAAGATTAGCCAAACTCAATATCTCTCTCTCTTTCTTTTCAAGTTGACATGAAGTGTAATTATTCTGGCGACAACCTTAGAATTCAGTACAAGCTCCTTTTACAAAGATGCGCTGCAACTCTGCACTTCAAGATGTACTAGCTCTGAAGGAATGGTAATGTTTCTTTATTCATAAGAATGTACCTGCCATAGTGGCTCAGTTGCAATGGTGTTGCGCTGCTGAGCACAATCAGCCGTGGCAGCCACATTCTAGTGGGGGAAGAATGCAAGAATGCTTGTTTGCCGTGCTTTGTGAGGACGTTAAAGAACCACGGGTGGCCAAATCAAAACTAATCCCAAGCCCTCCACTTCGACATCCTTTATGACCCACTGTGCAGTTGAAAGACATTAAACCCCACAATTTAACTTATAAGAATGCGCACCACACTACAATTGCAAAGCCACAATATAAAAACAAATCGTAAATATCCGTAGGTCATGAATTAGCTGTTTTTCAACTTTCTTGCATTCAAAATAGAAGGAACGTTGTTTTTTGGCCTCTGCGTCAACACCTTGTTTGTCTGCACGTGGAATTACATTCAAATATGCAAAGCTGTAAACGTCTAGCTGAATGCAGGTACATTACACTGCTCTTCATAGAGTGTACTGTCATTTCTTGTTTTTTCGCTGTCTAGCCATCAGAGGACCTTCATCCTTGAAGTAATGGGAAGACACTGTGGGTAAGTTTTAGATGGCTGTGGTTGCTGTCGAGGCCTGCATTTGTAGTGTAGGGGGGTACGCACTCACGTCATCGAGGCTGCCGTATTATTGTAGAGCCACCACGGTGAAAAGCTCCACTTTACCTTGATCCCCAAATCTCCAGCAGCACAGCAGAAGCTGTGACTAGGACAATGAAATGGAGCAGTAGTGCTACGTAATGTTGCCTGAATACCCCCTTTGTCAACTTGCAGCCAAGCTGGCTTTTCTTTGAAGCTTTGAAGTCTCATGTTGTCAACACATTCTCGCAGAGTACGTGAAATGCTCCGCATGCTTAATACAGTAAAACCTTGCTAAAAGTAATAGTGCCTTCGAGTGATAGATCTAGAGCAGGATTCTTTGCTTCGAGGCAGCAAATGCAGTTACTGCTGGCCGATCTGCAGGAGGTTTGTACTTTCCTCTGATCATTGCGGATCAACTTGCTCCACGCTAGACCGCTCTCACTTGCTTCACGACTGAGGTGTGAACTTGGGCAAAAATTGGAATGGGAAGCATTTATCAATCCCATTTTCATGTAAAACAATATGGAACATTGTGCTCATTGTTAGATGGCAACTTTAGTTGCCATGGAAACGTACAGAGTGGAAGTCGGGCACCATTTCCAGAATTTTTTTGTGTGATGTGTGCGCAATGACATCTCATATGATCAGCCATGGAGCATTCTTGCTGTCTGCTTGCAGTCTCAGGTTGATGAAATCCGAGTACTCGCTCCAGGATTTCGGCGGCCGTTCTAGATCACCAGTCGAAAGCACCATAAGTTGAAGGAAGAACTGGAGTTGCTTTGTCATAACTATCACTTGATTATATCACCGTTGCTACCCTAACAACCAATATTTCCCATGATAGAATGTGTAAGCGCGACTGAACAAGGACATAGAAAAAAACAGATACAGAGACAGCGTTGGTCTCTATATGTGTTTTTTTCTACGTCCTCATTCAGTTGTGCGTACACATTCTATCATGGATTCAAACCAAGTAGCCCACCAACGTGTTTCAACCATTATGCCCACTGGGGGAGGCCAGCACTGGGCAAGCTGATGCCAATGTAACCGCTCATTGTGCACTGCTGAAGAATCACGAGAAAAATGAAGGAAAGAGTGAACATGTGTTAATTTATTCTTCTGGCATAAACAGTTTATTCTTGCGGCTTGTTCTACTTGCTGTGCCACTTAACTGCAGCTTTAATGAAAGTTTTTGCTCTGTTAAAATGAGAATAAATGGATGGGTTTCTACAAAAAATTTTTTACGATTCTTCCTTTATATATCCATTAGTTTGTTGTAACCTGTTCAATTGTAACAAGGCTTAACTTTAGTATTTTTGTTATCCTCTAGTGGATGTACTCATTATGGCCTTTTCATTTCGGTAGTGTTCTTGTTGAAGGAATATCCCCGTGCTACTTCGGGCAAGTTTACACTCATTGCGTATTTGTCAGTGGACTTTAGTGCAAGATTTCTTATTTGTGAAATCTGTTGCAACAGTACTAAGGTGATATGCAGGTGTCTACTCGCAGATAGTTGAAGTCATACGCATATTTAATACTTTCGTGCAAGAGACCTCATTGCATCATTAGCTTTATTTGGAACGCTTGGGTGTGTCAAAAAGCGAAGTGTGCCCTGACAAATGGGCGAATGCCAAAAGAATGCACTGATAAACACAACTCTATGATCACCATGTTCTTGCTGCGCTGTCCTTGAGAGGGTGTAGTTGATATCGGCTAAGTCGGCCACAATGCTTACTCTAGCATTGACCTGTATGAATTCTTGTATGCTTTTGGCACTCAATAAGAACCCGCATTTCTGAAAAGGAATACTACCATAAGAGTCTAGAGTCATTTTTGAAGTTTGCAGAATGCTGCTATGTGTACTTTACTAAGTTCCTTTTAGCTGTGGTTCATTTTATGCAGAGCAGAAAGTCTGTGGCGTCAACCAGAAAATTATTGAACATAAATGCCCCTTTCCGGGTGGAACACTATCGAACCTTTTGACGCACTGTCCAGTTGCAAGGGTGCCCCCCCCCCGATTTATGCACTCAGTGAAGTTCTATTCAGACATGGGAATTAAGAAGCGTGCCTTATCGTTGAGGTAAGGCATACCATTACCTAATAGTGGCAGCAAGTGCTTATGTCGGCCCTCAGTTATCTTGCATAAAGAGTAATTGTCATGCATAAGCAGTTATCTTCAGTAAATGCCCACACACATCCACGATTGATGTGTTGGCCCTGCCATGCAAACTTTCAATTGATAATCCGCATTTCAGTTGTTATTCTCTTTCTTCTGTGTTTGTGTTTTCTATGCTTGCTCTTTCGTACCATCACTCTAAACCATGGTGCAAGATACATACTGTTTAGGTAAGGACACTTGCAAGGCACAATCAGCCAAATAAAGTACCAGTGGCGCACACCCGTCAGTCCTCTGACGATAGCAACCATCTTTTGGTCGAGCGGCTCAACTTCAAGACGTGAAAGGTTTTATCTCCTGCTGCTATAGCAGCCGGCACTTTACGGGAAATCTGAATTCACTGATAGACGGGGGCTCCTACTGCAAACGGAGTACCTTTTTCTCTCCGCCACTGGCCTACTTCGCTACACAGCTCAGTCATTTTGAATTTCCCACAGTGGGGCGGTTGCTATAGCAACAAGCAGTAACACGTTTTCAGTCTTAAAGTTGCGTTGTCCCGCCGATAGATAGTCGGTGCTGTCAGAGGACAGACGGGTGTGACCCGTTGCTACATTACCTGGTTGATGGGGCCTTGCGAGCAAGCCATGCAGTGTCCCCATCTAACGAGTATATATTTTTTGCACCGTGGCCTAGATGATGAGCAAAATGATAACATGGTAAAAGCGGGAGCCAACGTTTCAACAAGTGGAGTGGACTTGTCATTGTAAAGGCACACAATAGATGTAGGTAGGGTTCTCTTAAGGGGGAGAGGGGATAAGGCAGGTGAGTACGGCAACAACCCAAGGTGCATTAGCGGCGAGGCTGTAGAATTGAGAATAAAGGAGTGCTGTGCACAAGGGTGGTGACATGGCCATGTGTCAGCCGGCGTGTCAATGGCCGGGTGCACAGCATCCCTCTATTATCGGCTTCGCTGGAGCTCGTGGGTTATTGTGTCTCTGAAAGAGATAATAAAAGGAGCGGAAGAAAATGGTGCTCGTGAAAAAAAAAAAGGAAAAATCGGGAAATTGAATAAATATATAAATAAAAGAAAAAGGGAAAGAAAAGGAGGTGAGAAAACACTAAGCAGCCAAACTAAGCATTGTTGCCTATAGCTTGGAATTTAGCATAGCGAATTGATTCTGAAGCTCCCTTTTTTCCTGACATCATAACATCAGGACAAAATTTGAAATGCATCATGGATGACACTCCAGGGTTTTTGGGGATGTGTTATAAATTGGAAATGTGCATATGATAGTCGAAGCCACCTGGTGGCTTACTGACTGTCATGTTCTGTTGCTGTGCACATGATCGGGGGTTCCGCCTGCCGGTACATTGATTTTGGTGCACATTAAAAAAACTCAAGGGGTTGATACTAACCGAAAGCCCTCCGTTAAATTTCTTTAATGCTGTGTTGTCTTTTTGTGCATTTTTATGCTTCATAAAACAAGGTACCTGGCTGTTGTGGCTGCCTTGGCCAGTGAAGCCGACTTTGTGTTCTATCCCGAGTGCCCACCAGACAGTGATTGGCCTAATATCCTCTGCAGCAAGCTGCTTCAGGTGAACTTTCATTCCTTGCCTCTCAGTATAGCAGGGTTGAACTTCAGAGGTATATTCTGAGCATAGGTCGGCATACTCACTTATGAGCTCTCTGATTCATACTTGCTCCATTCTGTGTTCACAATGAGCATTGGACAGAGTCAGTCAGTCCGGTCGGTCGGTCGGTCTGATAAATGTTTGAAAGGTTTAGTGTTTCACAATGTCATTTCTACATTAGTTTTCTCTTTGGACGCATGGAAAGTGGGCACTCTCTTAATTCAGGGTTTTCTTAGACTCGAACAAATACAGCCAAATGTATAGGCTGCACATTCTGGCGTTTTTTCTGCTTCTTGTTTAATTCAGCCCATTAGATAATTCGATCAATTTTGTTGGTTCCGTCATGGTCTAATTAAGTCGACTGTATATACACTTGCTGTGTTCCTGTGCCGACCTATGGTTCTAAGGTTCAAGAAATTGTTCAGTTTGTGTGTTCACGGTAAAGGAAATAGAAAATTGTTAATTTGGATACAGTTTCCTTGATAATACCTGCCTCACATCAATTTTTTCACATGCAAAATTGCAATGCGCATACTGTGGGCTTCGTGCTACTGCCGCATACAGCACGTGCACATCACAAATGGTAGCGCGTTGGGGCACGATGGGAACAGTGCTGCTCTAGCCGCCACGCACTGCCAGAGTAATTTTTACTAGGACAGAATAGTTGCAGTGATGCAAGAACCTGTTTTCTTTATGAAAACGTCATGAATGTTTATCATTCAAGTCACAGCAGAATGTGGCCATAAATGTGGGCCTAAAACCTCATTAGTAATGCCATTTGTGCATTCAGATAGAGTGCACAGCATTGGAAGCTGATTGGTCAGTAGGTTTGCTAGCACTCGTCATGACTCCTTTCTAATGTTAAGCGCAGAGGTAAAACTGCCATCCTTTTCCTTCTTTATTTTTTTTGGGCCTACTGCATGTGCAGTTGGCCACAAAAGTTACAAGACATGACATCTGCAAGGAAGCTGAATTCACAACTTTCACAGAATTCACAGGCACTTACTAATATTATCTAGTGTGCCTTGATGTGAATGTATAACGAAGCAATTCCATTTTCTCCAGATCAGTATTGTTTATAAGTTTTCTTTTTTATTATCTACCTAATCTACAAACAGTGTATTTGTATTATGCTTTATTATCTATCATTCTGTGCTTATTGTCTCACTTTAACTTGTCCTATATACCATGTATTTATATTTAATCTGTATTACCGAAGTTTCCAGTTTTCTTTGTATAATTATTTTTTGTTGCCGTAATATGTTTTTTTTTATTTGTCGCTCACATTATTTTTACATTGTACCATGCATTGTTATCTGATTAGTATCTGTGTTTTCCTTTCTCCTTTCTTGCATACTTATCTGTATTTATTAGCCCCTCCCCTCTGTAATGTTTCATTGTAAGCCCTGAGGGTACTATAAATAAATACATAAATAAATAATGCTTGGGCACATAGCCTCAAATACAAAGTTTCCATCTGTAGGAGTTTCCATGACCTACACACTGATCCATGAAATTAAAAGTACCATGCATGAACGCAGCATAAATGAGCATTTGTCATGGTACCTGTGTCCCGTAAACTTTTGTAGTGCACTATACATGTCACTCTTTAGGCCTAACTATTTCTCTTCCCCTCCCCTTAAAGACCTTCTGTGTGAGGGGGCAGACGATTTGAGAAAATAATTACGATTTAGAAGCCATATAAGAGATAATTCTATTTCTGAAATCTTGGCGCATAGCATTTGTGATTCGCTCGTTAGCAGGTAGCAACAAAATACTAAGTGTTCTAGACCAGCAGTCAGTGGAGCACTCAGCAGAACCAGCAGAGCATTTCTTTCTTGAATCTTATCAAGTCACGGTGCTAGCTTATGCAGTCCATGTAACGTAGTAACCGAAAACTTTGGAAAAGTGCATGAAGTCTTGCCAGTAATTTGAGTGGTGGGATGTGTGATAAGGTCAGGAAAGTACTGTGGTACATAATACAGTGCTGGTTGTAAACCCCAGTAGCCTCGGATATGTACATGGGACAACTTGACCAAGCAAGCACTGACCTGATATGAATTAAATTTGTTGCATTTAGAAGGAAAAGTCACATTCTATATTCCATTCCATACTTGGCAAGCAATGCTGCAGAAGCTATGCAAGTAGTATGGTTGTAAAAGTCTCACTCAGTGCATTTCACCGTGCTCTTTTTATTGACCTGTGACGCTTTCTACGGAATAACTTCGCATGTTATTTGGGCACTTCTGTGCTTACAGTATGCGATGTACTGTGCAGGCATTTGCATTTGCGACTGCTGGTCGTAAATGCAAGCAGGGAGAGAAGTCTCTCTAGTTTTTGTAGCGTGGCCTGCTACGTCTGAAACAGTGCGTAGTGACTTGAATAGTATGAAACTTCTTGAATAAAAAATTATGTGAGACACCAAGAGAGAAAAAAAGACATGAATAAGAAAATTATATAGATCTCAGATAGAGACCTTTGTAACCGTGTAAACAGTGCAATGTTGGAATCAAAATGACACAAAGCTTGTCTGAGTTAGCGAGGTAACAGCAATAGTGAATGACTTGCACGGCCTCGTTGCCTGTAGCTGTCAGCTCGCTTTGTCACGAGGACGAAGGCACCGAACAATGCTTGCTGAGGAAGAATGTTGATGAGAGGTGCGTGCACAGATAATGGACTGCAGATATGTAAATACATCTAAGGCTTCTATACTCATTGTGTCAAAGTGGCACATACATACCCAATCTTGGGGATTGGCCAAGAATAGGCAGGTACCCGCTGGTACAAGTTGCTTATTTGGGCACATACCCAGTGGCGCATACCAAGAGCTGTAAACCATACAGCAGAAGTTGTTTGCTACTAGGCAAGGAAGCACTGGCAAAAGCCAAACCTCGGGGAAGAGGCAAGGAAAGCTTCGCTTTAAAAGTTATGGGAGTGATATTGAAGCCCTGGTATCATTCTTCTAATCTTGACGTCTTCAGGAGAGAGAACACGGCCAGAGACTGAACATCATCATCCTGGCTGAAGGTGCGCAAGATAGGGATGGGAACCCCATCACGGCTGAGATGGTCAGGAAGGTAAGTGGATGCTGCTTATGCCTTGTTTGGTATTTGTCTCGTGTTACTCTTTCATTCCAATTCAGTTCTAGCTTTGCTTTGTCTTCTTGCTTGAATGCATCACTTTGATGGAATACTGTAGGGAGAAAGGAGAAGGGAGAAGGGAGACAGCTTATGGGATGAAAAATCCTATGTCTATCGTTACGCCATACAGCGTTATGGCACCAAAATTCATGGGCAGTCGAATCCTCGACCTTTGGTGGTACCGAAATTGATAGAGCCACCATCGATGGTTGAACCCAGGACCATTTGGCAGAGGTGAACCCATGACCTTTGGTGTTAATTAAGGCAAAGTTAAGGCACAGTTAATTAAGATTTAGTTAATTAACGCACTCGAGCCCACAACTTTTGATGGGAGTCGAACCCATAGCCTTTCGTGGGAGTCGAACCCACGACCTTTGGTGGGACCAAAATTCAATGGCACCAACATTGATGGTGTCATCATTGATAGTCAAACCCACGATCATGGGTGCAATTCGAACACATTCCCTTTAGTTTTAATTAAAGGGCCCCTCACCAGGTCTGGCCATGTTGAGCTGACAAGCGCTATGCATACAGTGTGCACTAGCGATTGTGTCTGCTAAGTACATCACTATGTGCCACCAAAAGAGCTGAAATTTCAAACCAAACGCCGTTTGCCCTTCTCCTCATAGGCGCCGCGCTCAAAGCCGGAAGGAAGATGTATACATGCTAGTGCGCCTATGTACAGTGCTCACGGAATGAAACGCGACACGAAGCATTTAGTAGAACCCTGCATATGTGCAAAGTACGCGAGAGGCACCATGTCATGTCGCAAGGAATTTGATCACCGAAGGTGTCGAGGACTCCGACGTAGATGTATGCGCCAAAATTACGTTGTGGTGACACGAACTGCAGCCAGTGGAAATAAAAGTATGCGCATTACTTAGCCCTAAAAAGATGCATTTCATTCCTTGAGCACTGTACATGTGTCCTTGCTGTGGCGTCGCTCTTAGGGACTCGTGACTTCGAGAATTATTCAAGGCAACATCTGTTATTTGTGTAATCTGTTGCATTGATAGACAAATTAAAGTTTAGAGGAATAATAAAACTCACAAACCGAATGTCTGAGTGTTTTTGTTTTACTTTGCACCGCAGCAAGAGAGACGCACTTCCATTTCGACTGCTTGTTCTCACGTCGTGCAGTCGTGTGTGCAGACACTGAAACTATGTCGCTTTTTGCTGTGTTCCAGTGCACGATCATGATCTGTGATCTGCTTGTGTCTGCCTCAGTTTCATGCAGCACTGACTTATACCGCTAGGTCAGGTGTCCTCGGGCACAGCGTGCAAAATCATGCACTGTGCAAAATGAGACTTACACAACAGCTCGTGCACAACACCATCAGTAGAAGTGCACCACGCAGCTAAAAAGCGAGGAAAAAAAAAGTAGGTGCGGCCCATGACGTATGCGTCACGCAATCCTCGAGCTTCGGTACGGGAGAACATGGGGAAGGAATTTCGCTTGCACAGGCTAGACTGGG
The DNA here is from genome assembly GCF_023375885.2 of Dermacentor andersoni. Lineage (NCBI taxonomy): Eukaryota > Metazoa > Arthropoda > Arachnida > Ixodida > Ixodidae > Dermacentor > Dermacentor andersoni. The sequence continues at coordinate 124,338,575 of NC_092817.1, read as the reverse complement.
CATGTGGAGATAGTGTCTCTCTTGGCAGTGGCGCTCGCCTCCTGAAATCATGGGTTCACGGCACTGAAATATTTTTATCTCTGCTATTAATGAACCAATCTGGAAAATTCTTGTGGCAGAATGCTCCTTAGAGGGTACATAACAACTTCCATTGTATAACCAAAATTTGCTATGTGGCCTGCTGAGGGGCCCTTTAAGGCAAAGTTAATTAAGGCACTCAAACTCACGACCTTTAGCGGGAGTCGAACCCTTGACCTTTGGCAGGACCAAAATTCAGTGGCACCAAAATTGATGGCGCCATCAGTGATGGTCAAACCCACAACTTTTGATGTTAATTGAAGCGCCCCTGAAATGGTTCGGACAAATTTTGTAGATGCGTAGGGTACAGCTAGAGTTAACCTTTCATACCACAATTTGTGTGAGGCGTCTCATATTAAGAGAGCTACGGACGTTTACAGGTTACCTTCCTTCATAGTCATGCATTTTCTCCTCAACTTGCTCACCGAGTGATTGGCACTAAGCTCCACCTTCACTGGCTCTGCGTCATGGTGGCATGTCGTGTCTTCATCTTCCGGTTCTCCACGAGCGAGCACGCGAAGCCCCTCTGCCAGCTGCTTGGCAGTCGACCCCAAGCGAGAGCTATCGAAGCAGCATGCGTTGCGAGCATTCTGTTGCAGCACCGAATGTGTCTGGTATTCGGGTAACCACAGGCAAGCTGGGTGGTTCGACAGATGTGTGGAGGCATAAAACTCAAGCTGATGAAACTTTAGCGTAGACGTACGTGAGTGGCCTGATTAGTCTGCATGGTCCAGCCACCTGGTGGCACAGATTTTAACCAGCCAAACAAAGAGCTAATATTGCTCTAACCAAGAGTAAAGCATTTTAAACATTTACAAAAACAACCTGTTAACGATTACACTCCTGCGAAAAATTGCACCAGCTGCAAAGAAGAATACATTTCGTTACTGCTACTGTGTGTGGTTGAGCTCTGTGCCACCAGGTGGCTGCACCGTGCAGACCATTTACATTTGCACTTCTGCTCATCCCGGGAAATGGCACAGTCAAACAGCCACGCCCATTTCCCTTGCGCTTGCATTTACCCGGATACGAGACTTGCAAAACACTATTGTGGTAGTAATCCTCCGGTGTAAAGTGACGGCCGCAAATGTGCAAATCCTGGTGCCGATCGGATACTGATAGTCTGATGCGCTGCAGCCATTCTGCTTGTCTGTTGCCTTGCGGAGGCACAAGATGTCACAGTTTGACATATTACTAGTTGCTACGTTTGCAGCCCACAACGCAACAAAGGCGATTCATGGTGCTCACGAAAAAACAGATCGACACTGACCGCAGAGCTCACGTCAAGAAAGAGCATGTTGTGTGTGCTGGAAGGGCTTTAGTGTACTGGGAAATAGTTCCTGTGCATTCTCTTTCTGTTACTTTCTTTTTATAGAAACAAATTAACTAACATTCCAACTATTATGAACAACATTTGTTCACCATAAAGTTGGAAAAATTATTGATGATGCGCTCTGGGCAGCCAATCAGATAGCGCTCCCTACTGACGTCATTAGGGCAATTTATGTCAAATGGGTAGGGGCAGCTGAAAATTCAGCTGAGTAGTGTGCTGCGATTGGCAACGATGTACATTTTTAAAGGGACACTAAAGGTTACTATGAAGTCAAGTTAAAGTGATACTGCAATGCTCTAGAAAGTCTAAACCGTCAATATAATCGCAAACAGAGCTTTAGTAACCGAGAAATTGAGGTAAATGTGCGACACGATTTGAGACCCCCCGCGACATTTCGGTACTAGCCCGATGACGAAGGCACTCCTCATCATAATTTATGTCACTAGTATTCAACTACTCGCATTAAAAAGATCGTTTCATTAGGTTATAAGATGGAAGAAAATGCTACTTGTCTACTTCTGTTCGATTCTAAGAAAAAATAACATTTTGACGTTACCCTTCAGTAGTATGGGTGGTCAAAAGGTTTCGTTCTCGCTCGACTCTGCACGCTCGACTGCGCCGTGCGCACTTTGGAGTTTCAGTTGTTTCGTTATCGCATCGTGCTGCACTGGTTCTGCTGGCTCGCGAAACTTGCATTTGGAACAAACAGCGAGAATGCCACGTCCATTTGATGTCGTAGGATGCGCGAACGGTCCGCGGAACTTGGCCAAAGGCAATTGCAGCGGCGAATACAACGTTACTTATCACTGTGTGCCAACCAGTGAACCTCTCCGTTCGAAGTGGTTAAGTGCTGTACCTCTGCCACAGTGCGTTGGCAAAGAGCTGAAAAATCACATAGTGTGCTCGCTGCACTTTCGTCCAGAGGATGACGAGTTCAACGCTGACTTACTGAAGTCGTGTGGAGTGTCTTTCAAAGCAATGCTTTCCCGTAGCGCTGTTTTGTCGGTCTTGCCTGCATTCTCCGAAGCGCAAGAACAACTGCAGGTTGAAGACGAGGCGGTGAGTGCGGCATTTGGTTTTCACGAAGGAAAAGCTTCAATGTGCAAATATGTACAGCCATGACGTACAGTTGCCGTCGTAGTAGTACGCAACGACACCGGCAGCGCGAGCCCTCAGCAGCAGGTCAAGTTCATCAGTGCTTAAATCGCTGAAGTCGAGCCCAGCATCGCGATCCAATGTGTCGTTGTCAGGGTCGTCCATTGCAACGAGCGTCAAAGTTGGTGTGATAAAATAAAGAACCAGCTTATCGTCGCGCGCTTTCCCTTCCGCTAGCCACCATAGTTCTGCTTTCGCGTTGCAGTCGGTTCTGTCTTGGCTCTGTTTCTGGCCGCACGTTTGCGTTTTGGGCAGAAAAGCCATAGCGCCATCTGCGGGCGCCATTTTACTCACTGACGGTGCAACGTCACTATGAGACCATGACGTCACCACTCCTCGATCGGAGGGCGGCCGAATTGAACTGCGCTAGAGGTACGTGGACGCTTCAGAAAGCATTTTCTCTTAAAATAAGTCTCTTCGTCCCATGAAACAAGTGTTTCGTGGTTTCTGGAATGGTATTCCAACAGTTAACGTTGACTTAATATTAACCTTTAGTGTCCCTTTGAAACCTTATAATAAATTACACGCTTTACGCGGAGCACTTAGATGCGTCAATTAATGATCAGAAGGACCTACTCTAACGACTCAGTACATTTGTACGAAATCATCAAAATTGTTTTAGGGTCCCTTTAAGGCAAAGTTAACTAAGGCACTCGAACCCTCGACCATTGGTGCTAATTAAGGCAAGGTTAATTAAGGCACTCGAACCCGGGAGCTTTGGTGGGAGTTGAACCCTCAATCTTTGGTGGGGTCAAAACTCAATGACACCAAAATTGATTGTGCCATTATTGATGGTCGAACCCACGAACTTTGGTTTTAATTAAGGCACTCAAACCCACGACTTTTACTGGGAGTCAAACTCTTGACCTTTGGCATTAATTAATGCACCGTTAATTACGATATAATTAATTAAGGCACTCATACCCACAACCTTTGGTAGGAGAAAGTAATAGGAAGTAACAATGCATTCGAATGAGAATGTCAAGTAATTTAATGAATGTCTCGTGAGCGCGCATGCTTTTGCCTTCATCCTCTTTAGCGTATGCTAAAGTGAGTGTCAACTTTTTCAAATATAAGGCGAGGTTTTTTTCCCAGAATCTTTAGCCTTAAGGTCACCCCCCGACTTATATGCAAGGCTGCTAAATTCAGTTACTATTTCAATATTTTTTTTTTCTCACACTTTTATTTTTGTCACGCTCTTCTTTCCGTCTTTACTTCCCCTTACCCTTGCTCTAGTGATGGGTAGCAAACCGGAGGTTTTAACTCTAGTTAACCTCCCTGCCTTTCTCTCATTTGCATCTCTCTCTCTCTCTCTCTCAATATTATGGCATCAGCACCACATTTCTGGCGAACCAGAGTTTAGATGGCAGCGTAAATTGTGGCAACCAGTATGTCTTGGCAAGCTGAATCAGTACCGTATTTTTGCATGTATAGTGCACACTGTAAACTTGAAAAATTTAGCAGTGAATGCAGGGTGTGATCTATATGCAAATTTCGCCTTCGTTTGTGATTCCATGGCAATGCGAATATTGCCTTATGGTGTGGCTTGGTGGCAATGCAGTGCATGCTGCTGTAAAGCCTATTATAAAGTGGAAACTTGTGCTGCCTGAAAATTTCTGGCTGTGAAAATTGTGACTGTGTCATAATCAAGCGTGCGTTAGAATGAAGTATGTACAGTAGTACATTTATGGATGTATCAAATAGGTGATGTCCACATCGCACCCCAGGAAAGCTTTCTAATGGAAACTAGGGGCAATTGTCACAGGACACAGTATGCATTCCTCAATTATACACGCGTACACCCGCCGTCTCCTGTCGCAGTACAAGCACCAATATGTCTAATAAGTGCACTGGCAGGCCTTCAGAGCTTTTTCAGATGTCCCTGTGGCGATTTGGGCCTTTAAGGGCAGTAAAAGACATGCATTCATTTTTTCGAACTACCCATTTTTCGGACGTTTTCGCGTCCCCTAAGGAGTCCGAAAAATCAAACAACTTACTAACAGTATGCCTCAGATAATCTGTGGTGTGAACACACGGCAGAAGGAGGACAAAAAAAGAAACAACTTATGCATTGAGGAATGAACGGGAATGGAAGCATGCTGCCACTTCTTTGAAGTAGCTTGAGCTGAAAAAGCAACGCATTGGCTGATGCCGAGATCAGGTGTCCATCATTCAAACTAAAATAAACTCTTTAAAGCAGTAAAATGCAAGACTGAGGTGTTGTTCATGGGCTGAGAGTATGTCAGGACAGTTGAGGTTGACTTACCAACTTTTGAGAGAGAATCTCACTTGTAACAAAAGTTCAGGCCTCATACCAATGAGCTTGCTATCAGTTGATAGAAATAGCTCATATCTGAAAATATTTGCTTCTGTATGCATCTCCTTTTTATTCGTATTTGAGAATGTTCGACTTGATTTGCAATTTGTTTTACCTTTTCTTTTTTTTTCGAAGATATTTTGTTCGCTGGTGCATTCTACCATTCTAACTCTACGCTTCTGTTTTCTTTTTGAGTAAACAGTACTCCTTACTATTCAAACTGAATTAAGTCGTTTTTATATTTTTAACATGCTTACTAGAGAGTGTCAGCATTGGGTGACATGGTGCCGACCCATTTTGAAGTAAAACGAAGTTCTGTGTCACTCAAGAAATTTTGTAAAGGCACTCAGGCAAAACCTGAAAAACTCAGGAAATTTGTAAATGTCAACTTGGTAGACACCCTGTAAAATGATAGATTAGTGTTCAAGAACCTATAATGTGTCAATATTCTCACAAACAGAGCTTTAGTTATTGAGAAAGTGAGGTAAATGCAGGTCACGATTAGAGACTTTCCTGGGACATTCAAGTACTAGCCCAATGACAAAGGCACTACTCATTATAATTCTGCCTGTAGCACTCAACAACGCATAATAAAAAGATCATTGTATTGAATTATAAGACGAAATAAAATGCTAGTTGTCCAGTTCTAGTTGATCTTTAGGGAAAAAAAGAACTCCATGACATTACCCTTGACAACGATGTGGGTGGTCGAAAGCTTTCATATTGCTTGACTGTGTGCCACCCTCATTTCAGAAGTTTTGCTATCATGTAGTGCTTCACCATTTTTGCTGGATCACGAAATTCACACTAACTGCAAGTAGCAGAGAATGCCACATGCATGCGATATCACAGGATTCCCGAATGGTCATGCCGCTTGACCAAGAGCAGCGCCAGTGGCAAATCAAAAGTTCTGTATTGGCTTGGTTTCTCCATAGTCACGCATTCACATTTCACACTTAAAATTGTAGTGCTGTTGGTCAGGCGGTGTTCCACTCACCGATGGCAGTAAAGGGTGGACATAATGTCACCACTCCCTGCTCAGGACAGACGATTCTAATTGCGCTAAATGTATGCAGACTTTTCAGATGCAACTTTCTTGTAAACCAACTCCCGTATTCAGTAATGCATCTTAACTTCAAGCCCATGCTTGACTTGATATAAATGACGCCTGGTGCAAACGTGCCCAAGGCGCTCATTGCATTTCCTTTAGTGCATTCACGATAGGTGTCATTTAAATCAAGCCAAGCATGGGCATCAAGTTAAGATGCATTTGTGATTGTCACGGCTTCTCATCCATTCACTAGCGGTACGAAGTCGTCGACAGGGTGTACGAGCCGGTTGGTTGTTCCGTACTCACACGCCGGTTGGTTGTTCCGTTGTGCCACAAGGCGCTGTCGGCACACATACACTGTCAGCAATTCGTGGACACAGGATTGCACAGAGACATCACATATTTCGGAGTATTTGCACCCCTGCCTTCTTAGTAAGCTTCTCAATGCACATGCGGGGCAGAGAATACGCAGGGGTCCCTACAAAAAGCCTTCGGGGCGTCACGGTCGCACTGACAACAACAAAAAAGTGCATTGCGAGCATTCTGTCACAGTGCCGAGCATGGCCAGAATTCCAGTAAGCATAGGTGAGCTGGGCGTTTTTATGGATAGTTGCAGGCGTAAACGTGAGCGGCCTGCATGGTGCAGAGCTCAACCAACCAAACACAGAGCTAATATTGCTGTAACCCAGCATAAAACATTTTAAGCATATAAAAAGATGTGTTCACAATTACACTGCTGCTGAAAACTTACACCAGCAGCAAAGCAGAATACAAAGTAAATGTTGAGCCCTGTGCCACCAGGTGGCTGCACCCTGCGGGTCACTCATGTTTGCACCTCCGCCCATTCAGGAAAATGCCCAGTCCACCGGCATTTATCAAAACACTAGACATGCTAAAGCTATCTTGTGATACCAATATTCTGGCATGAAGTGATGATCGCAAACGAGTAGATCCTAGCGCTGAACAGATCCCGACAGCTCGATGCACTGCAGCCACTCCGCTCACCTGCTGCCTTGCAGAGGGACACAATGTCGCAACTTGACATGTTGCCAATTGCTATGTTTGCAGTCCTCGCGAAAAGAAACCTTGAGACCAACACTAACCGTGCAGCTTGCGTCAACACGGAGCACATTGTAACACAGGCAGACACTTGCTGTGTGCCGGAAGTGCTTGAGTGTAGTGATAAGTCGTTGTTAGAGATTCTCTTTCAGTTGCTTTTAATACGAAAGCTTTATATGGCTCATGAGGCACAAAATCCGGTGCAGTTGTCGGCATGGGCATGACCACCGATGGTCCTAAAAGTGATCAAATTCTCGACCTTTGGTTGGAGTTGAAACCATAACCATTGGTGGGAGTCGAACCTAAAGCTTTTATGTTAATTAAGGCAAAGTTAATTAAGAAATAGCTCATTAAAATATAATTAATTAAGGCACTCGTACCCTCAACCTTTAGTGGGAGTCAGACCCATGGCCTCGGGTGTTGATTAAGGTGAAGTTAATGCACAGTGACTTAATATGGTTAATTAAAACACTCAAACCCATGACTTTTGGATGGAGTCGAACCCACGACCTTGCATTGTGGCATAATGTCTAAGCATCGCACAGTGGTCATAATGCTTTCACATTCATCCACGTCGGGATAACTAAGTGCACCTTGAATATTTTTTTATACATATTGACGCCATATGATTTCATATTATGTGCGCCAGCTACCTCCTGCATCCGTCCAGTTCTTTACTGCTACCTGCGAAAGATAGTGGCAGTGAAGTGGGCAACACGGGCTCACAAGGCACGCACAATTGGAGCAACGTGTCATTAGCGCGAGACACGAGGGAAGAAGATGTGCGGAACTCTTTCGAAAAGAGTGTGAACGTTGTAGTGAGGCTCTCGCTTAGCTGTTTGTCGGGCATAAGCTTGCCCAACGTAAAGTGATTAAAGTACCATCACTCAATTGCCAACGTAAAGTGATTGAAGTACTGTCACTCAACTGTGCGTTACAATTCTGGTGGAGGTGTCAGTGAATGATTTCAAGCCCTTCTAGAGTCAGAGAAAGGAGCCTGGTCTCTCAGCGACTTGGACCCATCGAATTGACTCCTGTTCACCAACGCAGCAGTCGTCGCCTACGTGGTGAGCCCCCCAGGTTTTCCCTTTGCGGGATTGTATTAGAGTGTCTGCAGCTGCTAACAGAAATGCTACCGAGATGACAATTCAAATCATGCCAAGTCACATCGTTGTGAACTTGCCAATGACGCCAGAGCCTTTCCATGGCGACACATTTGAAGACGCCGAGGACTGGCTGGAACACTTTGAGCACGTCGCTGAGTTGAGTGGATGGAACAGAGAGTGCATGATACGAAACATTTACTTCACGTTAGAGGACAGTGTACAAACGTTGTTTGAAAACCACGAAGCAACATTTGTGTCGTGGGATGCTTTCCGATGTGAGTTGCTGGCAACTTACTTGAGTACCGACCTCAGGGAGAGGGCCGAAGCTGTCCTGCAAGCAAGAAACCAGCGGAACAATGAAAGCGTGGCTGGCCATGTATGTAGAACACATGTCCCACCTATTCCACCGAGTTGATCCGAACATAAGCGAGGACAAGACACTGCGCCATCTAATGCGGGGCATAACACAGGAACTGTTCGTAGGGTTGGTGCGGAGCCTGCTGCGCACCGTCACTGAGTTTCGTTCTGAGGCGACAACAATGGAAAGCACGTTGCAACAGCGATCAAAGTTGTACAACCGGGAAATGAACATCACCTCTGTAGACGCAGTTCCAGCTGTCTTCTGAAACAGCGTGGAGGTCATACGGGAGCTTGTGCGATCTGTAGTGCAAGAAGAGCTTCAGAGGCTACGGCTTGACCAGAACACTCCAACGCTCTCTTCGCTGGCAGACGTGGTTCGTGAAGAGGTCAGACAGACGGTCTGGGAACCACAGCTCAGTGCACAGCCCCAAGCACCACTACTACGCCAGCTGAGCATATTATATGCTGATGTGCTACGGCTAACTCCCGGGCTTGCTGAGGTCACAGCCACTTTCTCTATGAATAGCTTGATGCCTTGATATACGCTGCTGCCCCCCGAGAGAAGATTCAGGAAGGCTGATGTATGGCGCACTCCTGACCGAATACCTCTCTGCTAACACTATGGCAAGGCTGGCGACTTGTACAGAATGTGCCACTATCGCCAGGTAGGACTTTGTGGTTTTCCGGTGAACACACCTTGCCTTTGAAATGGTGAGCATCCATTTGAAATCGAAGAGTACCTGTCTACCCGTCAAAGCTCCCCGCATGCTACCAGCGCCGTTGAGGTATCAGTCACCGAGCCCCCGTCCGTCATCAAGCTGCCCAAGACGTCGTTCACAGAGCCCGCATCGAGAAAACTAGAGTGAGCGACCTTGGGAGGCAAGGCCGCTGCCGACACGAAAAGAGAAGAACCTCCATCGATGACTCTGAAAGATGATGAGGGACTCGGAAACCAGGTGTCGTATAATCGACGTTGCTTCCGATTTGCATGTGTTTGTTGATGGTTATGAAGTGAATGCGTTAGTGGATACAGGTGCAGATAACTCGGTAATGAGTAGTGAGCTTGCCAGGAAACTGAAGAAAGTGTTGACTCCTTGGAATGGGCAAGAAGTTCGCACCGCAGGAGGACACCTCAATCTCCCGACAGGCAAGTGCACGGCTGGAATAGGAAAATGAGGCTTGGGCGAAATTGTGCCCGACAAACAGCTAAGCGAGAGCCTCACTACGACGTCCAGTCTTTTCGCAAGAGTTCTGCACCTCTTCTTCTTCCCTCGTGTCCCATGCTGATGACACGTTCCTCCGACTGCACGTGCCTTGTGAGCCCATGTTGCCCACTTCACTGCCGCTATCTTTCGCAGGTAGCAATAAACAACTGACGGATGCAGGAGGCGGCTGGCGCACATAATTTTATGCGGAACGCTTAAATGTGTCACTTAATGTTCAGAAGGTTTGTATGAAATTGACAATATTGTTTCGGGGTCCCTTTAGGCATATTGAAAGCAATCCAAAGGTTGCCAAAGATGAACCAGAAGCTGTTCTAAAAGGTTATTGGAGGCATCAGGAGGGAGCAATGTACCAGGGTGCACAAAGGTTTTGAAAGCTGAAGTTTTTTTGTATTTGCGCATTGCGTGTGTGTGTGTGTATGCATGCACGTATGTGAGAAAAGTAGGCATAAGGTAGAACAAACAATGCAACACAGGGCAAGGAAGGAACCAGATGGACACATCACTTTATTCCTTCATTCCTGTGGTTCTTTTTCAGTCTTGTGTTATGCTGTTCATTTTGATTGTCTTTGTTCCAGTGGGTACCCACATTAGCAGCCTGATAACGTCAGGAACTCATGATTGATGGTGTAAATATAGCGTATGTTGTTGTCTGGTCCTATCCATTAAATGATGAATGAACACAGGCATACAAAGAGTTTATTATAAAACAGGAAGCAGGCGGATTCATTCTGCGAGACCAATATCAAGTCACCATCTTGTGGGTAACAAATTGGTTTATTGAGATAAATTTACAAATACGTACCAATACTATATATGCTTGTGCCCATGCTGTTTGTTTATGCTGCAGTCGTAACAGCTGGGACTTGTCGCATTTCATTCTGTCTCTTGCAGGTGGTAGTTGATAATCTGAAGCAGGACACTCGCATCACAGTCCTGGGCCACGTCCAAAGAGGAGGGAGCCCATCTGCTTTTGACAGAATCTTGGTGAGTGCCTACAACTGCAGCATATTTCATAGTGTATGTATTGGGCACAAAGACATGTTGTGGCACCGCCTAACACCATTGCCTGAATGACTTGTTAAGTTTGATCACATGCTGAAGCGTCATCACACACCTTGCTTTTCATCTTACTGCTGGAAAGTTTGTCTGTTGTAAAGGTTTTATGGAAGAGTGTTTGTTTTTTGCTTTCGTTTTCAGGTTTTAGATGCCATATATGAGACTTTGTTGTGTGTTTCTCTATGCGAATATGAGCCGCATTTTGCTGTATGTACCATCACAATAAGAGGAAGCTTGGCAGCTTCTATAGAGCCCACCAGTCACTAAAATCCTGGTGGTAAATTTTTTAAAGGGGTCCTGAAGCACCCCGCCGGCTTGGTAAAATAACACAGTCCACAGACAGCATACGCTGCTGTGAACATCTCAGCCAAATTATGCAGTCGTGCGCAGTGCATGGAGCTCAAAAGTGGAGCACGGAGTCACCCTTTTCTCAAACACTCTCTTTTCAACAGAAGCCTTCTCCTGTGCACTCTTTTCAGTCTGCTATATTTCATCATATAACAGATTCACATATGCTGCTGCTATTGGCCAATAGCTGACACCAATCAAGAAGGGTGTTTGGATCAGTGCGCTGTTATGATCAACCTGCCAAATGTGAGAATCGTTCAAACGGGTGTTCCCATGTCAACATAATTGCCCTCTTTTCCAAGATGGCGTCACCCCCCACCCCCCGTCTCCCCCCTCTGACCTGACACAAGAGGATGTTCAAAGGGAGGGCAAAAAGAAGATCAGGAGATCGCCAACCACAAGGTCAAGATGACATCACCTGTCCCCCCCCATGAGCTGACACAAAAGAATGTGCGAAGGGAGGGCAAAAAGAAGGTCAGGATCGAGATCGCCGACCACAAGGTCAAGACGGCGCCACCCCCGTTCTCCACGAGCTGACACAAAAGGATGGACAACGAAAGCACTAATACTTCCGCAGGCTGGAGCTCGAAAGTGGAGCACGGAGTCACCCTTTTCTCAAACACTCTCTTTTCAACAGAAGCCTTCTCCTGTGCACTCTTTTCAGTCTGCTATATTTCATCATATAACAGATTCGCATATGCTGCTGCTATTGGCCAATAGCTGACACCAATCAAGAAGGGTGTTTGGATCAGTGCGCTGTTATGATCGACCTGCCAAATGTGAGAATCGTTCAAACGGGTGTTCCCATGTCAACATAATTGCCCTCTTTTCCAAGACGGCGTCACCCCCCACCCCCCCGTCTCCCCCCTCCGACCTGACACAAGAGGATGTTCAAAGGGAGGGCAAAAAGAAGGTCAGGAGATCGCCAACCACAAGGTCAAGACATCACCTGTCCCCCCCCCCCCCATGAGCTGACACAAAAGAATGTGCGAAGGGAGGGCAAAAAGAAGATCAGGATCGAGATCGCTGACCACAAAGTCAAGACGGCGCCACCCCGTTCTCCACGAGCTGACACAAAAGGATGGACAACAACAGCACTAATACTTCCGCAGGCTCCCAAAGAATACGTCGGCAACCACAAAGGCCGTGCTGGCCCCCATGTTGATCAGAACCGCTTGAGACTCAGATAAGAGTCACATCCATGTACCAATGAAGAGAATACAATCTTTTCTCCTTTTTTTCATCATCACTATGCCCGGCTTCGTCGTCGTTTCCCGGTTCCTGCGGTGAAGACCCACCTCAGCCGGGCGAGATTGTAACACCACTTCTTCCTACTGTTGCTGCGTATATTTATTCACACCGTTCAATAAAAAGGCTAAAGTAAGTGAAAATCTGCATTTCGAATTTTGATAGGAATTGCATACTCTGTAGCACAGCAAAGGGATGAGACACCGTAAGCTAGCTGATAGCTAGATCGCCGTAGCCGTAAGCTAGCTAGATCGATAGCCTCTAAGTTTGGTGTGTCGTAGCCGCCAAAGCAGACATAGTGGCATCTACGTGAACATCCAAAAAAATTAGAATTGCACGCCATGGTGACATTCAGTAGGCGGAGCCTTGTGAGCATCGCACTGCGTTTTTGTTGCCTTCACAGTGCAAGGCATTGAAGATCAAGAGCACCGCAAATGGAATAGCAAGTGATCTTTGATTGCCAGTAACTCCACTTTGCTGAACACATTGAAGTACCCTTTTTTGGCAAAGTATTTCTGAAATAGTCTGTTTTAATGTCAAATGCATTTCTCAACTTCGATAAAGAGTGATTCAGGACCCCTTTAAGTATGAAGCACAAGAAAATATTGCATTGGCATTATGAACAGTGTAAATAAATGTCATGTTACCGTTCATTAAATGTAGCTATATGAGAACGTTCTGTGAAATGGTATTCCAGGCCTTCACGCTAAGAAGCATGAACCAGAACCACCTAGCTGGCCTCCACCATTTCAAACACTAACTGTTCAGTTTTTAAGTCAGCGTTGCCCAAACACTTTCTATTCTGCAAACAGCTCTTACACCTTCGCTTGTATCAAGACACCAGACACCACTTGTCGCATTACCACTCTCAAATGCTGTTACCTTTAATGAAAACTTTATGGTTTCTTTCACTTCTAGTAGTGGTTATCAAAAGTGCCTTCAGGTAAGAGTTTTGGAGAATATGTCCTGTATCATACAAGGTGCATTTGCTATCCAACATGCTAATGCGCACTCGTTAACATTAACCGGCGTTTTCTCAATGCAGGGCTGCCGAATGGGTGCAGAGGCTGTCCTGGCCCTGTTCGAGGCTACACCAGACTCTGAGGCTTGTGTCGTGTCCCTGGATGGCAATCAAGCCGTGCGAGTGCCACTTATGCAGTGTGTAGAGAAGGTAGGTACCAGCACCATTGTTTCCTGACGCTTTGCTCAGAAGAGTCTCTGAAAAGCTTTACAATGCTGTGCCATAGGGTTAGGGTAAAACAAAATTTAATCGGGCACCTTTTTTGCTTCTCCTGCAGGACGTGCTAGTGATTTCTGGTTGGGGCGCCTTGAATGTGCTAGCCTAATGCATCGGGCTCCCAAAGCATTCAATGTTTGCTCTTTACAGCCCATACTTTAACAAATAAATGAAGTCAAGTCCCTGTAGATGTTTCATCTTTGTTCAAGTTAATTCTGATAGCAGCTCTACACATGGTGCAGTGCCACATAAGCTGTGCACCACTTATTCTTTATCTTCAGTAAAAAGTGAGTGAAGAAGTTTCAGACCACTCATAAAAATTTCGAAGCATGCATGAAAGGCAGACAAGATCAGTGCAGAGTGCGGTGAAAGCAGCTATTTACTGTAAAACACTGAGGAGCACTGCACGGAACCAACAGAGTATCATACGGGCCACTCATACTCCACTGGAGTAGACCAAGTGCATTTGGTAAGGTGGGGAAGTTGGGTGGAGAGGGGTATGCAAAAATGGCCACCATGGTAAGAGGTGCTGCTGAGTGGCTTTAATTTGCGGAAGATTACCTGCGTTACCTCATGCAGCAGCAACCAGCAGAGTCAAACTTTGCGTAACGTCTTGCTGTGCAGACTCAAGCTGTTGCCAAGTGCATGGCCAACAAGGAGTGGCAGAAGGCAGTGCAGTTGCGGGGCAGGTAAGTTATAGCGGCCAACACCATTTTCGTGCCTGCCAACTCTGCAGCATTTTAATGCTGTAGCATTAAGGGCCCCACGTCACAGAAAATCCAGTGTCGGTGTCTGCAAAATCGTCCATTCGATAACCATGCAGGCCCTCCGCATGGCACATGGGTGTCACTGAACTAATTAAATTACCCGAAATGCATCAGAAAATTTGTAAGATGTGACTTACACACAGCCTACAGACATGATAGCATCAGATTGTAATTTGAATGTACAATAAAACATAATTCTGTTATGCACCATTTTCGTGCCTACCAACTATGCAGCATTTTAATGCAATAGCATTAAGGGCCCCATGTCACAGAAAATGCGGTGTCTGTGTCTGCAACATTGTCCATTAGATAAATATAATCCCAAACCATGCAGGCCCTCCGCATGGCACATGGGTGTTACTGAACTAATTGAATTACCCAAAATGCATAAGAAAATTTGTAAGATACGACTTACACACAGCCTACAGACATGATAGCATCAGGTTGTAATTTGAATATACAAGAAAACATAATTCTGTTATACGGAAACTCGAACACAAACTCTTTTTTTCCAGCTGCCATTAGGTCTGTCTTAGTAGGAGCAGCACGCCCCGCTCTGTTTCTTGCAACACCATCCAGATGGTGATCGCCTCCATGCATCCATGGCAGCAGCGGTGCCTGCCATAGGGAGGTGGTGTAAAAAAAATAACCAGAAAGCTCACCCTTATGCATAGCGTTCAGTGCCATTGTTTCCAGAAAAACATTACGGTTACATAAGCTGCATTTGCTGGGAAGCTTGAGAAACAGTCTGGGATCTTCGGATGCTATGGCATTCCACTCTTAAAGGGCCCCTGAAACGGTTCGGACAAATTTTGTAGACGCGTAGGGTACAGCTTAAGTAGAACATTCGCACCACAATTTAAGTGAAGCGTTACGTATTAATGGAGCTACAAGCGATTAGAAGTTACCCTCCTCCCTAGCCATGCTTTTCCTCCTCAACTCGTTCGCCGAGCGAGCGGTGCTAAGCTGCGCCTTCACTGGCTTGCGTCACGATGCGACGTCACATCGTCCACTTCCGGTTGTTTTGGAGCTCGCCCCCGCCCACGCGAGACCTCGCCGCTAGCCGCTTGGCCGTCGACCCCAAGCGGGAGCTATCGAAGCAGCGTGCGTTGCGAGCATTCTGTCGTAGCACCGAACGTGTCTTGTATTCCGGTAACCACAGGCAAGCTGGTCATTTCGGCAAATGACTGGAGGCATAAACTCAAGCTGATGAAGGAACTTTAGCGTAGACGTACGTGAGCGGCCTGATCGGTCTGCACGGTGCATACACTTGTTGGCGCGGCGCTTAACCAGCCAAACAAAGCGCTAATATTGCTCTAACCAAGTGTAAAACATTTTAAACATTTATAAAAAACAATGTGTTGATGATTACACTCCCTCGAAAAATACACACCAGCAGCAAAGAAAAATACATTTCGTTGCTGTTACTGTGTATGGTTGAGCTCTGTGCCACCAGGTGGCTGCACCGTGCAGACCATTCAGATTTGCCCTTATCTCATGGCTCATCCCGTTACGGCACAGTCAAGCGGCCAGACTCTGTCCCCTTGCGCTTGCGTTTGCCCTAATACCGGACTCGCGAAACGCTATTGCATTAGTAATCTTCCGGTGCAAAGTGACGGCCACAAACGTGCAAATCCTGGCGCCGATCGGATAGCGGCAGTCCGATACGCAGCAGCCAGTTCGCTCGTACGCTGCCTTGCAGAGGGACACGATGTCGCAGCTTGACATATTGCCAGTCGCTACGTTTGCAGTCCACAAGGCAACAAAGTCGAATCATAGTGCTCGCGAAAAGACTAAGACCGACTCTGACCGCGGAGCTCTCGTCAAAATGGAGTACGTTGTAACACAAGCAGACGACACTTGCTGTGTGCCGGAAGTGCTTAAGTGTACTGAAATATTGTTCTTGTGCATTCACTTTATGTTACTTTATTTTCATAAAAACAAATTAACTAACATTCCAACTATTACGAAGATCATTTGTTTACCATAAAGTTGGAAAAATTATCGATCACGCGCCCTGGTCAGCCAATCGGATAGCTCGCCCCAATGACGTCGTATGGGTAATTTCGGTCATACGGGTAGGGGCGGCTTAAAATTCCGCCGAGCAGTGCGCTGCGATCGGCAGCGATGTGTATTTTTAAAACCTTATGATAAATTACACGCTTTACGTGGGGCATTTAGATGTGTCGATTAATGATCAGAAGGACCTACTCTAACGACTCAGTACGTTTGTAGAAAATCGTCAAAATCGTTTCAGGGTCCCTTTAAAGGCAAAGCTTAAGCGTCCTCCAATTTTTTTCAGCAAGTTTACAAATTTTGGCTCGTTTTACGAATGTTGCTTCAAGTTTTGCAAAAAGCAAACTTCTGAAAAAATATTGCTCACTGGTCACCACACCTCCTCTCGGAACTTGCTTCGAGCAATTTTATGCAAGGCAATATCGGCAACAGCAATGTCACTTAAAATGTTGCTAATCTAAGATCGGTGGGTTGCTTGTAGAATAAAATTCCCGCTATCTCCCGCTTACCCCACCTCTTCGGTGTTGTGTCATTGCAATTTTTACTAATAATAACATTCACAGGCTGACTTTAGAGCATCTTGTAGGTTCCAAGATTAACGCTTCCAATGTCAAAAGAAGGTATCAAAAGTTTCGTGCACTTTACTGAAAAAAACTTGCTGCAGTGGCTACAGCAGCTATGACGTCCTGCTACTGAGTGTGCTACTCTCGGCCGATAACAATTTTTCTGTTTTGCAAAGTTTCTCAACTTTATGGATTTCCGCAGAACTGGTTTGCCATTAGCATGAGATTGCGGATTTGATTCCAGGACATTGCAACTCTATTTGCTGTAGGGGCAATGCAAAAGCATTCGTGCACTATGCTTTGGCTGCACGTTAAAAAGAAGCCCAGATGACTCAAACTAAACCATAGCTTTCCACCACAGTTTTAACTGCCTTAATGGTTCAATGACTATGGCATTCTGGTACTCAGAACAACGTCAGAAGCTTGATTTCGTTGGGCACATTTCTCAATTAATCAATTGGATGTCAGATTATTCCCACTTCTGTGGTGTATCTTCTATGAAACTCGCTTTGCACCTTACTAACCTCTCTTCGTGCAGGAAAATGTCCTATTTATCGTTGTTCCACAAGTTATTTTTGTAATTACAGACCTAAAAAATTAACTTTCTAGTGAGCCAAGTTATGTGTAATCTTCCATTAATTACCACAGCAAGGTTCGCATTCATTTTTGGTACACACATTTGTTTTTTACTCATTCATTCTGAAGGCAGCCAGTGAATAGAACCACTTGCCCACCTCAGTCGTCACCATTCTCATTGCTTGCACATTTGAAAACACCATTGGAGGGTATTGTAGGTACTGCTTATAGATGCGTACTTTTTTCTTTAGGTATTGAAATAAATAACTCAAATGATTCAATTTCAATATGAATTGATGCAAAAATGCTTGCATGCTGTGCTTTGGTTGCACAAATAGACACATAAAAGAAGTATATTTAAGCCTCTATATAACTTAAGTCAATAAAACTGGCAATTTATTTCATATCAAAATGTCATTATGTTGAAATTCAACCTTTCATGCAAGCAAGTACAGTCACTGATGGACTTTTCTTACAGGGAAGGGGCCACAAAATTTTCAGAATTATCACACAATTGGGAAAAGCAAATTTGAATGAGGAAAGAATTCATTTTATTGAATTTGAAAGTTGGTGACGAAAGATGTGGTTTTATGCCACGTTGACGATATTTTCACATTGGCGGCATAAAGCAGAGCCATCCGCACTTTCACATCCACTTCGCTCCCACGACTTGTAGTGTCACTCACAGTGGGACGATGCTATCATGAAAAGTGCCAACAGCAGGGAGCAAATGCTTCATCTGCCTTTCGCTTGAACGAGTCTCTGAATCTTGACATCATGCCTCCAGTAGTAAACATGCGGGAAGACAGTGCACATGATGCCATGCCATCTCAACACACCCATTCCTTGCAGATGTGGCAGATTACCTCTAAAACAGGGAAGGCAGGCTGCCATCCATGCTGACATCCATGCAAAGCCAAGCAGAACTAAAAAAGGAGATGCACAGCAACCTGCCCCCTCCTCACGCATGCTTGATAGCAGTACTGCGAGCTCACTCCCCTCCCCCATTTCCCTTTGCTCGCACAGGAAGATGGAGCTCATCAAGCCACCATCCTTTTCAGCTCATCGTTTTCGCTCGCACTCAAACCGTACAGTGTGCAGGGTGTGATAGGATGTTATCGCACTTGGACTTTAGACAGAACAAGACATTGCTCCACTTCAACGGTCGCTTTTGGTCACGTCGCATTCGATTTGAGAGGTGCGTTTGCAAGCAGCCATGTGTAATTCAACCATTTGACCATCTGCATCTCTGGAAGTCTCCATTTATCATCTCGGTATTCTTCTGTGGCGGCAGTGAAATTTCCTTATATTGAAATCGTGTAGAAACACACTTTGTTGCATTGAGGTTCTAAATACATAGTGTTTTATAGACAAGAACTTATATAAAGGTAAATACTTCATTATATCAAGAATTTCATTATACTGAAGTTTGTTATGTCAAGACCTAACTATTAAGCTAAGCTCAGCTTTATTTGTAAACAGTGCTTCTACAATAGCGATATGGCCACTCTTTACTAGAAGACTCGATACACCAGAAAAAATTCTTAGATGAAACACTGGTGGTGATGTCATTCCTAAAATTTCCACACGAGTTATCTGCGACATCATGGACATTGGCTGCACCTGCTATATTGGCTAGTTAACCGTTTGTTGGTAAACAAGAACTACGCTGCATTCTAAAGGAGCGAACAACTCGACGTGAGGGGTTTTCAAAGGGCCTCCTGTACTAAAATGGCCTAAATAAAAAAAATATACTTTCACACTCGGCAGTGGCATGGCCAGACATTTCTTTTTTTTTTTTTTTGTGGGGGGGGCTTTCAGCTGACAAGTACCACTTCTCCACCACCTTCACCTCTCTCTAAAAGACAAACTCCTAGCACTCCCCGGACATGAATGCTTTAACGAGGATGCACGTTTTTGCATTGCCGAAACCACACTTTGCTTAACTTCTGACAAATGTTTTTATTGCTCAGGCGTGCAGCCACTCTACATCAAATTATGCTATCATCCTTATGCTGTTTTTAAAAATGATGAGATTAAAAAACTAACATTTTGTTTACGAATTTATGCATTTATATACGATGTAGGTCAATGACCTAGCTGGTAGATGACTTGAAAAAATGAACAGTACTAGAAACGGGGCCAAACAGAAACAAGACAGCACACTGTCCTGTGTCTTGTTTGCAGGCCAGACTCGTTGCAGCCCAGGTAACAGTAGAGATCACCATTGTTTTCCAGCCCGATCTTCTAGTGAGTGTTACGGCCACGGCTACTATTTTGCAGGTCTCCTATCTCTCAATTGCGCTTTTGGCATTGTGGGCATGCTCTCTTATTCTAGATTAAAAAATACTGGAACGATGCTTTACACTAGAACTTCAGGTAGTATCATATGATGCAAGTTTCACTCACTTTCGATTACCTGCTGTCCGGCTTTTTTTGTAGGACGTTTGGAAGTAACTTGCAATAATAGTGTTGTAGTCATCACGCGACGTGTGTTGTTGTTTTATAACACTCGGAAATGAGGCAGATGGTCCACAGCACGGCTGCTTCCTGGTTGAAGCTTTTGTGAAAATTACGGCGTTTGTAGTTCACAGTAAAATAAGGGCCAGTAGCTCCGAGAGATTTGAAAGCATCATGTCTCCTGACACCCGTCTAATCTGAAAATTGCAGAGACGTTTGGTTAGGATGGACTCTCCACAACAAGCAGCACATATTACGACGGGGTAGGTGAGCCTAAGCCAGGCGACTTGCCATGGCCATCTGGTGTTGAACGGTCGGACAGGGACAAGAGGTTCTCTTTATGTCCATAATCATCTGCCAGCTTTGTTCTTGACGCCTTTTTTATGCAACACCCCCTCCCCCCCTTTCCTTGTATCCATCGCCACACTCCCCTTCTTAAAATTCTTTTCCGTTAATCAGTCACACTCTTCAACATCCACCGGGTTGTTGAACGGCACAGTGGCTCTTAACAGTCCTATATTTATGTTTCCACATGGACTTTGAGGCCATTCACTTACTTTCCCACCTGTTTGTCATGGCAGTTTCTTAGTTTCCCTGGCCCAGCACCTCCCCCGTCCTTGGTATCTTTTGCTCTGTGCAACTCAGCGTTCTGGAGCTTTTCCTTTCTTGTCCTGTTTTTTGCCATGTTTTCATTTTTACCAGCGGGTACAAACTAGCCTAACAGCAAGCACTTCTCAAGTTTATTAACATAACGGAAGTCAGAGACAAGGGAAAGAGAAAGAAGAAAACAGGTGGGTGGGAGGTGCTTATTATTCGTCTCCAGACAAGCAAGTCGCATTATTTTCGGAATGCTTTTCTTCCGTGCAGCATGGTCGACGATTCGGTCCAGTACCAGAAATGAGAAGCTCTTCGACAACACGAAGGCCTGGTGGGGAGCAACAATGCCCCCAAGCTTTATGCACATGCTCGCCCATATCTATCTGTGCGTGGAATTTTTAACATTGATCCCCTCTCAGCAGTCATGGTTAACACAGTCCGGGATGAGGTAGAGGCACACCGTGGGGCCACAATACTCTGTGCGTAGGAGAGGCTATCTCCCGCATGACACACCCTACCCCCCTCCCTTCATACCGCCACTAGCCCTCACCTTGCTTTCACATTCAAGCTTGCTCTTTCATCCATGTCGCTCTTTTGGAGCTCACTTCCAGAAGCTTTCTGTTCTTTAGGAAAGGGGGAAGGCTATTCATCAGAAAATTTTGGGGAAGGTGGCGGTTTGACTCCCCCTCCCCCTGGCTATGCCAATGAAATTCGGGATGCCACATTTATATACCAACATTGTGATGCAAAGTTCAAGAAATGAAAACTTAGCCATCATTTCTTTTTTCTATTTTATAAAGAATGTTTATTTTTTGCCAAATGTAGGAAAATTTATTTTTAAATATATACTTGACTATCGTGGGTTTGGTGTCTGTTTTTAGGACTCCTGTAAAGAATGCCAGGTGGTTAAAGTTCATACAAAGTCCTGCACTACTCTCATGGTCCCCCTTGTTGCCTAAAGATGTTGAACCCAATCAATCAATCAGTCAATAAATAAATAACTGATTTGGTGCATACTATTATGTCATGATCACACAACACTTGTGTGTATAACATGCTTTTTTCAGGAGCTTTGAGCGGAATGTTCAGACGTATCGCATGCTGACAAGGCTGAATCCCCCAAAGTCTGCCATGAACAAGCCTAGCTCGGTAGGTTGTCTTTCTCAGATCTTCCATGTTGCTTGAGCAATCTGTACGTAGATGTGTCAGTTGACAGCTAAAAAAAATCCTTTTGATTTCAATGCATACTGGGATTAGGCGCCAAAATGGGTGAGTGAAATATAATGCAGCATGTTACCTGTGCATTATCGTTGTAACTTTTTCATCTATTAGATTTCCATCCCTGCATTAAATGGTAACCCTCTTTCTCTGCATGCTGTGTTGGAAACTTAGTGCAGTTTCAGTATAGAGATTGTTGCTATGTTTCTTCCTTGGCTCTTCCATCTGTAATGTCTCCAGATGATTGAAAGCATGAGAATGAGTAAACAAATGTGCAAGAAGGGTTGTGGAATGTCAGAAAAGACATCAGTGGCTCACAGCATGTGAACCAAAGTTGCTCTGTGTCCCAGTAGTTGATGGGCTTGTTCCAGGGAACTTTGAAGTTTTCAAACGTGTCATTATTAGGTTGCACATGCATCCAGATCAGTGCATGTTCTCCTGCCCCACATTTCGCTTCTATTATGGAGCAATGGGCATCGTGCATTTTTAATTTATGTACTTAATTTTTTCACTACTAGAAAATGCTTTGACAGCACAGATCGAAAACAAGGGCATAGAAATTTTTACCCCGCAAACTCACTTCATCATGCACTGTCTACATATCTCTGGGCCCTATGGTCAGCTAGCCCATTCTTCTTTCTTTTTTTCCTTGACATCTTCGTATTGTGTACACCTACGTGCCCAAAGCAGAGCGGTTTATAGGAAGATGGCCGGAGGCTTGAAGTGATGAGCAGTAGTTGCTCTAGGATTGTTGCTGAAACCAACTTTTCGACAAAAGGATGTCTTCATCAGGGCAGAAACTACTTTCCTTAGCAGTGTCTTTATGTACGCGTAGCTCACTCTTCCCTGGCCTCAGTGGGAAAGGAGGAGAATAAGTTGGTGCATGCAGCAAGGAGAAGTTAAATTATTCAAAATGAAAAGGGTCGGGGGAGAAAAAGAGAAAAGGTGTGGGGGCTGCATTTCGTTACAAAGAGGCAGTAGGTAGGGGAACTATTGCTGGCTTAGTAGCAGGGCCGAGAAAATTAGAAACAGGTCCAGACATGCAAGCAGCACTGACAATATGACGAGCCCATCTTTGTGCAAAACGGGAAATAAGGTATGCTGTTTGAACACGTGAAAAGAAAAAAAAATAAAGATGAAGTTGGAGAAAGCAAAAATCAGTAGAAGAAACAAAGTTTTAGTAAGATGTCTTCAGTTATGTTTAAACATACAAATACAGTCGACTTCTATTGATTTGATCCTAACGGGACTGACAAAATTGATTAAATTATCGGGAGAGGCTAATTAAACAAGATGCATAAAACTAGAAACACAGCACCAATTCATTTGGCAGTATTTTCCAGAATCTAGCTAACACACCCCCAAATCAAATGCGCGCCTATTTTCTATGTTTCTATACATAGAAAATACATTGAAGCTCCTAAACAATGTAGAAGTCTAGCACGCACCTGATTTTTTATCAGGAAAATTATGTGTTGCATAATGGCAACCAGTTCCTAACATCAATTTTTCTGCAGTTCTTAAAATCAGCATCACCATTTTAGTCAGCGTTCTACATTTATGTTATGCGCTAAAGCATACAAACGCTGCAAAGGCAGTTTTGGTTTTGTATCTGATTGAACTGCACTGGCAATTTGCGGCCCATTCTTCCTGAAAGAAAGAAAAATAAAAAGGCTGTGATCGTAAACACCGCAATCAGACATAGTAAGCGGCAGTTATTGCTTGAAAATCTTTCTACGGCATGCTGAAAATAGGCGTTCTTGATGGGAGAGGACATGCGTTCATTGCATTTACTGTCCCCTAAGTTCCACCGAGACGCACTGCCACTAAAGGGGTCACTGTTGTAGTCAACATAGGGGTCAGAAGGGGTCACCATAGGGGTCAGAAGCCAATTTCGGGATTGAAATAATGAAAGTTAAGGCCCATAGAAATGCATGGGCGCTTGCCTGGACCTTCAGTCGGGATCAAGTTAATCAAAAGATTGAATTAATCAGAGGCAAATCATCGGAAGTCTACTGTACAGATCTTTTCGAGAGCCAATGCTTTTCAAAATCTAAAATTACTACCTGTTAGTTGCAGTATATTGAACTTGTATATGAGATAAGATTCTCTATGTTCTCTGTCTCTGGACAAACTAGGGTTTGGCTGTGGGATATGAAGTTTAAGTTTGTCGGAATTATGACCTGGCAGGTTAAAACTCCGTGTGACTGCTTTCGGAAGTGTCTTAGTTGTATCTATGCGATGTCTTTTTAATCTAACCTTCATTTGTTGTCCATTTTTGTTGATCTATTGTTTGTGATAGAACGAACATTCCAGCAAATAAATGAATTTAGAACTTGCACCAGTAAAACTGGATTTAATTTTGTGCACACAGTCACTTGCATTGCTCCTAACTTTAATATAATTTTGAAGATGTTTGCAGGTGATACATCTAGGATGCAAATAGGCTGTTAGGGTGACTATGAATTGAGGGCTTACTTTTGCGTTAACTAACATGTCCAGTTTTTATTGTGGAAATGTGTGACCCTTGGTACCTCCAGGAACGCTATTATAAGGCACTAATTGCTTGATAATATTAGATAGTATTGATGTAAAATATTATTTATGCTTGGGAGCACTTTGGAATACTTTATTACAAAGGCTAGTGGCAGCTTGGTGTGTGTTTAGGTTACTTTCTAGCTAATGTTGATCTCGCCTATGAAGGCACCTGTGAAGGCATTCTCAGCCTTGACTGGTACAGATAACTATCACGAGAAAAGAGTGTAGGTTGCAGCTGTGTTGAAACTATCCCTGAGTCTCAATAAACAACATGTTGAAATTGCTTTAAAAAAAAGCAGATGTATCTTCCAATTAAAGAAAGAAAGGAACTAGTAGCCTTCTCATATAGGGTAAAAATGTGAGCGAATGTTGTTTGTCTTTTAATTACTGTGTTAGGGGTTTTGTGTAGTGTTTTTGGTACAGCTTATACCCTTCTCAGTGATACATGTTCTCTTTTTATTGCTATTACCACGCAGTAACTTGTTTAAGGGCCTTTTTTCCCTTCTACTCTGCAGCTTTTTGAGCTTGGTAGAGTTGCCAAGCCAAAACAAAGAGCCTAGGATTCTCTGTTGCATGGCAGTTCACTTAGAACTCATCTCATTGCTTTTGTTGTCATGCTGTCATTTATACATTATGTTTCAGCAGGTTTAGTCATGTGTACAAAACAGTCTGATTAATGGATTCTTTCTGAAACCGAATCCTGATACAGTAAAACATTGTAGTAGATAGGATTTGGTCTAGACTGAGTTCTCACTATACTGGGACTTTTATTTTAGGCCGAGTCATCACAGCACTTGAGCCAAATGCAAAAGTCATCAACAGTGGTTGAAGAAAGAATGTTGCTGGAGCCAAGGTTTTGATGACCTGGCATCAACTGCTTTCTTTAGCAGCATTTCTGCCTTGACGAAGACCGAGTCCACCTGTCCGAACCTTGGTGCCAGCGACCTTTCTTGTTCAACAGGGTGTCTACCCACCGGGAAAACCGTGAATTCTCAGGGATTTTGAGTAGTCTGGAAACTGGAAAAACTCAGGGAAGACTCAGGGAATTTGTGCCTCTATCAGGGAAAATTAGCGGTAATTTTGCTGAAAGGGTCGAAAGTCGCGGTAATGCTGGCTCGAGTAATAGACAGGAATCGTAATGAATCGTCTTTGACGGCCTGTCGTCGGCTGGAGGAGTTTCCAGTGTACAGTCAACGACCGACTTTCTGGATGCTCGATAATTTGGACGGCTTCGCGGCACCACCAAGTAAGTACCTCATATAGTCAATGTATCGGAACGTATAAAATTTCGGACGCAAGAACTCTTCGCCGTGCGATTTTCCGGACTTTCTGCCGTGACCGCAGGTCCAAAACGTCATTAATCAAAGTCATCACCGCTGCCGTTTTGATTACCTCGAGCCGGCACTCTCGCACGCAGTTCCGCTGGCAGCCGTAGCCACCACTGCGGCAACGCAAGGCCTAGCTGCTTCGACGTTAGCTATTAAGCTTCTTGACGTTGGGTGCCGTGTTTTTCATTGAAAGAATTCGCTGCTGTCAGCAATGGCCCCGACTGCGCCTTTGTGGTCCTCGCAATTGGCTTCGAAGCTCGAAAAGCATGACGCGTTAGATAACACCGGTTCCTGAAAGTCAGCTTCGCCTCAGTACACAAATGTTCCGTGGTGAAGCATACGCAAACGCATTGCGGTGAAGCATTACAAGCGTCGGAAGGGGCAGTTGTCACGGGTGACAATATGTATTCCTTAATTATACACGCGTGCATCCGGGATCTCTTGTTACACTATGAGCACCGATATGCCTAATACGTGGACCGACAGGCCTTCAGAGCGTTTTCGAATGTGCCTGTGGCGGTTTCAGCCCTAAGGGCAGTAAATGACATACATTTATTTTTTCCAACTGGCCGATTTTTTGGACGTTTTCGCGGCCCCTATGGAGTACGAAAAATCGGACGTGGACTGTGCAACGGACCAAGAAGATGCTTCAAATGGTCCGTGGGGCGAACGAGTGACGGAAGGAGGACAAGAAGAGAAAGAACCTATGCATTGAGGAATTAACAGGAAAGGAAGCGTGCTGCCACCCTTTCGAAGGAGCTTAGGCTAAAAAAGAAGTGTTGGCTGAATCCGGGACGCAGGTGCCCATCATCCACACCAAAATAAACTTTTTAAAGCAGTGAAACACAGCACTGAGGTGTCGTGCGCAGGCTGAGAGTATGTCAGGACAGCTGAGGTTGACTTACGAGCTCTTGAGAGAATCTCAGTTGTGGCAAAGTTCGGGCCTCATACCACTGAGCTTGCTATCAGTTGATAGAAATAGCTCATATTCGAAAATATTTGCTTCTGTATGCATCTCCTTTTTATTCGTATTTGAGGATGTCCGACTCTATTTGCAATTTTTTGCAAATCGAGTCGGACATCCTCAAATTTGCTGTGCATTTTACTAACCCCTCCTTTCTATTCTCTTTTTGAATAACATAAACCCTACTCCTTAGTATTCAAACTGGATTAAGTTGTTTTTTTTTTAATTTTTTCATATGTTTATTAGAGAGTGACAGCATCAGGCGACGTGGTTTCAGCCCATCTTGACATAAAACATAGTTCTGTGTCACTCAGGGAATTTTGCAAAGTCACTCAGGGAAAACCTCGAAAACTCAGGGAATTTGGAAATGTAAACTTGGTAGACACCCTGTTCAACCACTGCTAATCACTTCAGACATTTATCTTGAACTTCTGTCTTGTTGGATGAATGTAAAAGCACCTTTAAGCCAAATGACATCTCAGTTTAGGTGGACACAGCGAAGAGAATGTGTCAACCGAGAACTTAAAGGTTATTGATGGCAGCTTGCAGGAGTCTGCACCATGCTTGTTCTGCATGCTTGTGTAACACAGCACACACTGCAATCAGAAGCACCTGCCTACATTTCCTTGCAATCCATTCGCAATAAAACTACAAAAGCGCTCTGTGCTGCTCATGGTGGGGCATTCTTTTGCAGGTGTTGACCAAGCACCCGGTGACAGTCCAGCCAAATTAAAGAACTCCTTCCTGTTCTGGCTTAGCTCTGGCTTGCTGCTACCTTGCCAATGGTAGCAGCAAGGCATACCAGCTACAAGATAAAAATAACATTTGCTAGGCAGACACTGCTATGCATGGAGGCATGTTCGTGGCTAGTGCCGTGAGCTTGGCTGTCGTTTTGTAGATTACTTTAGCTGGGCATGTGTGCATTGCTGCCACAAAGTAACATTGCCGACATCACTGATGTTTATTGTGAGGTGTGTCTGGTTTGGCCAAACTTTATTTATTTATTTATTTATTTATTTATTTATTTGGTATACCTACGTCGCCTGCATGGCATTATCGTAGGGGGGTTAAAATACAGGGGGTCACAATGGAAAAATATTCAGCAACCTCAAAAGAATACATCAGTAAATGCAGCATTGTTTAAGCCCTGAAATTCGCAAAAGCGGAAGAAAAACTAACAAAGTACCAAACGAAGTAAGTAACAAAGTAACTAACAAAAGAACAGTAGCGTATGTGCAGAGCTGAATAACAGAACATTCAAAGAATCTGGCTCTCTGTAGCATTTTCAATACTAGATGCTGCCATAACTTCATTAGGGAGCTCATTCCAATCGTTAATCATGTTAGGAAAATATGAATACTTAAACACATTGGTACGACACTGATAGTCTAATTTTGTTAGCGTGGTCTCTCCTAGATGAAACATAATTCAGCTCCTTAAAATGAACAGTGTTTTGTCGGTACCAGTTTTACTATTGTATATATTGTAAAGGAATTTCAATCTTAGGATTTTCCTGCATGAAGAGAGAGTTTTCCAACCAACCCTTCCCATATTCCAGATCCTCTGATAGTAAAATTATAATTTCCTGTTACAAAGCGTGCTGCTTGCTTCTGGACGCATTCTATCTTATCTGCGAGGTTTTTAGTGTATGGATCCCAGACAACACATGCGTATTCTAGAATAGGCCCGACGTTTGTTAAATACAAAGTTGCCTTCAGTGATGAAGGAGAATGCTTAAAATTTTGTCGGAAAAACGTGAATAAGACTGTAAGGTTTCGCTCTAATTGAGTTAACATGATTAGTCCAGTGAAGCGTTTCAGAAAACAAAACTCCGAGGTATTTAACATGCTCAGTGGTACTGAGTGCAATATTATTTTCGCAATAGGAACTGGGGATTTTTTTCTTTTTCTTCGTAAACTGCACATGGTAGCATTTACCGGTATTCAGAGTCATCTGCCACCGGTTGCACCAGATAGACACCTTTTCAAGGTCGTCCTGCAAGTCAGACATATCAGCATGGCATTTCACTGTACGATACATGACACAGTCGTCGGCATACAGTCTAATGGTTGCTTTAAGGCCTACTACTAAATCATTAATATAAACAAGAAACAAAAGTGGCCCAAGCACAGAGCCTTGAGGCACTCCCGATAGCACGTGCATTCGAGCTGATGTCACCCCATTACGAACAACTTGCTGTTTGCGCAGGTGTAAATAATCCTTTACCCAGCCGAGAATACGTTCAGGAATGCCTAGGAAGGATAATTTTAACCCTTTGAGGGTTGAATTATTTTGAAAAAAACTTTCCCAGGTGGTCAAATTACTTTATTGCGGATCTTCAATGTTCAAAATGTATAAAGTCAGGAATAAATAGTAAAAAAAATTAGGAACAGTATTTTGGTGTCGGCATCACTCAGAACTGCAAAGTGTTCAATAGTATTTCAGAGTGTGGTACTCCTTGAAACACGGGTCTACGCACAGCGCCTTATCGCAGTCTGTACATCTAAAATGCATGTCTGTTCTCCTCTTGGAGCGACGAGTTGTGTTCGCGCACACATGACATCTTCCCTGTGTGCGGCTGCCTTGGGCAGAGGTCTGAGGCACCCTCTCGCGTAAGTGCGTTGCCGCAGGGAGCGAGAATACTTCATGAGGGGTGGTGATAAATAAGCTAAGAGCAGCGCCAATCAAGATAGAAATCAAGTTCCACCGGCCTGGAAGAGACTGCCGACAAAGAGAAAAATGACGTTTCGCGTGCCTCCGTTACGATCACGCGGCGAAACCGAAACCACAAAAGGCGTGTTGCCACGTCTGCGTGACGTGCTGAAGCTAGAAATCAGTTCTCTTTATCTCCCCAAGAAGGTAGCACAAATTTCAAATGCTTCTTGTAAGTCTTAAGAGATGGCAGCACCTCCCAGTGAGCCCGCATCATCATTATGGCGCGAAATTTCAAACGGAAGGTCGAAACTGTACCCGTACGGCAAAGACCTTGCGGGACAGAAAACCGCTGCCGTACATGTACGGCAAAAGCCCTCAAATGGTTAAACAAAGCAGATTGTGCGGGACGACATCAAATGCTTTCCGCAGATCAAGAAAGAGTGCATCTATTTGTTTTCCTAGTTTCTTTGCCATAAAAAGCATTTATTTATTTGGAGCCAGTGATTTGCTTACCATCGGTGAAGTTTTGCTTCCTGTAGAACAACAATGCAAGAATTCTATTGTACCCCTTTCTATACCTTTTGCATGCTCATTGCTTTCCTTTTTGTTTCTTTATTTTGACACCATTTCTAGGAGGGCTATCGGATGGGGGTGATGCACGTTGGCGCTCCGTGCTGTGGCATGAATGCAGCTGTCCGGTCATTCGTCCGGAACTGCTTGACCCGTGGAGATAGTGTTTATGGAATCCACGACGGTATTGAAGGCCTTGTTGAGGGCAACGTGAGTTGTTTTTAAGTTCTATAATAAGGTATTTTGCATGTCTCGAGAACGCACAGGAGTTACACATTGTCAGTGCTCAAGGGCACACACCTACGAGGGGCATTCATAAAAGTTTGTATTATCGGTACCATAAATTTGGAATGGGCACTACTTAATAGGCATCAAAATGAGTGCATGGCTCTCTAATTCTAACGGAATGTAAAAAGTGTGTTCTGTACACTACCGCGAGACATGGCTAGGGCATCAAAAGAAAAATGTTTGTGTCCTTTGTGTCCCTCAACAGATCCAGCCCATGGCTTGGAATGACGTCGGCGGCTGGGTTGGCCAAGGCGGCGCCTTCCTTGGAACAAAGCGGTGGGCACATATTTTGTTTTTCAGTTTGTTTGCCAGTGTATAACATTTTAAGCTAATCTCAAGCTAGCATGTATGAATGCACCAGCATGTGTTTTGAAGCTTGTTAAAATTAAAGCTGAATCAAAATTTTGAAACAATGTATGGTTGGCGCAAAATGCATTCTGCAAGGCTGGTACAAGCAGCACCCCAACCAGGCATCTGGCTTTTCAGGCTTGGGGAGAGGTTTCGCATGAACCACTATGCTTGCTTTTCAAGAAGCATAACGAACATAATGAACACAACAGTACAAAACACTGCAACAAGAAAAAATTAAAAATAAGAAAAAGAATGCTAAAGAGTGCTAACATATAAGCAGGTGGTGCCAATATGGCATGTTTGCTTATTTCCTCCCATCACCTCAACTTGTTAAAAAGCCTGCAGCTTTCTTCAAGTAACCCAGCTCAAGGACCAGAATTGGGCTACCTACTATAGGCAGTTTGAAAATTCGGTGTTGTCTAAAAAAATAAAGCACCTGGTGTAAATGGCAGCCAAGGAAAGCAGTTTTTGCCCTGGGGAAGATAAAATCTCCTTGTTGAAATGATTGGCTCCTGCTTAAGCTTTTCTTGCTCGCTCGCTGTTTTATCACTGGGCACTGTAATGTAATGCGTGTGTCTTTTCACGTTTTTCTTGTTTCTATAGGACACTTCCAGGGGAAATAATGGAGCAAGTTGTGGCCAAGCTAAAGGAGTTCAGGATTCAGGCGCTGCTCATCATCGGTGGCTTTGAGGTAAGTGACCTTTTTGTGTGGGTGTATGTATATATGTGTGTGTGTGTGTGTGTGTGTGTGTGTGTGTGTGTGTGTGTGTGTGTGTGTGTGTGTGTGTGTGTGTGTGTGTGTGTGTGTGTGTGTGTGTGTGTATGTATGTATGTATGTATACGTACAGTGGAGTGGTATACGCCACGATGGAGTCTGCAGTCCACTGGCATGGATTTTACCATACAGGCTGAGTTTGGTAGCATCTACACTGTCAACTCCAAATGAAAAATTTTAGCTTTGAACTTGAAAGTTATTTCGCCGCCATATAACATAACTATTGGGGTCGAGGGCTTACGGAGTTGCCGTCTGTCGGTATCGCCTCGCTTGCATAGTGTGAGGGATAATGTGGCGTGCTCCTCATGTCGGCGCTTAATGAAAACACCACGCGGGAGCCCTCCGGGAGATTTCTGTAAGTATCTCGAAACGAGCAAAGTTTTTTACTTTCAAAATAATCTTAGGCAACCAAAAAGTACAGAATGGTTTGCAGACCCTCTCTTTGCCGAATACGTACAGTGAACGCCCACTGCGTATGGTCGCCACTGTTGTAATCGTACCGCTGGCACGAGTTGTTGGGGTCTCGGTGCCGACGCCCGTTATTGCCAATGGGTCGCAAGCCCCAAGGGTAGCGTTGGCCTGGCGGCCTGGGGCACTGGAAGCATCCGAAGGTCCCGGCAAAGCATGAGAAGACTGGTAACAGAACAACTTGTTTATTCTAACATAGCAAAAGAGCGGCCGGTCAGTTCGACCGAAGTGGAGAGACGGGAGAGCACGTAACTCAACAGTACAAATCGGAGCCTCCTCTGGCGTCCGGGGGCAGCTGCTCTTATACTCCCGGCGTCGCGGTCCAAAAGGGAAGGAGGGAAGGTCACGGGATGAAGGTCACGGGACGGCGCAGCAGGAGCCCACGACGGCGCGAACTGTCGGGCCGAGAGACCTGCTGAACCGAGTGTAGTGACGCATTGTCAACCCTCACCCACACGACGGCGCGAACAGTTGAGCCGAGAGACCTCCAGGCTCCTCATTCGGGGAACTCCGCTCCCCGGCTGCCGCGCTTTGACAAGCGAGGGCACACACACACACACGCACACACGAAGACACGTGGCACTGAAACACGCCTGGGCACGCTTGGCGGGTAGGCGTTGCGGCGGCGTCGGACGGGCCAAAATGTCCGCCGCTTTGAACAAAGCCCCGGCGTCCGTTGCATCCGCGCCGGCATTACCGCGCGTTGTAGGCGAAACGTAACAGACCGCCCCGCCGGGGGAAGGAGATCCCGATGGTCAGGGGACTGCATCCGCTGTCCGGAGGGATGTCGCTCGATGATGCTCATAACCGAAGTTGGGCGTCCTTGGGCGTTTCTTGAGCGCAGCGCACAGAGAAGGCCTCGTTCTCACGTTCAGGTGCACACAGGACACTGCAAAGTGACTTCGGGAGAGTTGACATTTTTGTTCTCGTTTCCGGCAAGCGTTAGAACCACGCCAAAAGTCAACCGCTCAGTTAGCAAGCACGGCACAACCCTCACTAAGCCCTGCCAGGCTCTTTCCCCTTTTATACTGCTGCCTAGTTCCTTACAGTAGTTTAGCAGCACTCAGAACGCGTCCACAAATCGGAAAAATTGCACTAAAAAGCACATCATCACTTTGAAACACTACACAAAAGCAATAAGTTAAAAAAAATCCTGCCTCAGGAAGAAAAACATCAGTAACAAGCAATTTTGAGGCTGATTCCCACGTTAGGGGCTTCGACTTAAGCCATCGGCGTTACCGTTGAGACTCCCCTTTTTGTAACGCACCTCAAAGGAATATTGTTGCAAAGCGAGGCTCCAGCGCAGGAGGCGGCCATTTTTGGGAGAGATGGTCTGCAGCCATTGGAGAGGGCAGTGATCCGTTTCAATGATAAACCCTGAGCCGGCTAGGTAACATGACAATTTCTGAACGGCCCACACGATACACGCACACTCTTTCTCGGTGGCGCTATACGCCTGCTCACGACTGGTCAGCTTACGACTAGCATACAGGACGGGGTGTTCTACTTCTCCATTTTCCCGTTGGCACAGTACAACGCCCATGCCTCGCTCACTAGCATCACACTGAACAACGAACCCTTTTGTGTAGTCGGGCGATCGTAGCACAGGCTGGCTTGTTAGGGCGCTCTTTAGGGCGCTAAAAGCTCTTTCCTTCGTCTCATCCCAGACGACTGTTTGCGGCTCTGTCTTTCTTAGAGCATCCGTCAAGGGAGCCGCGATATCAGAGTACCTGGGGATGTACCTCTGATAGTAGCCGGCGACACCTAAGAACGACCGAATATCGGTCTTCGTGCGCGGTTGCGGGAAGTCTCGCACAGCGGCCACCTTTATTTCAGAGGGGCGGCGACGACCCCGACCAATCACGTGTCCGAGGTAGACAACCTCGGCCTGTGCTAACTGGCACTTGGGAGCCTTGACTGTCAAGCCCGCATCGCGCAGGCGGGTTAGCACTGCCCGCAAGTGCGCCATATGTTCAGGCCAGGATGCGGAGAATATCGCTACGTCGTCTAGATACGGTAAAGCGAATTCTTGCTGTCCCCGCAACACTTTATCCATGAGGCTTGAAAAGCAGTATGGCGCGTTCTTCAAACCAAAACTCAAAACTTTAGGACGGAATGTCCCCATTGGTGAAATGAACGCCGCATACCTACTAGCCTCTTCTGTAAGTGGAACCTGCCAATAACCCCTGACAAGATCTAGGGTGGAAATAAACTGAGCGCTACTCACTCTCTCAAGGCGCTCCTCGATGTTAGGGATCGGATAAATTTGATCCTTAGTGATGGAATTAAGCCTGCGGTAGTCGACGCAAGGACGAGGTTCCTTGCCCGGTACCTCAACTAAAATCAAAGGGGAGGTATAATCACTCTCACCCGCTTCAATAACACCGAGCTGTAGCATTTTCTTTACCTCAGCCTCCATAATATCGCTCTGGCGGGGTGACACCCGGTACGCCTTGGATCGTACTGGCTCTGGGGAGGTAAGTTCTATGTCATGAGTAAGGACAGAAGTCCTACCAGGCCTCTCAGAGAACAGACCTTGAAACTCTTGTAAGAGCTGGTGTAGTTCTGTTTTCTGCTCAGGCGACAGCGATGCTTTACTTATTAAGTCACTAATGACTTGATCGATGTCTTTCCTGTTTGTCACTGAGCCTAGTCCCGGAAGCTCGACCGGAAGCTCTTCTAACTTTCCCGCATCGGGATTTTCCTCTCCAGTATCTGGTGCCTTTAACGCTACAGGCTCAATTTTATCCCGTTCGGGCGTGCTCTGAATACTAGCTTGCTGCGCCTCTGACCCTTTTTCATCGTTTAACGTCGACCCCACAACCACCGCCTTTGCAGCGAGCTCCCGAACCTTCGATCTGGTTAAGGCCTGAACGCTAGCCTCACCAAACAAAAGCCCCTTCTCGTGCAGGAGGTGATCGGACCTGTTCGAAAATAGGTACGGGTACTGGGGGGGCAGCATAGATGACACTGCGGCCTCCGTCTCAAGTGCTCCGAAAGGTCCTTCAATAAGCACTTTTGCTACCGGCAGACACACGCTATGAGCTTCCACTGCTTGCTTGATCCATGCGCACTCGCCCGTGAACATATCGGGTTCTACGTAAGAGGGGTGAACTACATCCATCGTAGCTGCGGTATCGCGAAGCACTCGGCACTCTTTCCCGTTCACGAGGAGGTCTCGCATGTAAGGCTCGAGAAGCTTGATGTTCTCGTCAGTGCTGCCTAATGAAAAAAACACGACTTTTGGTTTTGTTTCTGGGCACTGCGCCGAAAAGTGACCCGGCTTCTGGCACGTATAACACAGGCGCGCTTGCCTCGCCTCGAACCGCTTTCTGCGTTCGGCTTCGGCTGCCGCCGTCTCCTTACGTTCGGTCGGACACTGCGCCGAAAAGTGACCCGGCTTCTGGCACGTATAACAAACGCGCGCTTGCCTCATCTCGAACCGCTTTCTGCGTTCGGCTTCGGTTGCCGCCGTCTCCTTACGTTCGGTCGGACTGCTTTCACTCGCATCCGAACTACGTGTGTCCCCCTTTGCTCTCATGGGCGTGAACTTTGGCCTCTCAAACTTGGAGCCAAATTCACCCTTTTGACCGTCCTTAGCTCCACGAGCCCGACGCGTCACAAACTCCTCGGCTAACTCAGCGGCTCTAGCCACCGTACTAACGTCTGGCCTATCCAAGACCCAGTACCGCACGTTCTCAGGTAACCGACTATAAAACTGTTCTAGCCCGAAACACTGCAGAACTTTCTCGTGGTCACCAAACGCTTTCTCTTCTTTGAGCCACTCCTGCATGTTTGACGTAAGCTTGTACGCAAACTCTGTATATGACTCACTTCTGCCTTTCTCATTTTCCCGAAACTTCCGACGGAACGCCTCCGCTGACAGCCGGTACTTTTTTAGCAGACTCGATTTCACTTTGTCGAAATCCTCTGCCTCCTCTCTCTCCAAGCGAGCGACTACGTCGGCCGCCTCACCGGGTAGCAAAGTGAGCAAGCGCTGTGGCCACGTTTCCCGAGAGAACCCCTGCTTCTCGCACGTTCGCTCAAAGTTAACCAGGAACAAACCAATGTCCTCTCCAAGCTTAAACGGCCGCATCAGGTCAGTCATTTTGAACAATACTCGTTCTCCTGCACCGTGTGCCTGACTTCCATTACGAGCGCGTTCCATCTCTAACTCGAGACGCTTCATTTCCAAAGCGTGTTGACGGTCGCGCTCTCTTTCTTTCTCTTGTTGCTCTTTACGTTCGCGCTCATCTTTCTCTTTCTGTTCTTTAAGTTCGCGCTCCTGTTTCTCTTTTTGTTCTTTAAGTTCGCGCTCCTGTTTCTCTTTTTGTTCTTTAAGTTCGCGCTCCTGTTTCTCTTTTTGCGCCTCCCTCTCCTCAATGGTCTCAAGGCATTCCGACAGCTCGTCATCCTCAGCTTCTAACTCAAGAATAGCCCTTAGCAGTTCTGGTTTTCTGAGTTTGTCTGAGACATCCAGACCCAACTCTCTCGCAAGCTCCAGCAATTTCGGTTTGCGCAACGACTTCAAATCCATGGCTGCTCTGAATGCTGCTTTCTCTACTGCCTACTATTGTCTTGCCGCAAACTAACCCGGCAGCAACGACAACCACAATTACCAGCTCTGTTTCTAACACTAACAAAAGCCTGGCAAAACTCAGAAGAAGAAAGTCCCGCACTCACCAAACCTTGCAGCCAAGACTTCAGCGCAGTCGTTCCGCTGCAGGCAACCAGTCATCACACAGGGCTCGTTGCGCTGCTCCCGGATGGTCGTTGTGCTGCTCAGCATACAGTCAACCGCATCTCTTCGCTGCTGGCCTCTGTTGTCGCGATCTCACCGCTGGCAACCAGATGTTGTAATCGTACCGCTGGCACGAGTTGTTGGGGTCTCGGTGCCGACGCCCGTTATTGCCAATGGGTCGCAAGCCCCAAGGGTAGCGTTGGCCTGGCGGCCTGGGGCACTGGAAGCATCCGAAGGTCCCGGCAAAGCATGAGAAGACTGGTAACAGAACAACTTGTTTATTCTAACATAGCAAAAGAGCGGCCGGTCAGTTCGACCGAAGTGGAGAGACGGGAGAGCACGTAACTCAACAGTACAAATCGGAGCCTCCTCTGGCGTCCGGGGGCAGCTGCTCTTATACTCCCGGCGTCGCGGTCCAAAAGGGAAGGAGGGAAGGTCACGGGATGAAGGTCACGGGACGGCGCAGCAGGAGCCCACGACGGCGCGAACTGTCGGGCCGAGAGACCTGCTGAACCGAGTGTAGTGACGCATTGTCAACCCTCACCCACACGACGGCGCGAACAGTTGAGCCGAGAGACCTCCAGGCTCCTCATTCGGGGAACTCCGCTCCCCGGCTGCCGCGCTTTGACAAGCGAGGGCACA
Source organism: Dermacentor andersoni (assembly GCF_023375885.2). Classification (NCBI taxonomy): domain Eukaryota; kingdom Metazoa; phylum Arthropoda; class Arachnida; order Ixodida; family Ixodidae; genus Dermacentor; species Dermacentor andersoni. The sequence goes on along the minus strand of NC_092817.1, from coordinate 124,301,484 downwards.
CACACACACACGCACACACGAAGACACGTGGCACTGAAACACGCCTGGGCACGCTTGGCGGGTAGGCGTTGCGGCGGCGTCGGACGGGCCAAAATGTCCGCCGCTTTGAACAAAGCCCCGGCGTCCGTTGCATCCGCGCCGGCATTACCGCGCGTTGTAGGCGAAACGTAACACCACGATGGAGTACCCCGGGCTGCTGGATTCGTGCACGAAAGGTCAGCACTCGCTGAGAGCGAACCATGCAAAATATGTTCTTATAGTGGACTATCTGTATGACCAAATGGGGCATAAAGAAGAAAGCCCCAATGCAGCGATCGCACGGGTTCGCAGCGACCGACCGCATGTCTACATGCGTGTCCGTGCGCAAGGACTCATTCGTGCCGTGAGCTTTAGGCCGCAGCATATGAGCATTTGACAGTTACACAAGCAACCATTGTTACATGGACCATGAGAGCTGTTCAAAAATCATTATAACTAAGGACTTCAAAATCTACGGTGACTTGTGATGTGCCGTCGCAATGATTCAATCTTTTTTCCTTCTAAATTCTTGGACGTTTTAATATCATTTCTTTAGTTGCATTGCACTGTGTGTTTATCGGTCTTCTCAGCGAGCAATTTCCCGCTGCTTATTTTTCTTAATCCAGTACATTCCTTGCTTCGTGCTCACACAAACATGAGCATATGTCATGCCTTTTTTTAATGTGCTTCTTAGTGTTCTCTTTCCATTCCAGTGAACTTGCCAGTGTCTGGCATCAATAAGTTCATAGACCAAATCGTCGGGAGATTAGCCGGGCAGTACGCGCGGGCGAAAGTCTCAGGGCGCGCTTTCTGCTACCCACTACGAACATCGTAGCCCTGACGTCGTAGCAGAAATCTTTGCGGAAGTGCTTACTGCACACCCGAGTTGTAGCCGATGGCTGCTTACCGATTCTAAGTTTCACGATTCAAGCTTCTCGTAGCTTCTTGTCCTGTGGGTACATGTGAAGGCTGACATCGGGCTCCGTTCTATACGTCCAGCACTGCGGCAGCGAGTAGTAGCCTACCATGCTGGACGCCTTAAAAGGCAGCCACTACCTATTATAGTGCCGGGGTTGTTAAGCAGACACCCGAAGCGGGAGAAACCTCCCCACCTAATCAGAACCACAGCTCAGGTGGGACTTTGAACTTTCGTTTTCAGCTCGCTTCAGCGCTTCCGAAGCAGAAGACACGTACCGCTGTATCCACTTGATCCCTCAGACCATGTCACGCCGATGGCGGTGCTAGCTTTTCCAGTGGTGGGGCTCGCCCCCAATAATGGGAGTGCACAGACAAAATGCCACTAGTTGGGCTTGATTGGGTCTGTGTCCCCTAATGGTAATTGACAACACCTGCCAAACATTATATATACCCAACATATACATACATGAACACATGTTTTCAACACATGCAGGCTATGAATGCAGTGTGCGTACAAAATACATGTATTCACACAATGTATAGGTTGAATAACATGACCTTAAAAAAATATTTGCCCAGGCCTTTACATCTGTGTGTGACACAGTTTAAGCTGCTTTACTTTCACTTAAATTTCATAGCAAGGTCACATTTTATGGTCTGGATTGTTCACTATAATGCTTGGAATTATTATTTGCACTGTGTGTCCTGAAAAAAAATATATATGTATGTATGTGTTCACCTTCATCTATGCCCCTCCCCATAAGTTGTGGCCAAAAAATGGCTGCCGCGATGCCTATGGCTGCTTTTGATGCCTGCATTACAGCAAAGCAGGGCATTCGAGATTGGTTTCCATTACTCTGATGGAGCTTGCCGGGTGTGATGTCGACACCACAAAGGATGCAGACAGCAGCAACTGCACAGTCTTTTTCTTTACAAACCAGACAAGTAACCACGCCAAGTATCATATTAAACAATCCAGACCATAAACATGAAATCTCGATGCAAAGTTTAAGCAGTACAGCAGTAAGCACATCTTTTTAAAGATATGTTGTGCTTGCTGCTGCACACGTACACAAACTTTATGCAGATAGGAAACACCGTGTGACTCAGTGCTAGTTGCTTATTCACACTATTTATGCTTTTTTCGTCATTTTCATTGAACAGGTGATAGTATATGCTTCGTGTGTGTCTAGTGTCTCAGTTCGTCAAATCCTTGTTTACAGCCCTGCTTCTCAGCACAGTGTTCCACCTTTCTGAGAGCCAACTGGCCCACTACTACGCATCTTTTTCAAAAGTTTCGATGGTAGAAATGGAGGTCACCGTAGATAAAGTGTAGTGAAAAATTCAGCTAGTTGGCATATCTGTTCACCTTCTAATGTGCTGAGTGCTACTGGTGAACCACCGAAACATGGATGGACACACCAGTGAAGAATGACGGAGTGGAAACTCCCCTCTCTATTGTAGCTGACACGTTGCCCTCGTCTTTTTAACGAATTGTTTAGTGGCACATTTGGTAATATTGCGCCCTGTCGTTCTTGTCTGGTGGTGCCCTTCTGTTCTTCAGTGGTTTGTCTATAGTATCCAGAACATTAGCCAGAGCATTATACAAGGTTAACGTTGGTAGAGCTTGATTTTATATGCAACACCTAATTCCTGCCTGATTTTTTAGGGCTACCATGCAGTGCTGCAGTTTGCTGAAGCCCGGGAAAGGTACCCTGAGTTGCGCATCCCCATGTGTGTGATCCCCGCCACGATCAGCAACAATGTCCCAGGCACGGAGTTCTCCCTGGGTGCTGACACTGCGCTTAACGAGATCACCGAGGCAAGTCACCTGTGAGACTTTACACCATTGTCGCCGAGTCACCCTCTCCGGCATTTTGTTTTTCAAGTTGCAGCTACAATCTAATCTACAGCTGATGGCCTCATATTCGTGTGCAGATGTTTTGTAGGAACTTTTATGTTAAGGTTGTTTGAGCTGTGAAAAAAAAAATTGAAAAGATATGTCTGTGACCAGAACATACATTCAAGCTCTTAAAAAGATTGATGTCCACAACTACAGAAAATACTTTCCGAGAATTGCAATTTGCTGCCACATAGCAGAACCCACGGACATGCTGAGCGCATGTCCTTGCTCATTTAGTTGGTGCACAGCTGTACTTTTGTTCTGCCGCCCCCACTTCCCCTCTTTTTTTTGCATGCCTTGCTATAACTTCATTGAACCATTTGGCATACAGCGAATTTGCATATTGTGTTATGACCTAACATAACCTTAAAAATACACTTGAATTGCATTTAAAGGTGTTTGTTATTGTTTTGATAATATCTAAAAAATGCTTTTCCGTCATGTGTTACCTCAAGTTGAAATTTGCTGACCTGCTGCTGAAACCAAGAACAGGTGACAGTTGCAAAAAGAAAAATGCCTTTCTATTCACACCTCCTCTCACGGTATTTGTTTCAATTTGGAAAGCACATCACCTCGCGCCTTCTCACAGAAAACAGTTCATGTTGCAGGGGAGAGCTTTATTATTGACACGTGTTAATGGATGCAGCCTCATAATGGTGTTCTCAGTTTTTAGTCACATTGGAAAATACGTGTATAGAACTTTCGCGAACAACACATGGCAACATGCAGACATGTTGCTTTCAGAATCTGCTTATGGGAGAATGACAACAACCAAATAAAAGTAGTTAATGAAATGAAATATTTTGTCGCACTTTTTTAAAAGCTTTTGTCTCAGTAAATATAGGATTTGGAACCCCACAAGGCCCCACTACATGAAGAAATTTCTTTTGGTGTGATTTGCTGCTGCTGGTACATCACTTCTGATTTCCCCAAGCACCAATTCTGTTTTCATGTCAAAAGGTCATCAGTTAGCATCTTTAAATAACAGCTGGCGATCACATTGGCAGGCAGCTAAAGGAGAAGTAGCTGAACTGTGGATGCTCGTATGGATATAGGATACTAAGTGACAGGGAATAATAGGCTTTGGAAAGACTCTGTTTCATACACTCTGCAGAACCTATGAAGTAGTCTGGTCATACAAGTCTCGCTCCATGCATTTCACAGTGGAAAAATGCATCACGTCATTTTCACGTTTGTGTCACTAGCCGCTGCACATCAGTTCGTCATGCACAAAACCTTCAGAATCAAACTTGAATGGTTAATGGCTCTTACAGTCTGAGCTGTAGTTATAATTGTCACCCAATAGTAGTACCTAAGTGTCTCTGTGTACACTAAAGTCAAAATGCACACTTTTGTTTACTTGAAAATTCACCTTATTACTTCACCGACGAATATCACATCAAACTTGCCCTTAGCTTTGTTCATAATAACTGCATGATAGTTACACAGGCATCAGAAATGCAGTTTGTAATAGTACTATTAGAAAGTTTTGTCTGAGCGCCACCTCACTCCAGTCCCATTTCAGCGCTCTGGTCTTGCCAAGAACAACGTTTGTTTCACAACTTTTTACGAGTGTTTATGCAGAGACTCAAACGACCTGAGCTCAGCTTAGCTGCAGAGCAAGGGCTCTGTCCTACTTCCTGTTGCCAGAATGAGCTTTGTGTGCACGCATACTGGCATTCCTGCTGAGCAGCTGTTAGTATAAAGTGCACAGCTCTGAGCGAAGCATACTGTAATGATACGCCAAGGCTGTCTGTTGCTTCGAGCTTTTCTTCAAAACTGATCTTGCACAATGCTGACCTCTGTCACTGAACTGCAGATTTGCGACCGGATCCGCCAGTCGGCTCAGGGAACCAAGAGGCGCGTGTTTGTCGTGGAGACCATGGGTGGCTACTGTGGTTACCTGGCAACACTGGCAGGGTTAGCTGGAGGTGCCGACGCAGCGTACATCTTTGAGGAGAACTTTGGCATCAAGGACCTCATGAACGATGTGCTGCACATGCAGGTCAAGATGTCCGAGGGTGTCCAACGAGGTCTCATCCTCAGGTGCGTGCATGCGACAGGGCTTACTTAACACACGATGGTGATGGCCATGTGTAATGGCAAAGACGATGCATGGTTCTGACGATGCAAGTACGTGCCGACAGTGGTGCTGCTACTCGGCGCTTGAATTGAAGAAGGCTATACACACCTCTGCAAGTGTCTGCTCTTTGCAATAGTTCATCAACGTCTTCAAGTTCTGAGTAGTAGTCAGAATGTTTTGGTCATCTTGCCATGCACAAATCTAGCCAGTAGGCAAGGCTTCAGAGAGATGGCTGTCATCTGTTATTTTGTCTAACTTCAACAGAACCTTTCTCTTTAGTTCTTTGTTCCAAAATACACTGATTATCCATTTTTATAGCATCATACTAGGGTTATATCACTGCATCCTTTGTCCTTCTTCATGTAGTGTCAGTGAGGACCAGAACACATTTTCTATGAGCATGGTGAGAGCAACCTTTTATTCAATCCTATAATGCCTAAATGCAGTTCAACGTCAAGGCAAGTTGAAACAACTTGTGCGCTTTTATTTCTTGCCATGGAGAGTACATTTGTAAATAAAAATACATTGAAATGTTACTTTAGTTAAAACATAATTAGCATATCAATTAATTGGTAATTCATTTGAACTCTCCATAGCTGGAAAGTTCACTCCAGCATATCAGAAGTGCAACTGGGGGCTTTTCATTAATGGGACACAAAATAAAAAAATTATTTCACACATATTTGTAAATTGCCCTTCTACAATAACAAAAAGCATCGCTCTTGCCATGAGAAGAGGCTTGTCGAGCTAAAGAAGGTGCAAAAAGGAAAGATGGGTGGCAATGCCACCTTGAAGTTCCCACATCAGCTTGCACTGACATCATGGATTTTGACGACGCCTGCACGGGCCTAGTTGATTCTCTTTATCAGTAAAAATGAACTTCATTGTGTTCTAAAAGAGCCAATGATTGAACATGGCAAGTTTCAAGAACTTTTATTGAACCAACAGGCCTAAATGCAAAGAAATGTCTTGAAATCTGTGGTTTCACGCTGGCTTACCGATGCTGGGGTTCTGGTGCGAAATTTTTTTTTTAATTAACTTTAACCTTCAATTTTCCATCTCGTCTAATAATCTACTTATTATTGCAAAATTACTAAAATAGTGTTTCCAAAGAATACTCTATTAGTCTGAGCTGATTTTTTTCTTTCTCTTTGGTGTCCCTGTAAGCTTCGTGCATATTCATAATAAACTTTAACTCAAACAGGACAGGACAAGACGTAGACAAGGCAAGGCACAGGACAAGTGCACTAAGCTTCCTATGCTTAAATTGCCATTTTGAAGCATCAAATTCAGTGTAACATACGTAATGCATTGAGCATTACACGGCTAAGAGCCTTAACAAAAACCGTATTAATAAGTTATTCTTTGTCATGTAGTTGGAGCTGTCTTAATTTTTCATTTTCCTCAATTTTTTTTTCGTTTCTTTAAGCCAGCAGCAGTCTCGCAGGCTAAACTATGGACTGTTTAAATTCCAGTCTGTAAAGTTGTATTTGTCTTACAAGGGCAACGAAAGGACAACATCCAGAATGGTCTTTTAGAGTTCGAGTGAAAATGAAATTACTTGCTGGTGTCACTGTTAGTGTGAGGCATACTTCCTCAGAATGCAATGTGATTTTAAAGAAAATGTCATACATTCCGCATTCTTGTAGTATATAGTTAATGCTATATCAGAGTGATTGCCAATCAAGAATACATTTTAGTGTGCTAGCAGTGGGAACAATATGTAATCAAGCTAGGACCTTAAAAATTTTTTATTCGCATTCTCCTGTCAGCCAGATTGAACTAGTTGCCACATCCACATTTTCTCTCTTTACTTAAATCGGGTAATAGGATGTGCATCTGTCTCGTGTGCTCTCCAGTGAAAGTACTATAGACTGTGAACAAATTATGGCAGAATAAAATGGCCTATAACTGTCACAAGTCATGGTTAGGCAATCTGTGTATCACATCCTATGGTGCACATGTGAGTGCACTTGCACACACGCCACACTCACGAAGAATAAAGTGTGAGCTATTATTGAGCATACACCAGTCATAGTGGCTAAAATAGTGTGAGGTTTCTTATAGTATCTGAATGCTCTTTCATGCCATGTAAATTGCTGACTATATAGTCTCATGCAGGTGCTGCTAGTTCTTTTAGCCTATTATGATGTTTAACCCCCTTTTTTTTTTTCTTATGTGTGTGCATGAATTTTAATTCTGGGATTTTCGATGGATATCCTTTTGGCAGATTCCTATCGTAAGAATGTTTGCGAAATAGGTGTGTGTTGGACAGAGATTTCTTATGTGTTGCTCCTATCTTCATATCGGAATATACTATGTTCACCTTGACGTTTTGTTGCAAAACAGTACTTCCTCCATGCTCACTTGATCGAGGCATGTCAGTTGTTGCATTCTCTCTTTCAGAAATGAAAAAGCCAATGAAAATTACACAACAGACTTCATTTACCGACTGTACAGCGAGGAAGGAAAAGATGTGTTCACTGCCAGGCAAAACATTCTGGGTCACATGCAACAGGTAAGTGGCTTACATGTTTACGTTAAGTATTCCATGTATGCTTTCCCATCATCCCAAGATATTATTCTGGTTGGTAGAGCCGAAAGCTGGGTGAATTAGGGACCATAAGTCACTTTGAAACTCGGCACAATGAAGGGAGACCACAACATAAAGCAGATGTCTATTGTCCATGTTCTTTACGGAGGAGTGGAGTTTTAGGCCAAAAATTGTTCAAAATCTTTCAAATAATAATTATGGTACTGAGGCCTTGTAGATATGAAATGTTATGTGCCTATTTCAGATATGAAGTCCATATTTATTTACTTCGATTGATCCTAATTTTATGCAACTTTCTTTTACTTAATATTACGCACTAATTTGCTGTGAATCGGTTTCTCAGATTTCGCTGAAGATTTCGTGTATCAGTGGTTTCTGTATCTTTACAGAACTCAATAAGACCGACCTTATTGCTCTGTCTACTATAGAACAGGAGTTATAATACTTCAAAGTTGACATTGAGTAGAGGTTTTCTGGAGGTCCTCCTCGGTCACGTGGCACATGTTGACAAAAAGGATACTTATGTCGACTCAAAAGAGATGAAAAAGGCAACACATATGCCAGTTATGTAAACTGAAAGGTCGCATTGTGGCAGAAAAGAAAGAAAACATACCTTTCTTACCACGCGTGCTTTAGAGAGGGCAAGTGGAAGGGCTTAATTGCATACAGTGCTAATGGCTCACTCCTTCGTGTTCCCTGTCTGCGTGCAGGGTGGCTCACCGTCGCCGTTTGATCGCAACTTTGGCACCAAGACGGCCACTCGGGCCTTTGAGTGGCTTGTGCTGCAGGTAAAGGCCAACCTGCAGCCAAATGGCATTGTGAACGCCACCACTCCCGAGACCGCATGCCTGCTGGGTCTCATCCGACGGCAGTACTACTTCACGCCCGTGCAGGATCTCAAGTCGCGGACTGACTGGAAGTACGTACGCTCGCATGCTACTCATGGGCACATGAACTATGCACGTCTAGCTGGTCAAGCAGAAATGCTGCACGTGGTGTTTGCAGATGCAGAACATACAGTTGGCATCAAAAGTTTACAATCCATGGGGTCTAAGAAAAAGCTGAATATATTTGCAGCCTGGGTGTGCAACCTGGTAGTTGAACGTCATGTTAACAAACATGGATATAACTAATCATGTTGGATAATGGAGTCAATATAAAATGTTTCTCACTGATATCGGCATGTAACAAATATAGTAAACTTTTGTTAATTCGGCTGTGGTTAATTTGATCTTTCAGTTAATTCAACCTCAGCCTCAGTCTTGGCTGGCACCCATGCTTCTCTATAGGCCCAAATTTTCTTTATTTTGATCCTAAAATTGGCATTCACTTGATGATTCGAACTTGACCAGTCTGGACACATATGCCTGACCCCTATGGTGACCCCAATAGCGACCCCTTTAGTGACAGCGTCTGTCTCTATGACGCTTAGGGGACAGTGAATGTGTTGAACTCACATAAATCTTTCAGCGAAAACATCAATTTTGGGCTTACTCTAGGAAGATGTTTAAACAAAATGTTGCAGTTTCGCCCAAAAGGTGAAGCGTCGATTGTGATAGCAAATTAGTAGACAGCTATACGAAATAAGGATAGTATTCTTATTGGCCATATAAATTTGTGAACATTCGTGAACTAATTTAACAAGCATGGTGTCATGCGCACACAAGCAAACATGAACACATCTCACTCGATGACTGCGGAAACGCGCTATTAGAACGCTGGAGTGAGGAAGCACAGCAACAGCAGCGAGCGAAGTGACCTTCATGCTGTCTCTCACTTCCACGCAAACTAAGCAGTGAAAACACACTGTACACGAATCTATCAGCACTTGGCGTATTGTCCCCATCCCAGATTGCTTTCAAGACAGGGCCTGCGCTGCCGCGCCATGTGCAGCAGCCGCTGGAGCAGAATTCCCCTCCCCTTCCTTTCCCACGGTGCCTTGCACGCAATGGAAGACGGCACACTTCCTCCCCACTTTCCTCCCTTGCTAGTGCGAGATGGAGCCGCCATCGTCGGCTCATCCTCTCACGCTTTCACTCGCACACACAGTATACGGCGCTTGGCCATGATATTATTGCACTTGGACTTTATATGGAACATCACGCCAATGGCTATGATGATGACAGAAATGCGCCTGGAGTGTCTATGTAATTGCTATCACAGTAATAATTGTAGCTCACTAAGTGCAATCCTTCGTAGAGCTCACAAAGTCCTTTGTGGCGTTCCTATGCTTTACCGCACGACAAGGCTGTATTGCGGTGAAGCTGACTTTAAAAAAAAAACCGCTGTCATTGTGCAACACCTTCGGTCGTACTGCAGCTGGCACAGCATTGCTTGGTAATTGCTCCTAAATTTAGTTGCGGCCAAGTGCACACTGCAGCTAAATAAAACAGTTTCAGGGTCACTCTCAAGTGAACTTCGTTCGAAACAGTGCACATACGGCCGCTTGTCATCACTTGTTTAGTCTTTTCTACTCTTCCTCTTCTAATAACTTCATTTAAAAGGAAGCTTTAGCTCGGGTGCTCCTATCTAAATACATGTAAAAGGAGAATTCGTTTTTCTCGGCAGCCACTGCACCAAATTTGACGGGGTTTGCTGCCTTTAAAAGAAAAACTTAAAATCTAGTGACTGTTGGTTTCGAATTTTCGATTTAGGTTGTCATATCTTTATAAAAAATTGGCAAAAATCTCAAATTTTCAGAACACGAAACTATCAAGTTTACAACTCCGTAACCCAGCAAGAAAAAATGATATCGCAATTCTGTGAATTGTAGCTGATAGCACATCTAAAGCGGACAAAATTGATATGTTACACATGAACCTCAAAAAATGTGTGAATGTGTTATTACAACTTTGGCAAAACCCTCGTAAATAACGTAACAAATTCACGTAAGATGTAAAATGACACATCAAATTTGTCCGCTTTGAATGGATGCCGTTTACAGAATCGCGATATCTGTTTTTGATGCAGAGCTATTAGTTTGTAAACTTCGTGCTTCTATATTTTTCAAACTTCTGAATTTTTGAAAATCATTTTAACGAAATTCAAGCCCTAAATCAAAATTCCGCTTCCAACAGTCACTAGAATTTAACTTTCTCTCTCAAATGCAACAAATTTCATCAAAATCGGTCCAGGGGTTATCTCAGAAAAACGTTTTTGCGTTTTACATGTATTTGAATAGGCCGCGTCGGAGTTGGGCCCGAGCTAAAGCTTCCTCTTAAGAGCCCCAGTTTGTACATAGTTGGCAAGGTGGATTGTTTTCGTCAGTTTCTTGTGCTACGTGCTTCTCACTTGTCATAATCATTTGCACTCATTCCTACCCATCCTGAAAACCGTCTGAGGCATTTCATTGGATGAATATGATTCTTAGCAGACGCACGCTATACTGCTTGCAGCCTCTACCAACCACACCTAGGTGGCCTAATTTCATCTCTCTTCCCTTCCTCTGTGTGGATTGTGTGTGGAGGATTCACTTAGCAAGCACTGACCAAAGTAACTGCCCTTCAAACCTGGAAGCATGTGCAGTTCATACAAGAAAAACAACAAAGAAGCCTACATTATTTTGTTGTACTTCTATACAGGCCATGTCTCACGTGACACGAAAGATCAATCTGAGTTATTTTGTATCAAGCTCTCTTTAAAGGTGGCAACCACGTGGAATGTGTTTCTGGCATGACGCCACCCCATCAATTTCATGCTGTGTTTGTGACTGAAATGCACACCGTGAGGTTGTTGCTTTAACTTAGCACTACATGGAAAGGCATTCAGCTGCTACTGCAGCATGTGCATTGAATGCTATAAAGCAGGCATATAAGAAGCTCTGCACTGGAAACATGTTAGAGACATATTCCATGTAGCTGTAGTTTAACATATTGTAAAGCGAGAGCTCACACATTCATACACAAGAGGTTTGGATCATTCCGCATGCAATTAGTGCTACATTGTGCACACACCTGGAAGTAACTGCACTCACTTGTGGCATGTGTGTACATTGCCTTTGGAATCTACATGCCTAGCTCTTCTATAGCGGCACTCTAACTGTGCTCCGCTATCATAGTACAGTACCAAAATTATTCAGGATTGATCAGCTTATTTCTTGCTTTGATCAGCGTGCCATGCGTATATGAGAAGAATATGCCAGATTAAAAAAATGAATCTCATCAACACAATCCTTTATGCTTTGATCTGCAATTTCTTGTACACCTTTCCTGTTTCAAATAGTGTTTTTTGTTTTACTTTCATGTTTATACATCTTCAAAAGTGTTAACCCTTTGTTTTGGCGATGGCAACGGTCATTGCTATTACGAAATGCGTTGTAACATTACCACTTTAACAGGCCTTGTAGTATAGGTAGAAAATTGTAGCGTCAAACGCAGTGTAAGCAATGCTTGTGCACTTTCAAAAAAAAAAAAAAAACTCTTGTTTATCTTTCCTCGTGTGATTAGAGTTAAGAAGAGCCAACATATATGTTTTTACTGGTATCCTTGCAGAAACTTAAGGCAGTGTAAAACACCTAGTGCAGTCGAATCTCAATAATTCGAACTCTAAGGGTCCCAAAAATTTGTTCAAATTAAAAGAAGTTCAAAGTAAAGGAAGCTAATTTAATGGAGGACTTACCTGCAATGGCGCACGTGCACTGAGCTAACACACGAGTAGGAAGTTCCAGAAAATTTATTCACTCGTATTTACAAATTACCGTCAACTTCCGATTTTTCGCACTCCCTAGGGGCCGCGAAAACGTCCAAAAAACCGGGCAGTCCGAAAAAAGGAATGCGTCCCTTTTACTGCCTCCACGGGCTCAAATCGCCACAGGCACCTCCGAAATAACTCTAAAGGCCTGCCAGTACACTTATTAGGCGTATCGGTGCACGGACTGTGACAGGAGACTGCGGTTGCACGCGTGTATAATTAAAGGAAACGTACCACCCCCCGTGACAATTGCCCCTTATAACTTTTGGTATGCTTCACCGCATAACATTACTGTATTGGGCGAAGCGGACTTTCGGGAACCGGCATTATTCAATGGGCCATGCTTTCCGCGCTCCGAAGCCATTGGCGAGGAGTACAAAGGCGGAGTCGGCGTCATTGCTAACAGCGGTGAATTGTTTCAATGAAACCCAAACAGCAAGAAGCTTGGTAGCGAACGTCGAAGTAGCTAGGCCTAGCGTTCCCGCGGTGTGGCTACAGCTGCCAGCGGATCTGCGTGCGAGAGCGCCGGCTCGAGGCAGCGAGGTAATCAAAATGGTGGTGGTAGTTAATACCTCGATTAATGTTTCGATTAATGCCGTTTCGAACCTGAGGTCATGCCAAAAAGTGTGGAAAATCAGACGGCGGAGGTTTTTTACGTCCGAAATGTGGGGTATACATAGCATTGCCGCGAAGGTGTCCGAATTATCGGGCATGCCTGAAAAATTGGGCGTCCAGAAAATCGGTCATTGACTGTACAGGACACCTCTCACTAACAGAACTAATCGGCAATGCATGCTTGCACACACCTGCGCACAAATTTCCACCATGGTTTTATTTTTAATGCGGAAGAATTCTTTGGCGAGCTCCCCAGCCCTGTCACACGAAAAGTTTAATGCCTTGTATCTGCACAAAATGTGTAATTTGCAAAGTTAATACTCTTACTGTATTTACTCGCATAATGATCCCACTTCCTTGTAAAAAAAAATTGATGCAAATTCAGGAGTGCGATCATTACACAGGTTAAATTTCACACGAAAAAAAACATTGTCTTTTTTCATCCCGCATTTACTGCGGGATTACAAGCAGGCGGCTGCCGCTGTCAGTGTGGGACACCAAAACAAAAATGGCGGCCGGCGGAGCAAGCTGAACGCGCCAAACGCGATTATTTTTCTTCTCGTGAGTACATTACACGCATTGAAACAGTTTCTTCCGTATCAGTAATGAATAATATCGTTAATATCGGCAAGTTTGCGAAAATAACATAGCCATGTCCACTTTGAGGGGACAGAAGCAGAGAGGGGCGCACTTAGCTGCCAGTGACATAGAAACCTGCGGCGAGCATGCTGCGGAAACTGCGGCATTTGTCTTCACTGCTATCCTAATACAGCACGTTTCCGCTAAGGGTGGGCAAGTATCTTAGCTGCATTACAAGCATCGGCGTATGAATAGGGTACACTTCTAACATATCCGTGTAAACTTGGCCACTATCGTTGCCACTCGCGATTTGGTGCGTGCCCACGAGTGCAGACGAGAAAAATTGAAAGGCACCCTTTATGTTGTTGTTGTTGTTGACCAAAACCATTATGAAGCCTACAAATAATAAACCCGAGGCAAGTTTGGTTGTAGTTTCTTTTTTTTTGCGGAGATTGATGAAAGGAATGAAACGGAACATCTGCTTAAGAAATTATGTTGGGTGCATGCAGACTGCTTGGTATGTCTTCAAGAGTCGTTTGCGTAGCATTCGACAGATGGTAAGCGTGATCATTATTAGCTAGACTTGGCACACCACATATCGTTGCGACAAGTTCAGGGTGTGATCATTACACAGGAAAGAAAAAAATTGAATTTTGACGACAAAATTCAGGGCTGCGATCATTACGTGAGTGCAATCATTATGCGAGCAAATACGGTAATCATTATAACAGCATAAATGACTGGTAGCTTTTAAGGAACAATGTAAAGCAAAAAATAAAATGAGAGCATCCCCTTAGAGATACATAGGGCTCTTTAGAATATGCATGGGGAAGCTTATAGTAGGGGTGGGTCAATTTGAAGTTTCAGTGTAGGCCAACTTGAAATTTGGGGTTGGGCAACTTGAAATTTAGAAGTGGGCCAACTTAAATTTAAAAGTGGGCTAACTATTTGGGGTTGGGTTAACTGGAAATTCGGGGGTGGGTCAGGTTAAATTTGGGAGTGATTCAAGTTAAATTTAGGGATAGGCCAACTGAAATTTGGGGGTAAACCAAATTGAAGTTTGCATGTGGGCTAGCTTAAATTTATGGGTGGGTCAACTTGAAGTATAGGAGTAGCCCAACTGAAATGTGGGGTTGGGCCAACTTGATATTTGGGGGTTGGGCCAACTAGAGTATTTGGGGTAGCCCAATGTCCAATCGAGTGATGCTGAGCGCCCTTCCAGTTATAAACACCTTATCGGCAAGCGAGCACGTTGAGACGCTTGGCGCATTTTCATTGGGCCTTACGAAGGCGCAGTCAGAACGCAGGTGAGAGCTTGCATGGAAAAGCAACGCGCACGCTGCACAGGCTTGCGAGAGCGACAGCGAGAGTGACATGGCATCGCAGTGATGCACTATCCCCTCACGCAACGCCTCAGTGCTACTGCAGCAGCTGGTGTTGCCTTTCAACCGATCTGCTCCGTTGAAGCGCGCTCGTGGCCGGCGTTCCGGCTCAACTGATAAGATTTCATTGAAGGGACCGAATGCGGCGAGAAAATCTGAGTTTTCTACTAAGGCCTAAGCATTCTTTGCCACCAGAAAGGCCATAGGTAGATGCTCATAAGCTAGGAAAAGCAGCTAAGCAAAACTAAGCAAAGACAAAGTCGCAGCCCAACCAAATAATGCTTATGCATTAGTAGACAATTCTCAGATTTTTGTGT
Source organism: Dermacentor andersoni (assembly GCF_023375885.2). NCBI lineage: Eukaryota > Metazoa > Arthropoda > Arachnida > Ixodida > Ixodidae > Dermacentor > Dermacentor andersoni. The sequence goes on along the minus strand of NC_092817.1, from coordinate 124,286,426 downwards.
AGCTTTTTCTTTGCACGCAGCTTTGACGGATCCCTCCTACACTCTTCCTCTATGGCAGGTTCAAACGAATGCTGGTTGGAGGCGCCACCACGTGATTTGGCGTGCTGCTAAGAGCATTGTCAGAGCACAGTATGTTCGAATGAATAATCGCAAATGCTTGCATGTTCGAATAACTGGACATTTCAGCCATTGGAATACACATGACTGACGGGGCCACAGCGTGAGCTTGAATAAACCGAAAGTTCAAATTAAGCATGTTCGAATTAACGAGATTCAACTGTGTAAGAATACTCTGGTAGAAACTCAGCCACTTCATTTACCACATTTTGTTACTTTCATTTTTTGTAAAACCACATTACCAAGACAAGTAACCTGTCTTTTCTCATTTTCTGTAGGTTTATCTTAAAATAGCACATATGCATGGTACCTGTACATCTGTATTCAGAACTGAACTGCATGCGTTTTTTTTTTTTTTTCTATTTCCCCCTTTACGCAAATGCCTTCATGATAAATGGGTCTTACTTTCCGGTAGTGCTTTGTAGCTCGCTACTTTATCTCATTTGTATATCTTAATTGTACTGAACTACAGTTTGGTACTTATAGACAATTTAGTACTTATATATGGTGTACAACTATACCAAAGAAAGACAGAGTTCACTGTTTTTCAGGCAGAGGGGACCCAGGCTATTGGCTGCTAAAAAAAAAAAAGATTGTCCTAATGTGGACCAATTTTTGTTGGAACTTCAGAGAGCCAGAAAGCTTAATATCGGACTTCCGAACAGACTTAAAAGGTTACATGGCGTATTTTTTATTAGTCGAACATGAGTTTTTCTTATACTAATGGGACATGTTCAGTGCAGATGACAGACAACAGGGCACTGGATGTTTGTTGTCTGTTTTCTTCATGCTGTTTAATTTGCACTCAACATGCTCTATTATGACTATCACCAACAATACCAACGTCATGTTGTATTGGAATGGTTACTTATGGCTGCCGCAGTCGTGTTTCAATGCCTCATGATAATTTTTAAAAATTTGGAAGTTAGTTGTACACCTTCTTGCCAAACAGAAGCAGCTGCAGGCCACTTGCTAGTCCAGGTTAGAGTCGTAGTTCCTACCGAAGACGGTGGTTGAAGTGCGAAGAGAAATTTGGCCAGCACAAGATGTGCACGTCGCCGAGAGAAGCCACCGGAGAGATGAAGATTGCAGAGCTCCACACGTTTCCTGCTGCCTGTCTGCATGTAAATACTTTTCTAACTTTTTTTTGTCTTCTGTTTCCTTTTGCGCATGTGTATGTTAGTTTTAACTTCCTGAATGCTCTCATGCACTTTACATTTCTTTTTGTGTGTGCGTGTTCTTGCCAGCTGCTATGTTTGTTTCTGCTGGTTTGGTAGATGGCTGGTGCCTGAACACCTCCTAGCAAATGACACGTGCTTGCCTTTCTTGCATTTTTTCCCTAGAAGTGTCTGCACCCTATGCAACTCAGCTACACTGCCATTTCTTTCTTTAGTAGTGAAACCTCAGTGACATTGCAAATTTGCAAATGGAAAGGGAAAAAAATGCATGGTGCTTTCTTGGTTTAACTTATGCAGTCATGATACTTGATGTGGTTTTGCAGTGTTTCTTTAGTCAGTTTTCACTGTTTAATTTTGTACTGTTTCACATTTATTGTTCAAGTAGATATTAGCATCAGCATTGTTAAATATTAGCACCTGTGGACAAAACCTTCATTGTTTATCTGGCACCTGCACATTTGTAACTGCAAGATATGCAAGATCTTAGTTACAAATGTAAGATAGTTAACTCTTTTGCTAACAAGATAAGAATTATGTGCAAATAATTACTTCATTTGTCTATTCTTGCTTTGGTTGCAACTTCAGGCCTAGTTCTAAAACATTTGAAAGCAAATTACAGGAAATGTAAACCTTTGAAAATTATATTGATCTGCCAGTGTGTTTGTGTTTGGCGCATTTGTTAATGGGCATCGATACATTTAACTATGAATTTAGTGTAACATGAGCATATATCATGACAAATTTCAAGGTAAACATGTACCACGAGTAAGCATGCACCACAATAACAAATACCAAAGCACCTTGCATAAAAGTATTTTTTTTCTTTTAGCACCAGATTTGGTAAATGACAAAATAAGTTGGCTAGATATTATTGCACTGAACAAACATTTTGTGCCTCTGTAATTTTTTTAAGTGGCATGCATTGAACACATTTTTTTTTTCTGTGCATTTTCTGAATTGTTTAGAAATTCAAAAGTTACAGCTTGTTATCTGATATTCGCTACAAGTGCTAATGACTAATGCATTCCTTTTATGATGATGGTTTGTGATTATGATAGCTTTCATACATTTTTCATCAAAACAGGACATGTGCTTTATATGTTTTAATGAACTGGAGAACAAAATGAATACATGCACAGTTGTAATTGAATAATTAATGAGAATAACTAGACTGAATAACTAGAATTATACAGATAATGGGGGTCAAACTGAGTCTACTACACATAGAGCCAGTGCAAATGCAACTGAATAGTGAGGATAGAAAAAAAAAACCAGCAAAGGACATTTTATTATGAAAATTATACGCTAACCATTATAATGCTTAACTTGCATCATAAGTTAAATCATCGTCATTGGGAGATATCAGCAGCATTGTCAGTATTACATGACGAGGAGCATCATGCAAAACTTGGCAACATATGGAGCAATATATGGCGCCGTTCAGTTGTCTTTTTACAATAGCCACTTTATTTTGAATACAATGTAATGCAAATGCCTTGAAGTGCCCAAGTTTCTTGCACATATGACTCGTAAAAAACCTTGTTGCCCAGGTAATAGTGATGGGAATATTAGTTGCATATATATGGCTGCCTTTGCCAGTATAACGGAAGGGTGCAGTAACATAGTACAGTAGTTGCAAAGGCCAGATCTTCGAATCACTGTGTCCGGTGACTAAATAGTGGCACTTTCGGCCTTCTGCAGTATTTCTAACCATTAAGCAGCGCATGCACAGAATTGAATGCAAACTATGATGAGGCAAACTGGAAGAAACTTGGCATGAGTTACTTGTCATGTGTACAGAGCTTGCCTAAACAGTTTTTTTTAGTCAGCAATTGATTTTAGAGCAGTTAGAAGATAACTTTCCCAAAATGCATCCTGTCAGCATCCTTTTGGTTGGTTGGCTCACAATAACCATAAAAGCAGGTTTTACAGTGACATGGAGAGTTTTCAGTAGACTATACTAGACTGTCTCTATGTAAAGGCATCATCATACCTGCCAACTTTTCTAAATTTTTGATATAGTCTACGAGGTTGGCCGCAAAGGGAGTGAGTTCCAATTGCTGTGTATCCACTTTAAAGTAATGGTGCAGGCTTTAAAGTGAGCATACAAGTGGAAGTCATGACAATGTCGCACAACATAGCTAAAAGCGGTGAAGGAGCATTTGTTATCACTTATTTGTGCACATTTTATTTGCCCATAATAGGGCAGGATTTTAGCTTCCTGGCTGGGGATCAGACTCAGCGATGTCTTGCCAGCTTTCCTCAGGCTAAGCTTGCTTCATCTTCTGTGCAACTTCAGTCATCATTGCTTTCTTGTCGCTTTTTTTTGATGTGGCAAGACTCTTAAATATTTGCTTGAAAGTCTGTGACCTTGGCTGTCTCTCGAATAGTCACTTTATTTTCTTATTGCCTAACAAATCCACGCCAACTTTTTCATTCCCTTTACTCGAAACTTCTATATGTTAAAATTCTCAGCGGGAAGGACTGAGATGTTCAGGCCACTGTTTATGCGCCAACTCTCCTTTTCAACTTGGCGAGTATCTTTTTGACCCGCAGTACACCTGAAACATTCTTCACATTCCTTTTTCATTATGTTGTCTTACCATTAAGGATCATCAAAGTCACCACACTGCTTGTCTTCGTTTGCATGTTTGTCACATGGTTAACTGCAACAGGCAAAACAATCATATCATGCCCCTTAGAAGCTTCGTTTGTTTATCTGTTTTTCCCAGAAAAAAAAATCTGCACTACAGCTTGTCTGCAGCAATGCTGAAGAAAAGTAATCATCTTACTGAAATGAATGATGATGCTTCTGTCCTGGCATGTTGAAACACCCACTGCATGGACATCGAAATGTGGAATAGTTTCGCCCTACTGTTTTCGTTCTGCAGAGAAAGTTAAATTTTTTTTTCTCCGGCACTGCTATAGATATACATACCTCTCATTTGTTCTGCATGAAACAAGCAAGCACTGCATCCACCCACTGTATCAAACAAAGTGCACACTGAAATGCAACATCCGTCTAAAATTTGTCTGCAAGCAAGTTGGCACTAGCTAGAAGAGTCATTTTTACTAGACACCCTTATCGATTCGACATTCCATATGCAGTGGTGGGAATGCGGCACCAATTGTGCCAATCTGTAGCGAATGGCATTTGTTGCTCCATACTGCGACAGAAGTGTCTTTTTTACCTAGATTGCACCATTTCTGTGCCACAACGTAGTTTCGGTGGTGCGAAAGTTGAGAAGCTACCACGCAATGCATACAAAACGTGACACTGTTGCATTTGTTGCCTGCATTGGTTCGTGGTGTTACAGCCAGTGAGACTGCTGTTGTGACAGCCAACAGAATTCATTTCAACATTATTTTTATGCGCCAGTCATGAGGCTACAATGGGTTTAGTGGCCATACTGTATTATTAATGCAGTAGTTTTACACATAGAGGGCTGATGCGTTCTTGCACAGTGTACTTATCCCTGTTGCTTGCTTGCGACTTTGTTCGTTGTACTGTGCGACTTTTCAAAAGAACTTGAGGTCATTGGTTCTAGCATTGGGATTTATAAATGTGTGCATGGTGATGGGGTACCACACCAGGGTTCACGTTTTGTCAACTGCCTTTGGTAATACAGTAGAACCTCGTTCATGCGTTTTGGAAGAAAGCCGTGAGAAAAACGTACTAACCGGGAAAAGGTACGATCTGAAGTAACTAAAGAAATTGACAGACTCAACTATTGTTGACATCTACGTAATGCGAAGCATCACGCGGATCATTGCGGCACAAGCCGCCAGTGTGCATCGAGCTGGTAGTGCTCCGGTGGCCTGAGATGCGTTTTGTTGTTTTCTTATTACGTGGTGCTTAAAGAGGGCGACGCCGGATGCCGCTGAAGCAACACGTGATGCCTACATCACGCCGCCTGCAGCAGGGAACGGCACTGCGTTTGGATTATCACCTACTCAAAGCATGCAGCATGCTACCAATAGCACTATGCATAAAGTTTCATACATGACACTATGCACCACATGCTGTAAAACAGATAGCTGAAGATGCTTAACGCAATAGGTTTGGCGGCGACAGCTGTGAATGCGGCATGAGACGACGCAGGTGGAGATCTGCTGGTGCCGGAATAAAAAACTGCAGGCGCCATTGTTTTTACGTGAGCTGGGCGGCTATATACCGTTCTCGATTGCGCGCACCTCGCGCCTTTTAATGCGATAGCGTTAAGGAGTTCGTGTCACAGAAAATTCCGCATCGGACGCCGTTTCGGCAAAAAGATTTTCAAATCATCCATACCCAGTCCCTCCACGTGGTGTGAGAAACTTATTGAACTAATTGTATTTCTCAAGCTAAAATACGTAGAAAAATCGTAAAGTGCGACTTACGCACAACCTACAAACATGATAGCTCTCGGATTGTAATTTGACCATACGAGAAAACACAATTCTGTTACGCAAAAACTCAAACAAACCTCTTTTCCAGCATTTCAACAATCCATAGACCGCCGCCGGCATCTGTCATTTGCGCATGCCGGCGCATAAATATCTCGGAGTCCACGTAGTGGCGCTCCCGCTTCCTTGAAACACTTTCAGATGGCGCTCACCTCCGTCGCATTGTGACCCATGCAAGAGGCCACGTTTCTACCGGAAAGCCCATGTTCGTACATAGCGTTCGCCGCAAGCGTTCCCCGGTAAACATTACGGTCACATACACTGCAGTTGCCAGGAAGTGTGAGAAGCAGTCAGGGATCTTTGAATGCTATCGCATTCCACTCTTAAAGGCGAAGCTTAAGCGTTCTCCAAATTTTTTTTCTTGTTCACATGAGATCTAGTGGCTGGAAAACGTATACGATCGCAGTCTGTAGCAGGAAACGGTAGTGCATTTCGGTTATTGCCTATTAAAAGCATACACTATGCTTCGGACGGCACCACACGCTGTGAAACCCATCTCGAGATGCTTACTGCAATAGGATTGGCAGTGATAGCTGTGAATGCCGTATGCGGCGACCCCGGTGAAGATTTACTGGTACTGAAATGAGAAACTGAGTGTGCGCTGGCGTTTTCACGTGAGACAGGCAGGCGAGTATTGTAGTGAAGCTGCCACGGCGGACAGCTACATACTGTGCTCCATCACGCGCACCTCGCGCATTTTCTTGTTTACATGGGATCTAGCAGCCAGAAATGTATCGTACGATTGCAGTTTGGTGACATACTGAACGTTGGTGCCGAAAAATCATGTTTTCCAGGAATGTATGAACCGGTAACAAATGAGCGTAACTCTATTGGGTCATTTTTTTTGTTTGTGTTCTCAACTGCAAACGTTGGCGCCGGGAAAGCGTACGTAACGGGAACGTATAAACGAGGTTCTACTTTACGTACAAATTTGGTAAAGCTCATGGTAAAGAAATTGAACACGAACGAGCAAGCGGCCTCATCCTTGCTTGCACTTTGTCCTGAAAGTGTATATCAGGGGCAGAATAAGGAACATTATGTGCTCGCACTGTTAATTATGATTCACAATGTGCTGAATGTCAAGCTTGCGAAGCGGTCCTGTCATAAAGGGACACTAAAGAGAAATAATTTGAGATTTATTAGTAAATTGTACACATACAGTACCAGTAAAGCCACTCTTACTGTGAGAAGAGGGTTGGTAAGCCAGAAAAGATGCAAGAACGAAAGATGAGTGGCAAAGCCACCTTAGTGTTTCTGCATCAGCTTGACATGACATCATGGCTTTTGATGGCAATTTCTCTGTCTTTGTTAACTGATTTTTGACAAAGTTTGGCTATAATGTATTCTAAAAGAGTCAAAGAATAAACTTAGCAAATTTCTGAAGCTTTTATTGAGCCACAAATGCCCCGGTACAAAAAAATTTTGAGGCCACCTAAGCACTTCTTACGAGTTGTTAATGCAAAAGCGTTAACATCCCATTGAATACCGCTGAGCGGTCCTTCGAGTTATGAACACCTCAAGGTCGAGTGAGCGTGTTGAGATACTTGATAAGTTTTGATTTGGCCTTACTGAAGCAGCGTTAGAATGCAGGCGAGAGCTTGCATGGACAAGGAATGAACGGGTAACACAGGCTCCAAATGCTCCAAACACAGGATAAGTGCTCCAAAAGTAAATTTTGCCTGCTCCAATAGCTATTCCAAGATGCCGACGGGCATTCCCACCACTGCGTATGTGTGTCATGTGCGCCGTGGGTCAAAGTATGCAGATGAAGTGTTCTACAGAAAAAAAAAATGATTTTCCTTGATGCCTTGGCAAATAATCTGGAGCTAAAGACTGAAGTTCAGACATGGCATTGCAAGCATTACACTGCATTCATCAGTTGTGTGTTGCCAGTTGGAATTGGCAAGAATTTTTTTTTTACATATTTTTGAGCATGGGTGCACACTGAAGAGAGAAGATGGTTATTGCTGTTCAGTAGTCAAGTGGCTGCAACACGCATTTATTTCCTAAATTAATTTTTTTTATGTAATTGCCCCTCCCCTTTCACTTAGGACTGCTTGACCGCTAATTAGTATCTTTAAATCAACTGTGTTGTTACACCAAGACCACTTGAGGTTACCCAGATAGTTCTGCATGATAAACCCCATATTCAAACCTGGATGATAACATAAAGAAGCTTCTTGCACGGGCCTTTTAAACAACTATTAAGAAGCATAATTATTCCCTCATTATGCATTGACTGGTGTGAAATAGCTGTGCAGTTTTTGAAGGAAAAATTGGGCTCTCTATTAAACAAGGAAAGTAAAGTCTGGGCAAAGGCTTTCATATAGTCCTTGTCCTGGTTTAGTTTATTGCTTTTCTTTATCTATCATATGTACCAGCTCACCGGCGTCACTTCTGTTATAATTGGGCATAACTTATTTACCAGCAGGAATCTGGCAATCTACAGAACAGTTAAGTGTCAAAATTAGGCAAGCAGGTAGAAACAAGCGAAAATCATTGGTTGCCAGGACTGAAAGTGCAGCCTTCATAACAGTTGTAGAAGAGTGCAGTGCTGTGCACTAACCTGTTTGCTGCCAATTCAACCATGTAGCATCGCACCAGAACTGCTACGTTTTGCTGATGTTTTGCAAAAAGACTCAAAGGTACCTGCTTGCATGGGTAGTTGTAAGCTGTTGATGGGAGCTGACTGCTGGGAGAAATTCTGAAGCTCTCAATGCCACGTTTGAACAACATTCCTAGGATGTCACTGTTGGTTATATAGGTCAGCACTTGTAAATCACTGCTGCAGTAGTTAAACTCTGCCTTGGAACCCCACAAGAAACGGGACCCATCCTGCTACTCCCATGCCCCCTTGGAATAGTATGCTGCAGAAGACTGTGGTGCAGACTTTGTTGACCTCTGAGATCAGTGTCTGCTTGTTCAAAGTTCAACATGATTAGCATCATATTTCAAACAACAAAGAGCAGCTGACATTTTTGTGTCGCTTGACTTTCAAGGTGGGAGCAGCACATGCAAAAGCTGTGGAGGCCATGCTAAGCATGACCAATCTTCATTGTTTGCCACATGGTTGTGCATACTGCAAAGTTTGCACAGTGGGTGCAGAACAGAGAAGAGTCACAACTGGGCTAATATTAAGCAGGTGTCATAGTTACCTAGAAGAACTTATCTGTCATCTGTTTTATCTTGCTGTTCCATTACTTGCTTTCCTAGTCTACACAGTTCACTTTCCTTGAGAAGTGTGACACTCAACTTTTGGTCTTCAGCAGCTCATGAAATGCATCCAAATTCCAGTGGGACCAGCATACTATGGACATAGCTGTTTTTCTTGGGTGGATTAATTTGCCATACAAAAAAGTGAAAAGCAGAGTGCACGGACAATTGTGGTTGAATGAGATGGCAACTCACGTTGTCGGCCTGTAAGGTTGAACTTGTTTTTCAGTTGCACAGTGTCATTTTAAATACGCACACCTGCACGCACGTGTGTGTTTGTCCTTTCTACCATATCCTGTCAGAACATAGTTTTTTTTTTCTTTCCATTGAATCTCTGTATGCAAAGACACCAGATCTATAAGAACCCTCAGCAGCCCAAACTTACAGCATTTTAGCTTTAATTATGCAATAGAATTCCTCATAGCTAATGTATGCACATTCTCCTTATTTTTACCCGCAAGCTAAGCTTTCACAATTTTAATTTTGCATTTAAATTCTGTTATTACATATGCTAGAAGGGTGCATGCTATGGAAGAACTGATTGTGTGAGTGGTTTGCATTGCCAATTTTTTATGAACAGTTGGTGGGTATTGAAAATTGTGGAAGTTGTGTCCCCTTGAAAATTAAGATTTGCATCAAGCTACATGATCTCACATTTTATATAGTGTTTCTGGCATCCTGCTTACAAGCCTGAATTATGGTGCTGATTATTGTTGTGATTCATTATTTCATGTCTTGAGGAACATAATAAAGGCAATATAACCTCACAAAGGATAAAATACTAAGCAGTGGGAATATAACTGTCTTTCCTGCCTTATTTATATAAAATATCCGAAATTTATGCTTTTAATTGTGAAGCTTGTTTTTTTCTTCGTAACACTGCATCATCTTGATCTTTGCAGTCATTTTAATTAAGCAGTGGTGTAAAAATTACGCCCATTTTTGCTGGACTGCCCAGTAGCCACATGCATAGCATCCATTGCTTAATGAGCATGATGAATTGACCTTGGTTCTTCCTGGTCACCAACTTTCAAAAGCATGCATTTGAGAATTAGTATTTGCTTACCTGATTCTAATGTTTGAGTCGAACGCCTTTATAACAAAGTTCTTGGGACCTCCGAGCTCATTCATTATAAAGGTCACTCACGGTTAATGCCACACACCACACAGCTCACAATAGGACCGGAACGGAATTATTCCTTCATTATACAGGCCAGTTTATTGTTAGAGGCGTTTGACTGTATTCTGTAGTGTGAAATATATGCATATCTAAATACAGCATGGGCATTAAAATCAGGTGCAATGCTGAAACTGCACAAATATAATTGTTATTTCTCTTAACCCCAATAATAGGGTATAGGTGTTACAGTCAGACGAATGTGGCATTTGATGTGCAACGCCTTGAATGAAACACAGCTTGAGGTTATCTGGCTACTGCGAGAATCCATTAGTGTAGCATGTGACAAAACATGACCAACATAAACAGAGAACTTGAAATGACATGTAGGAGGGCACGCTATGCGTCTTCCTTTTCTACTTTGTGTTCGTTCATGCTAACAATGTTATATAACAGGGCTTGTTGATAACTTGCCCAAAACTTAATAGCGAACCCAGGAAAAAACAGCTGCTTTCTTAAGAGGTCAAGCTATGCTTTTAACATTCAACATCAGCTGAGCACAGTACATAATTACATTGTACGACCTTTCAGACATCGCCTCCCCAAGAACATGTGGTGGCTTGACCTGCGGCCTATGCTGAACATGCTGGCAACTTCTGACCGCTACTTGCGTGAAATGACCGGAAAGCACCCCCTGCTCGTAGAGCAGTCCATCTCTGAGGACATCGATGAAGTGGCCTACTGCATCTAATAATCCTGTCCTTGCCCTTCCCATTGTTATGTCTTAGGCTCTTTTTTTCCCAGTTTTCCTTGGATTGACGCCAACGTTGGGAGCACAACGGGATGGAATCACCTCCCCTTATGTTGCTGTTGCTGTCTTGTGCAGCTATTTTAGAATTGCTGGGTTGTTGTTGAGGTGTACTTGCTCCCAGCTTTTGTTGTTGTCAAAATAAGCCTGCACGTAAGCAGAAGCCTATTTTTGGCTAAGCACTTTCGCAGATGTCATCTTCCTGCACATCGGCTGGCCCAACCACTGAAGGCAAATATGTTTTATGTCACTGTCACTTCCCTTCTGCATAGTCGAGTGCATCAGCGACACTGGAAGCGGGAACATGGCATCATCAGTGAATACTACCTGTTGCTGCAGTGATGTCATTCTGCTGCTTTAAATATGTGGCCGGCATCAAACTAAGGCATAGTAGTTGTGGCATGCGAAGCTGAAGGCATTACCAAAGCGATCAATTGAGAACGCAGCCACATGCCGTGTACCCATCCTTGTTTTCTTCACCCTCGCTAGCCAAATGTGCTATAGCTATATATGCTACAGTTGAGTGTTGCAGCGGGTTGAATCACAGGTTGTCTCATGGGAACCATGAGAATGATGGTGGTGGTGTTCCTGTTACTTTGCCTTATTTATTTTCATGTCTGTTTGGCACTTAAAAGAAAACTCCATACATGAGATGTTGCTCGTTTTACTGCTGTATTCAAGACTTCATTTGTGGGAGTTTCTGTCTGTGTGTGCTTGTTACTGTATGTCGTACTTGAAAAAACAGGTCAGGCAGACAGATCAATGCAGAGTTGTGAATACCAGTTGTCCTTTACATTTGTAGCAGCAGGCACGGCAACTACGCCACATCTTAGGCTTTTGAGGACTCTGTTGCTTCCATTGTGGTCATAGATGACTCCCACCAATCCCTTTCCCAAATGTATGATTAAACTAAGTGAACATTAAGTATTATAGTATGTTGTGTCTAAGGCAGGTAGGAATTGTTATCATACAATTGTTTCGTTTTTAAAAGTATCTGTTGCAATGTTACCAAAACACTTATTGATTTCATTAACCAAGTGACTGCGTTATCACTTATTCCTAAATTTTTCAGAAGTTCAGCATCACTCCCTTTGCTTTTAAGTAACTTTTAGGCACGGTTTGTGTCTTTAGAGGCTTCTTCGGTTCCTGAGATGTCGTAACTGTAATGTACAATCTCTTTGGCCACTTTTTTGTTTTAGCACAAAACCAACTGTTACAATGTGTAATTCTAGGGGCTGGAAAGTGTCTTTAAGCACTCTTATGGAGTGATCGCTTCCTCACAAGCTTTGTTGAAGAACAACCGTGGCACTTAAAGCGGCTGCTTGTGCAAGGCTCAGCAAAATGATTTTTTGCCAATGCTCTGGAACTTTCAGAAAAAGATTAGAATTGCTGCAGAGATTACTTCTATGCTGTCAAATTATTATTTATTAGCTTTATGCAGTGAATGCTTTATGCAATGCTGTTATGCACGTTTGTAACTATTTCTGATAGTGTGTAATGATTGTGAGCTTCTTTCTCAAATGACCCAGAAGCAGTACACTTTTGTCTCACCAGTTTTCTGTAAGGCAGGTATGTCCATTACATGTGTAATCATATAAAGTGTTGGCTGGTTGATAAAATTTTTAACTATGCTTTAACTTTTTTGTGTTATGAAGCCATAGACATCTATCAGATTAAGTTAAATTATTGATATATTAGTCAGAACTATAGTATTCAATGATACATGTACACCTAATTTCAAGGGCCCTGTGTGTTTCGTCTGGATCACTAACGTTGCATTTTTCTTAATAATTGGCATTGATGTCGATGGCGCTAAGAAGCATTCTTTCTGGCTTTCTACAGAGGGCCATTGGTGCCTGCCATACTGGTGCAAAAATGCTTACTTGCCAAACGGAAAAATGTAGTGACTGATGAACTGGTATTGACGTATTATGGCATGAGAAAATTAGATTAAATGAGAACTCCGAAGTTCTTGCTGTGCTTGGCTTTTCCTGCCACACATTATTGGCAAGTGTTGTTTTCATGTTTATTTTTTCTACATGCATCAGGGAATCTACATACTGTTTTCACTCAAGCTCTGATACAGTTCATTTTTCATTATAATGGAGTTATATTCAACATAAAAATAACTTGTATATCCTATATTCGTTATGAGTATACGTATACCTGTTACATGCCAAAATAAATTAGCTTATTTGTATTAAATAATTCTTTATATCCATATTTGCCTGCACAAGAACACAATTATGCCAAAAAACACAACACCTTAGTATTTTTTATTTTGAAGAAAAAAATGTTTTTATCATTAGCAGCAGCTTATATTGTTTCGCTTCCCTTAGTTCCAGTTCCAGATGTGAACTGCCAGTATGTATGACACATAAAAAATGTGCCATTACTACTATTTATTTTTTGCAAGTTGATAACAACACCTCTCCATTTTCTTTTACCTATGTCTCTAGTCGCTGCCACCTTATTTTTCCTCTTTTTAAATTTTAAGCACTGCTTTTACATCGTAGAATGAAGTGTACGTGTGCCCTCATATTACCCTGTGCCACTGTGTACTGTGATGTTTTCTTTTTCAATACTAATAATGCAAGTTGTGGTGACTTCCTGACGGTTAGATTGTTATTGTGCATAGAGCTGCCAGTGAGCTGTGGCCATAGTCTTTCATGTGTCTGTACATGAATCAACTCTGTGCTGGTCTTTCCATGGTAAACATGGCAAGCAAAGCCCGGCGATGCTGTATTTTTAGAACCTTCTCGTTGCCCAAGGCATTTCGTGCATATTTCCTTTTGACAAATGTTTGCTACTGAATGTTGCAAAAGTAAGGAAGCCACGTATAAACTGCTCTTCTAGAAAAACAAATTTGCATATGTATGCCAGTACAAGCGACTCATCACCAGAGACAGCGAAGCTGTATGAGGAAGTTCTTGGAGCCTTTCAAAGTCCTAGGGGTTTGTTTTGCCTCTGCCCGAAATCTGCCCAAGGCTTAGCAAATGCTTCACTGGACATGGTGCAGTTCCTTCACTATACCCTAGCCTATTCAAATGCTTTACTATATCCAAACTTAGTACTTCTATAGTCTGTTATGTCAGATGCATGTTCCTGCGTGCTGCGCTGGCTCTGCCAATGGTGCCGTCTGACTGCGTGTTCAGGTGGCGTGGTAGGGCAGCGTTGCTGCCTCTCTTTAGTGACAGCTCAGTGCCGATGCCAGCATCTGGCTGTGCTTTCTCAGTAGTGCCCTGGTCATACGGCCATTCCGGGGATCCGGCACAGGCTGCATTGCCTGTTGCTCTTTGATTTGCATTCGATAGCAACCATGCTGCTGCACGCTGCCATCGGTTCTCGCCTCTGCTTCATAAAAACCATTGTGGAACTTTTCTTAACAGCTTCGCCCTGAAGGTGACAACTATTTGTCAGGTGCAGTGATGCAAGAACCAAAACAGTGCGTCATCGAAAGGAACTGGTGTCACCCGTTAGCGTTAGGGCTGAACATGGTCAGTGCTGTGTCTTGCCAGAACATTGATGATGCCACCATTCTGTTGCCGAGAAAAATCTACATTTTTTTGAGTCAGCATTGTCAGAGACAACTCATACTTTTCATCTATTCTGAAAAAAAGCAGGCAAGTTGTTGTGGCTAAGCGTCAGTGGGGTTCTGCTCCCAAGCATAGGTTGTAGGTTAGATTCCCAGCAGTGGCAGCCACATTCTAGTGCTAAGAAGCATCGAAGTAACGGTCACCTGGGCCCCGTCAAGCCGTTTTCATGACTTTTAGCCCAGCAAACCTTCAAGCATATTGTCTGGTAAATAAACTTGATTTTGAATTTGAATGCATGCATACTGAGCTTCGTGTGCATGTTTGAGAACACCGGGTGGTAAAAATTAATCTGAAGCTTTACTTCAACTTTCCTCAGAGCATCCACATTGATTTGGTATTGGTATTAAACAAAATACACCGCAATATTCCATTTCTGTATGAAATTCGAGCAGAGATGAGTTTTGTTAGAATAGCAATTAATACGTGCCTCCCTTATTTATAAAAAAAACGAAGTTATTTTCTTCTATTCTGCAACCAGAACCTGCTTTCGCATAATTTATTCAGTCAGGGTTTTACTGCTATATCTATGCTATAATTTCAAGGTGCCAGTTCTTTGAAAAATGTTTACTGGAGCAAGTGTGTTATAATGAAAAACATTACAAATTCGTTACTAGCCAGTGTCCTGAAGGCCCATTGGGAGAGAGAATTTAATCTATTTACAGAATGTTTCTCAAACTTTTTAGCACTTTTATTTATTTTAGGTCAATTACATTGTCAATAGCAGTGTTTTATGTGCATGTTGATAGTGTCATCGGGCTTCAGGTTTACGTACATTTTTGTGTTTAGTCTTGCACATATATGCCTGATGTGACCTAGTGGCTAGAGCATTCTGCTGTGAAGGTTAAGGCCACGGTTTGGTTTCCAGCCTTGGTGGCTGCATTCAGATAGGGACATATTAATTCTAAAGTGCCTATACAACAATTTCTTACCACCTGTCACCCTGTGTGGTCAAAATTAATTTCAAGTCTCCTCTGCGAGTGCCCCTGTTAGCCTAGGTGCACCTTTGGCATTAAATAAACTTTATGGATTATGAAATATGGCTAAACTTGCATATAAAACAATTGCATCTTAAAGGTAAATGAACCCACCGTGGTTGCTTAGTGGCTATGGTGTTGAGCTGCTTAGCGCGAGGTCGCGGAACCAACTCTCGGCCACAGCAGCCGCATTTCGATGGGCGCGAAATGTGAAAACACCCATGTGGTTAGATTTAGGTTCACGTTAAGGAACCCCAGGTGGTCCAAATTTCTGGAGTCCCCCACTACGGCGTGCCTCAGATCTTGGTTTTGGTCCATATAATTTTTTTTATCGATGAGATCTATACTTCTGCTGTAATTGTATGTTACTGTGTAATAGCACTTCAAGAATGAAATAAAATCTTAAACACCAATATTTGTGATGTGTAATCGTGTTTTTAATTGGTACGAATCTCTAAGCTTAGTGTCAAGTACATCTACAAAAGATACAGTGCTGTGCTCATCCCAGACAACACTGTGGGATTTTTTTTCTGTGTGTCGGTCTGCCTTTCTTTATTTGGGTAGATCTTAAATCCTGTAAAGCCCAAGCACAATTACAGACCAAGAAAAATTAGCACAACTTGCTTGCCTTTGTTTCTGGCCATGGAAAGCACATTTGTACAAAACAATGAAATGTGATTTGAGTAAGAAATTAGTATAGCAGTTATTTAGCACTTCGTTTCCAAACTATCGAGAACTGAAAATTTGCTCCAGAATATCAGTAAAGCTGCTATATCTTGTGTTAAATTCCCTGCTTATAAGCTAGAGCGTTATGAGCATAGTAAAGATTACACGTGGGGCATTATGGAGTAAAATATAGCTTGTATTATGGGTAAACAGACATAACTAATTAGAAAAGCCATCTGCATAATTAAGATTTTTCCAGATGACTTTTCAAATAGGATACATTTAATGTGTGTTTGTGTTGCAGAGTTTGTTTTGCTAGGCTGACCAATTTCATTTGGTAAGCAAAAAATTTATTATATGCTTGTTCATGCAGACAGGTCATACTTTAGAGTAGTTTAAATCTTTCCGCATTCATAAACCTAAATAAACTACTTCACAGTACATATTTATTTTGTCTGGAAATTTTCTTTGTTGGTTATCTTGATTCAGCATTTACTGACTGATGTTCTACATCGCCCTGACCTCATGTTTCATTTTGTCTTCAGGAATATTCTGATAAATGATCAATAAGCTATATATTAAGGATCCTTGAACTTTGCTTTCATAATGTAGAGTTCTTTTCCTGCTAAATAGTTTGCCTTGCACTTCATTGTTTTGCCAATCTTCAACCATGTCTGTAAAGATGATTATACTAGAAGGCTGCTGTAGCCTGAATGGAAGTGACACATACCTGTTTCCCTGCAACATCAGTTACAGCCTCATAGCGCAGCCAAAGCCCACTGACAACGATGACATCCAATGAATATCATGTGAACATCCGCGGCCAGGTCATCCTAAGGATGTGTCAAATACATCATGTGGATGTCCCTCACGCGATCGTTTTGCCTCACTTTCTGTGTCCTGCAGACATCCCTTGCAGGTCCGCGAGGGACAGCATAGGGACATGCTGCGACTGCGTACATTTTACAGACATGCCAGGGCCTTTTTCAGTGTTTAGTATAATGTCTATTACGTCCGCAGCACATGCTGTGTGATAGACAGGTACGTCACCCATGCATCAAGAACAGATGCATGATGTGCGCACATTATGCAAGCACACTAGGGTTGCCACTACTTTTGAGAAAATGTCTCGTGTCCCGACTTGACCCAGTTGGGACAGTCAAATGTCTCGACTTTTTATTTTTCTACTCGATAACAGAAATTGAATAGATTTCCTTTTAATAAAGCCTGACAGTTCGTTTGCACATTCTTTTTTGTGTTATGCTGTCTTGTCATGAACATAAAAATGATACTGTCGTGGTTCTGTTGTAGGCCCTAACCGTTCACAGTACCTCTATCCATGTTGGTAGCCGTGTTAGTCAGGCAGCTATGCTGCACCTTGTTGTAAATCGCAACACGGTAGGACCAGAAATTTGTTTACCTTTGTTGCAAGCACAAACTGGCGGTTCCTGGCCCTGACAGGGTAGGTCGTCGCCACCCCTTTCCTTTTCCGTCCCAACATCGCTCACTTTAGAATTGGCAACCTTAGTGCACGCACGCAACCAAAAGTGCATGATACTCCTGTTTTTTGTAGGCCTTCTTTCGCGCGCAAGTGGCTTATTGAACTGACTGAACTCTTCAAACTAAATTACATCAGAAAATTTGCAAAGTGTGATGTATACACGAGCTACACACTTGATCGTCTCGAATTGTAATTCGAACATGTGAAAAAACTTAATTCTGTTACGAGGAAACTCAAAGCCTCTTGGAGGACAAATACTCATGTGCATGCCGAAAAAGGTGTGCGTGCAATATCCTTCCAACATCCATGGTAGGATATCCAAAACCGGACGTCCAGCGGATGTCCTATTTGTTTTTGAATTGGTGCGTGGACATTGGGACATGATTTTGATTCCTACGGACTAAGTGTATTTATTGGGAGTTTTATTTCTGCCTGGGCGGCCATGGCCGAGCGTGAGCGAATCTCATGGTTCTTGCTTGATATCTGTTACTGGCCAGTAGCAGCCCTGTATGGGAATCTGCTATACGAGGAAATATTGCAGCCCTAAAAAGGGTTCTTAAAAAAAGTTTTTAAGTGACTTCGCGCTCCATTTGTGAGCCTCACCTTTCATGCACAAGGGCAAAATTTGGCTGAGATGTTCACAGCAGTGTATGCTATCCATGGAATGTGTTTTTCCTAGTCCGAGGGGTGGTTCAGGAAGGCTTTACTGTTCAGCCTGGATATGCCAAGTGATGGCTGAGCACTTTTAGTAAAGAGTGTTGTGGAAGTGGCACTGCCTTGTTATTCTAGTGACCTGCTGCTAAAGCTGATTGGCACATTGTGGCTGTGGTGTTTCTTATGCTATGATAACGCATCTTCTTATGGATCTCACAAATTTGGTATTGTGCTTTAAGTACTTCACATATTTGTTATAAAGTAACCTTCATATTTATTTTAGCAACCTTAAGAGAGGATTTCATGCTTGCTGCTGCATTGTTAGTGTTAAAACTTTGCAAGACGATCCCATTTATTGGTCTGCATCATCCAGTGCTCACTTGGCTGCTGCATTTGCCTTGTTCATCTGAAAAAAAAATTGCTGTCACTTCATCATTCAGAAGAATAATTTGCTGCAGAGGTGTGGACTCTTTCCACAGCCTGTCAGCAATCGAAAGTAGAGACGAATCATGACTGCAATAAATATTTTATTGGACTATGAAGACCACTAACAGTCAAAACCAAGCAGAATAATCTGCTAATTCTCTTAAACTTAGTAGACTAAAACACATCTCACTGCACTGCTTGCAAGTAATAATTTTTCTCTTACAATGCAGGCTAAAGGCCTCTGTTTTTTATTGTATTAGTAGTGCTGAAGTTTTTAGGCCATATGTTCTGCTCAGAAAATTCAAACTTCCCTACATGCCCAGCTCATACAGAACACAAGTAAATTTAATTTCAGTGTTGTTTACTTGTCACCTTATGCCTTTTCCATCTCAGGCACAGAATCTCCAAAGAGGAGTGGTGGCTTAGGAATATTCGTGACCTGCTAAAGATCTTTGCTCACCACAGCGTGGATTACACAAGCTGCACAGCTGTTATCAAGAGAACGCTTGAAAGCTCAAGATGATGTGGCTGACGACAGCCAGCATTAGTTCGAAGCCATATCCTTGATCACTCACTTTCGGCAATGCTTTCACACTTGTATCTTGACTCGACACTCCTACATGTTGCATTGCCGAAGTACTCGACATTTATGGAGATCACAGTCTTGTCAGTGAACTTAGCAACTATGCTAACTGAAGCAGTGATGGGAAGTGTCACCAAGGTTGCACATTGGACTCATTGATGCTGCATAATCTGTTTCCCAGCGCGTTAGGACAGCAGGAAAGGACACACGCAGGGCTGTGTGTGTCCTTTTCTATGGTCCCTGTCTAATGTGCTGGCAAACAGATGATGAAAAGTGTGTTCGCCTGAAAGTTGATTTTTTCACTGCACCCACTTCTGCTAGTTTAGCCAATCAGCCTGCGCTGAAGGTTAATATTGCCGAGAGCGAATGATCTGAGTTTATGGCCCCTGTGAGCGAGCATGGATTATTGTACTGTGTTATCACTACTTTGTGTTAAAAATACACGCTAAAGAGCAGCACCAAAGCAGATTAGATGGTAAGGATATTCTCTCTTAGGATCTAATCGCATTCATTTGGCACAAAACGTGCAGTTACTAGTGAGCAAAATCAGGGCCAAATTTCTCTATTTGAATTACATGCCCAAAATGCACCGCCAGTATGTTAGTGTGACATCACAAATTTCAGAGCAGTTTTACATGCTCGGGCTGTACTGCGTGTAAAATGTGGTAGTAACGTACAATTTTTGAGTCTTTTGTTCATTCTGAATAGTGTAATCCATGGTTATCAACAACCAGTTGTTTATGGCAAAATCTGTCAAAATATTTTACTTCACAAGGTGGTGCTTGTGCGGAAACTTCAAGGTGGTGTCGTTCTTGCGCCTTTTCTGACTTATAGTAAGATTTCACTTACAGCAAGCCTGCTCTTTTTGGTACATCAGAAGTGTGATTTGCCAATACACTTTAGCTTTGTGCTCCTCTTTAACATCTCTAGAGAGAAGGTTGTAGCTGTTATGACTCGCAAGTAGAGACATGTTAAATCATTTTATCAGCAACTTTGCACAAGCTGCTTATGTGCTATGTAGCCTTTGTTTAATATTAACAAATTTGTATTATGCATGCGCAAGTATTTCAAACTTTAGGACGCAAATCGAATACTTGTTTTTGAATTGAAGTATTTCAACTTAGAGTTTAGTATTTGAGTTTCTTTTTCCTATATTTCTTATGACCTAATATAAGTGGTTACTGCAGTTATTGGACATTGGTTGTCGTAATAGAAGGCCACACACATGCTCTGCTAGCCACTTCAAGTGCTTGATGTAAGGCAACCGAGAAGTGAAGTTGTCTGTCACTTTTCACACATGTACAAGTTGTCCTTTTTAATGGACTGCCAAATAACATGTACAGCACAGTCTACTTTTAAAGGGAATATCTGATTAGTACTTGAAGTAACTTGAATATATGAACTTTATAAGAGGTGCCTGATGCTGTGCTTTAGGTAGATCTATAATAGTAAAAAGAAGTTTTGTCAAGGTTTCATGCCATGCCAAAACTGAGCTGTAATAATTCACTAACTACTAATTTTGTGTTCCCTTTAACTGTAGACCGTATTGTACATTGCTTGAAATTGTTATTTTGCCACATTTTGTCTGTTTCTTTTTGTCCTTCATGGAGAGAAGATATTCAGTATTCAATTCAATTCCTCTAAAAGATCTTCGCTATCCAAACGAGGAGTTTTTATAAATCTACCCAAGGTACATGGCACAATTGTTTGTACATGGGCTAGTTAGAAAGGCGGACACAATATACTCAACAATCTGCAAAAACAAATGAGCTAATGAACAGATATTAAGTTTTGATAAGTTGGCTTAGGACACATTTCTGTGTTGCAGATTTGAAGCCAATCAGTTCCCTTTGCCAATTCATTTTTTTAGAATTTTTTATATGATTGTTTGTCAAGGCACCTATTGTTAAATTGCAATAAAAATCAGCCATTTGTGTTTCTTAAGAAGGGAAAGCTGCCCTGATGCCCCTTTCCACTTGACCAATGTGCAGGCTGTCCACATTACTTTAGTTGAGCGGCTGACAAGATCAACTCAGTGCAAGTTGGTCGGCTAGTTGATTGGACATGACCATAAAGTGCGTAAGAGATGAGGGCACTGAAAAGGCGAGAATCCTCAGTTGAAGGGGGCAGGCTTCGTCATAAGGGTGGATGAAGGTCTTCAAGCATAAAGACAAGCAGTTTGATCCATCACCTTCTCTTTTCTTTTTTTTGGCACACTGTCCGTGCATAGTGTCTCATCTCTCATTCCCTCGGGACATTCTTGTCTTCCTTCTTACCAGGCACAATTACTAATAGCAGACAGCAGCCAGTCTGCGGGAGTCAACAAGCATGTAGGACAGAGTTGATCAGTGCATGTAACATTGACTTCTTTGTTTTGTGTCGTCTTTTATGTTACACCATATAAAACAGTCACATGAGCTGAAGCAAATTTGCACATACTGCAGTGTTGGTGTTACCATATTGGCCACCTCTATCACCTCAGTGACAACAGTGACGTCCTATGGTTCTTACGGACATCCACTGCCAGGACATGGATATCCTATAGCTGTGTCGAATACACTCTTCGGACATCACCACACAATATTTTGGCCACACTTTCCGTGTCCTGCGGACATCCTTTTCATGTCCATGAGGGACATCATGGGGGCGTGCTGCGTACTTTTTACAGACATATGCCAGGGCCTTTTGCACAGTGTTTGCCATAATGTCTGTTACAGACGTACGTAGCACACGCTGTGTGACAGATGTAAGGGGCAGAGCGCCCATGCATCAAGAACACGTACGTTTTGCGTACACGTTATGTACATGTGTGGGGAGGTGCAACATACTCCTCATTCTTAGGCCTTCCGCCAAGCACAAGTGGCTTATTGATATAACTGAAGTTTTTAAAGTAGATTGTGTCAGAAGATTTGTTAAGTACGACGTACACACGAGCTGCGCACATAACTTCGGATTGTAATTCAAAGATGCGTGAAAACAATTGTTTTGGGAGGAAACTCGAAGACAAAGCCTTAACTGGAGGATAAATATTCACGTGTACCTCAAAAAAGGTCCATGTGGGGTAACCTTGAGTCATACATTTTAGGATATCCAAAGCGGGTCCATGTGCGATATCCTTCGGACATAAGTGGTAGGATATTCAAAACTGGACGTTCAGCGGATGTCCTATTTGTATCCAAAACACTTCATGGACATTGACACATGATTTGGATGTGCTATGGACGGAAGTGTTTCCACTGGGACACCTATTAAATGGGGTGCTTTCTGCAGTGAATCTAAAAACTAGGCTGTGGGTTTGATTTTCGAACACGGAAGCCTGGGAACATGGGCCTGTTGGGGTAGAATGTGAAATGCTTGTGTTTGTGGATATAAGTGGACATTTAAAGGGACTGACAACCAATTTTCATGGTACCTACTTTTTAGTGCAATGGAAAGCTTACTGGTCAGTGTCCAATCATGAAGTGGTAACGCGGGAAACGCTGTGGAACATTTTTATCCGAATTTTTTTATCTGCAGTGAGGATGTCGTTCACTGGAAGCATGCTGAAAATGGTGATAGGTGAGCGCGATGGCGACTATATGCCAGCATTAGTGGGAGGCAGATGACAAGTGCGGCCGTAACTGTGAGAAAGTGTTATTTTGTTTATGAAATCGATGTTCCTATGATTAATGTTTTCCGAAATGTTAAAGTATTTCTGCGATAATAGCTACGTGTTTTCATGTTTTCTTGTCCAACTGCTTTGGTATTTAACCAGTCAGAAGGAAACCAATCAGATCGAAGACGAAACGACACTTTTACCCGTGATATGCAGTTCAGCATGTTGCCTTAGCCATGCGTGCGCTTTTGATTTTCGAAGCATAGAATAAAGCTAAAGTGTCTAATAATATGGCAACTGCAATTTTAAGCATTAATTATGTGCTTAATAACGGCGACTTGTGTGCAGTAATTTCATAGACTGTCCGAAGTACCAAGATTTCACCACCAGGCCTCACCGCTTACTGGTTTTTTAGACATTGTTTGCCAGTTTAAAGTTATAATTCATGCTTAAATTGCAAACCGCGTGCTGGATTATATCACTATAAAGCATGGTCCTTTTATTTCCATTAATGTCTCGCAACACACTGGCCAGTTGTCAGTCCCTTTAAGAACACAGGTGGTCAAAATTGTTGCAAAGCCCTTTAATATGCTTCGACTCGTACCTTATTCCTTAAGTTTGGAATTTAACACCCCATCAATCATTGTTCTCTGGCGTTTCAGGCCATGTGCGCTTGAACATAGCAGATAAAGTGTTGCCTTTTATTATCAGTATCACTAAGCAAGAATTCTGGGAGATCTGCATGACTGTTAGCAGCCTTGCCTCATAGATGGTAAACAGTTGCTGGGCTATAGATGCAGTGGTAGCACAGGTGATTAAATTTTTACATATATGTGGTTATTTGTGAAAAAATTATCTTTCTATGGCCTTGAATATTTTTTCAAGTTTATATAGCTGTCACATAAGATGACACAGCTCTGAAATATTTGCCTGCAGTCTATTTTAGTTTGTAGCTGAAGGAGTTATTGGTAGTTCTTTGTTCATAAGATGTTATACAGCACCAGTAGTAGACTAGACAGAATTTCAGTGAAATCCATAGCAGGACAGCAACCTGGCTTTCTGATCCACTGCCACCGCAACATGTGAAGTTGGTGACATCTGGTGGCACGTTCTAAGCGTAGCGCTACATCATAGCACAGGCAGAAGTGGGCACGTTGCTAGGAAGGCATTTTTTTGCAAATTCTCAGTGCAGCGGAAGACGTTGCTCATGCCAAAAGAAAATTCGTTAGCTGCTGTTTGCTGTCAAATTTTATGAAGCCTTTGTGCCTTGGAGAATAACAGGCTTCAAATCTGCTATATAGAAGTAGCCCTAATTAAAAGGCTGATTGGTGAATTTCCTGACTAGCCAATTCACTATTGGATCACGCAGAATGTGTCCGCTTTCCGATACATCTCAGCTGCAAAGGCAAAATTGGATTATTTGAGATACATCCTTTCTTTTATTTTTTTAAGAATATGTTCCACTGATTTAAAAAATGGCTTTGAAATTTGTGATGTCGTGTGATGTTACTTTATACACAGTAACTGCTACCATTTTAATCTGCTCTCAATTCTTGCAATTTGGCAGCTGTAAACTGTCAAGCTGTTATTGTAACTTGTATAACTGTGACAGTTCTCATTAATTGAGTTGTAGAGATATGCCACATGAAAACCTTGTTTAGTACATTACATTTTGTATGGTTGCTGTGCTGAGAAGACTGCTGTGATTTGCTCGCCCAATTGCTTGTGTGACGACGATGCCTACCTAAAAGCAGATATGTGTGATCATTCATCAATGCAAAGGAATGTTTTATGACCAGTGAGATTTTACTAAAGATGCAAACTTAATAGTGACAAGGAAAAGCCAAGAAATCTGTATTTTTGTCCTTTCGTGTGTGCATTTTACATTCCATACTATGTTCTATTCAGAAGCAATGTGCACAGGAGCTTATTTTCTGCCTTGTTAGCATTTTGTCTTCTTCCAGGCTTTGGTGATATATTACATAGACACTTATATTTTATGTGTTTTTATACACCTCATGAATTGTTAAAGGGGTGAAGACATCAAAATTTGCGTTCATGCGTTTGTTGATTCAAACGTTGCGTCATGCTTCAGGGAGCACGAAACACACAGCGGGATTCATATATATCCGATAAATAATTTAATAATAGTATTATTATACCGAGCGATTTCGGTTTCGGTTTCTGGGCTCCGGGGGATGCTATGACGTCACAGAGGAGGAAACGCAACATGGCTTGGTCACGTGGGCCACAAAAAATAGTGACGTAAAACGATGCTGCGTCGTCTGCTCGCGCGTACGCTTGCTCTCCCAGCAGAGGTAAACAACTGGCGATTCGAAGTGCATGTCGCGATTATTATAATTATTGCGAAGAGCGACAATTGCGACATGTGAGAGTCGGCGATTCATTCTGAAGCGCCGTAAGCTTTAGCTTTGAAGTCAACCGGAAAAGGCCTAGCGACGATATCGGCGGCGCCGAACGATCAGAGGCGGTGAGGCTGCCGTCGATGCCAGAGTGACCACTCCTCGGTCGCTGATTGGCTGCTTCGCCGTACGGCTGCCGCACAAATGGGTCCCGGGCCCGTCCTCTCTACGACAAGGAAATCTCGCCGTTCGCGAGCAAAACCACCATCGCACGGGGGCCCGCGAACGGCAAACGGCGTGCGGCGAGTCTCCGTGCCGGTAACGTGGACGGGCCCTCACATTGAGAAAGGCCAAGCGAACGAGAGACCGCTCCGAGCTGCCGAACTATGCGACTATGCGAGGAGAGAGGCGGACAACACGAACGGCGCATATCCTGGTCCCTTTCGGAGTCGGCCGGCTAGTGTTACTACACGCAGTTTGCCGTTCGCGGGCCGCCGTGCGGCGTTCGTGTTGTCCACTTCTCTCCTCTTGTGTCCGTGTCTGCACGCCTTACCCCTTCTTTGCATTAAGAAAGGATTTCTATATGTCTGTAGCTCGGTCATAGTGGAGGCTATGCTCGGTCGCTCGGCTGAGCAGGCTCCGTAATCGGCATTTCATCGCTACTCATCATACATCACGTTTTTGTGCTCGTGTGCTATGACGTCAATATTTTCGTTCCTCCTCTGTGACGTCATAACTGCCGCGCTAGCGATGGGTCTCGGTCACGAGAAAGAGTTTTTAATGACTTTTAGGAGCTGAATTAAAATTATTTTGAAATGTTTCCAGCGTCCAATACCTCGTTCTGGGTGTCCTTGCATACGGAAGCAGCCTACAACATGCTTTTTATAGCCTCAAAATTTGGTGTCCCAACCCCTTTAAGGAGAAAATTTTACATCTAGATTTCATTAATCGAGATAATTGTCTTAAGCTCTTGGGTTGGGTGCTAGGTCCACGTCACTTTCTCATTTGCTGAGAATTTTTTGTTCCAGGGAAATGAAATAGTGCCAAAGACTGCTGAAGCATAGTTCATGTGTGGTGTAGCCTTATATGCAAAACAAAAGCAAACCATTTGTAATATTGTATGTTCTTTTGCCTCTCCTTCAAACCTTGCTGCTTGAATCAATCTGTTGCAAATTCTCACCTCTTCTATATATGAACATTTGGTTGCACTTTTTTGCCATATTTGATGTTGCAAGAATGTGTATTGTACACAGCATTGTTGATTGTCACACAAGTGTTTTCTGCTGTAACCTTTTCTTGCATCATGAGTATACATGCTTTTGAAGGGACGGAAATATAACACACACAACTATCTACATCTGTATACAGGAACTGCTAAATCATGCCTAACATATATTTAGTACTTCTACATTGTATAAAGAGTTGGTGTACTAAAAATGAACTTGTTAATAGGTGTTGTTGAGATCCTGTTCTGTCCTTAAAATACAACGTCATGTAATATTGGAGCTGATATGATATTATGCACTAAATAGTCCAGAAAGCGTTAGGATTACATGTTACTGTATATGTACACTGTGTAAACAAGTTTTTATATATATATATATATAGCATTAGAGCCTTTTAATGTGGGTTGTCAAATGAGCCCAAATGCTTTTCCCTACAGGGTCCTACATGCACAGTACAAACCCTCTTCATTTAGAGCGTAAAATTAACTGGTCCTTGTGACTGACTTCCCCTGGTTTTTCAGCTTGTCTGACATCCCACTTCGGAGTATGGGGTCATAAGTTAAAATATGTAACAGAAAAAGAAAAGAAGAGGCTGTTAATTGAGGTTTTTGTAGACACCAATGAACTACATGTGGTGAAGAATGTACTTGTAATCAATCACGAGTATGACAATGTTCCTCACACCCTATAGCTTTACACAATAAAGCCCAGGCTCTCGGACAGCCCTTGTCACAACTT
Organism: Dermacentor andersoni; assembly: GCF_023375885.2. Taxonomy (NCBI): domain Eukaryota; kingdom Metazoa; phylum Arthropoda; class Arachnida; order Ixodida; family Ixodidae; genus Dermacentor; species Dermacentor andersoni. The sequence goes on along the minus strand of NC_092817.1, from coordinate 124,259,225 downwards.
GCACGAAGAAGCATCAGTATCAAAAATATTTGTGGCAGATATAAAGCTCAGGAAGTTCAATGTATGTAATACTTGGCTAAAGAAAGAGACAGCTCAGTACAAAGACGACACAACTCGAAAGCTCAGTACATGATAATTTTCACTTCTGTACTCATAGGAATGTAGCTGCAGTGGCTAGAAACTGAACTCTTGACCTTTGTGCTCAGAAAGAAAATATGATTAAAACCCTCTCAGTACCACGCAATTCTTTCCAAATTGAACCAAATATACTTATTGTTCTTGTTTGTGCAAAAAAAAATCTATATGCAGTAAAAGAGCCAATAAAAGTACTATTGAACATGTTTATTTCAGCAGAAAGCCTTGGAAAAAAGGTATTTTGAATAATATGGAAAAACTGTTTTCTTAAATGCAGTACTAATAAAAGCTTCACTGCAGAGCTTCAAAATTCTAAATTTAGCTGAGAAGCTGTGTTCTTTGCACTAAAGTAGAGCAATGCTATCACTTTGATGAAAGCTCATATAACTTCTCTACTACTCTGAAAGCTGGCTTCTGTGTGATACATTTCAAAGTAAGGAATAGCGCACAGTGCCAGGCTGCAGTCTCGGCACCAGCACCTGGTTTTTCCAATCAGACGATTGTTTCCAGCACACGAAGCATCTCGTTAGCTTTTGAGATTTGAGGTTTGTGCGACCATCTGTGACTAGTAATGCAATTTCTGTAAAACCACACGCGTCAGCGAACTTGCCCCAATTTCCTTCTTTCCTTCCCTCCTCTCTCTCCCTGTGATCTTTGTTTTCCCCTTTCCCAATCCCCCGGTGTAGGGTAGCCAACCGGACGTTATTCTGGTTAACCTCCCTGCCTTCTACTTTTCTCTTTCCTCCTCCTCCTCCAGTTAACGAAATAGACTTGGCGAAGTGGCAAGGGACAAGCTGTGACATATTTGAGCAGCTCAGGTCTTTTATCTCTTGCCGTAAGGTTGAGGTAAAGGAGTTTTCGTCAATCAGAGCCTCTACGAGGCTCAAGTGGAACTCTAAATGAGTATCATTCTTACCAGTCGTCCTGTTGTAGACAGACATTGAAAAGAGCAAAATGTAATATGTGCAAGGAAATTTTTTTTACTAGAACCATTCTGATGACATTACGCTGATGGGTATGAAGTGAGGTACTGAATGGTTTTGTGGACACCATATTGTGTTGTTCGAATCCGCAGCCACCTCTGTCTGGCACCAAAACATGCTGGTCTTAAAATTATATCACTTGTAGATATATAATTTTTTCTGCTGTCACCACTTGCGCAACATCGAAAAACGCTTGCATTGAACCAAAACTATGTAATTCATGGTGAAACCAAACTTGTGTTTGCAAGTTTTTAGTATGTACGAGCCCAGCATGTCCTCGGCAGAAGCAGTACAAATTTCAACGACTATCCTGGCTCGTCCTTGGTTGAGAAAGGGTTAAGCCCAACTTGGTGGGTCTCTTTGGAAATCATTAGTGGGAGGTTCGTGAATAAGAAACAACTCTTAGCAAGAACTTATTTATTGGCACTCTGGGGGTAGCACACTGCGACTGGAATTGGCACTTTCTAATCAGTTTGCCAATGTATTGGCAGGCATGGAGACTTGCAAAAAAAATGCTACAGTAGTATATAGAAATGCGCTACACTGTTGCATTACGGGCTTGCAGGCACGAGAATTTTCTGGCATTTTTATGCGCACACATATTAGTGCTGCAAAATGTACTCACCCACTACGACATGTTTTTGTCCCTGAAGTGAGCCTGTCTTGTATGAAGAATAGACGTTGCTTTTGTAAGTGAGACGTTGCTTTTGTAAGTGTGCTTTCTATGGTCATTGTGTTCATAATGGTATTCTTGAAATGAAAAAAACAGTTATGGAAGTCTTATATGCACTGCAATGATTCACCTTATGATTACATGAAAGCACCTTCTATGAGAAACATACTTTTTTATTTAGTGAATTTCAGCTGTTATTGAAAGGAATAAGGCAGCTGACATGTCAAAGGTCTTTGCCAGACAGTTAAGAGCACACACAGTGAAAAGGAGTACAAGCACAAGTTTGCTTGTAGATATTCCGTCAGTATAACCTTGCTTTACTGCTAGGGTCAATGATCCCTTGCTATCTGTACACACTAGATGCAAGAATACGGAAATTACTACAGATTGTCTCGTATGGATGTAGTCTTCAAGAGATCCTGAGAACCTGGGCTATAAAAGATTATATTTAATGCGTTAATGTCTAGTACATGTAATTTACACAGACAGCAGTGGCTTGTCTCCCAGACTATGTAGGACTGATGATTTTGTGGTAATAAAGTTGAATTGTGTGCTTAATCTCGCTATTCTTTTTTTTTCTATTCGCTTGTGATTCCATCACACTTTTCATGCACTGTTGGTCTTGAAGCTTTGCTTTGTTAGTCAGCTAGTGAAACCGCATGAGCAGGTGGACGGCACCAAGAACACCAGTTGTCAAGCAGGAGTGATGAGTTGAGTGAAGCTACAGTCTTTGAACAATTTACACACAGGTAGGAGCAAACACTTTCCAGCCCGTCACGGGGCATTGCATGTTGCTTCAATTGCAGAAGTTCTAAAGCTTGCTGTATGTCGACTTAATCTTATTTTTACACAACTGATTTCATCTTCACCTTGTGGCAGTTGGCTATGCCTAGTGTAGTAAGGGTCTTTATTTGCAGTTGCATAATATTTGCGACTTACCATATCAAACATACAGGTGCAAAAAAATTGCAGATTGCTACTGATAGCAGAAAAGTACGTATGTATAAGCTATTGCTTGTAACAGTTTCTTTAGTTGTGGCCACCTGTTAGTTGCCACATCAGCACTAAGGCTGCACTCTGACAATGTTGACATATTGAGATCAAGAGTCCAAAATGAGCCTTATGAAAAAATAAGCAATAGCAAGCTGTAGTTGTAAAGTCTGCATGAATCGTTGAGCCTAGCCTTGCTTGAGTGCCGTTGGCACTGTCGAGCCGAGATTAACTGTTCACTTTTTTCCCAGGTACAGGACAACACTGGGGGTTCCCTGGTGGGTCAACCTGTATGTCATGATGGACTACTTGGGTCGCTGTCAGATGTCTGGGCAGCCACTGCAGGACAAGAAGTGGAGTGCTCCTGTGCCAAAAGCTTCAATAGTAGGTTGATGGGTGGGTTGAATACTCAATGTGCTGTATGCCTAGGATAATGCCACAAATAAATTTGCTCAACTCGACTGTAGCATGAAGCTACAGAGGAAACACAAACAGGTTTCTCAGAAAGGAAAACTTCGCAGTTGTCAAAAAGTTCGTCCTGGTCTGGGGATCGAACCTGGGAACGACGCTATTTTGGGGTGGTTGCTGTACAGCTTTCGCTGTAAAACCTCAGTGCCCTTCCACTCTGTGAAGAAGGATGACCAGCGATGACCAGCGAACTGCACCTCCGCCACGGGTCGGCCCGGCATTGCGCTGTCTTCGGGATCAGCGCACGTCATCTCAAGAGGTGAAGCATGGTTAACGCCTGCTTCACCTCCGCCGCGGGTCGGCCCGGCATTGCACTATCTTCGGTATCGGCCCACGTATGGGGATTGCTTAACGCCTGCTTCACCTCCGCCGCGGGTCGGTCCGCATTGCACTATCTTCGGGATCGGCCCACGTATGGGGACTTTGTGGCTACACACGGGCACGATTCTGGGAGAACTAGCCCTTAACCGCTTCACTGTAAAATTGGTTGCGTCTTTGTGTTTCTAAATAATTAATTAATGACGACGATGAACGCGGCAGCACTAGCACGGGCGCGTTCGCGCGGTAGCGCTGAGGGGCGCCAACGAGCCAGCTGTGGAAGAATACGATGACGCTGGTTGTCCCCACCCTGTACGGAGCGGCGGCGAGGGAGAGACCATTCAGGCACCCTAATTTTCGATAAAGTCAGTCATGACTAATAATCTTACCATTCTCCATTTATTAGGGGAATGGCAACGTACGTAGCGCCGCGGCATGGCTGTTCGCTGTTACCGCAAGCACTGATAGCGGTGCTCGGCACACCGCCGATGACAGTGCGTTGTGCGTGTTTCATTTCGGCGGTCAAGACTGTTGATGCCTCTGAGCTGAGCAACGCGTCGCTGTTGCTGAAAAATAAGTTGGGCGTGACCCAACCGTGGTGGGTAGGCGCTCAAGGGTTACACGCCTCTCGCGGTGCGTCACCTATGGTTTTGACTGATAGGCGAACTCGTACCAAACTCGTACATCGCGAAACCCTCCCGAGTTGAACTCGGGAACATGGCGGCGGCAGCAGCAGCCTGTGTCATCGCATCCAGCGGCAGCAAGCGTCAATATTGTTACGTAGGAAGTGTTACGTATCGGGTGGCGTAATCAGTTGCGACGGCTACCCATTTGTTCCCAGAGGATGACGTGGGAAAGGGACCGAGGAGGTCTAATCCAACACGAAAGAACGGTTCCACAGGGACGGTGATCGGCTCGAGATGACCGGACCCGAGGTGTTTTCCGACGCTGGCAGGGATCACAGGCAGCAACATAGCGTCGGACGGAGCGAGCGAGACCAGGCCAATAGAAGCGGCGGCGGACGCGGTCGTACGTGCGGGTTACCCCAAGATGTCCTGCAGTGGGTGCGTCATGCATCTCAAAGAGCACAGTCTGTCGTAGATGTTTTGGCACGACAAGAAGAAGATCAGGACCATCAGGGAGGAAGTTCCTTCGGTACAGAATGCCGCCCTGGAGGACATATCGGCGAACGGATGCGTCGGTAGGTGTAGAGCGCAGACGCTCGATGAGTACTCGCAGCGATAGGTCTCGGTACTGCTCATCGGCGATGTTAGCGAAGGCAGACACAGAGAAAATGCCGTCGGCGGTACTACTATCGGCGTCGTCAAGCTCGTCTACCGGGTAGCGAGACAGGCAGTCAGCGTCCTTGTGTAGTCGGCCAGATTTGTAGGTGACAGAGAACGAATATTCTTGGAGGCGTAAGGCCCAGCGACCAAGTCTTCCTGTAGGGTCTTTCAATGAGCATGACCAGCAAAGCGCGTGATGGTCTGTGACAACGGAAAAGGGTCGGCCATATAAGTATGGGCGGAACTTCGCAACCGCCCAAACTAGGGCCAGACACTCACGCTCAGTGATGGAATAGTTGCGCTCCGCGGGCGAGAGGAGCCTGCTGGCGTAAGCGATAACACGGTCGTGGCCACGCTGGCGTTGTGCCAGTACTGCGCCAATTCCGTGACCGCTGGCATCAGTACGGACTTCGGTAGGCCAGAAGGATCGAAATGGGCCAGAACGGGAGGCGTTGTGAGAAAGTCGATTAGAAGCGAGAATGCAGAGGCCTCGTTATCGCCCCACTGGAAAGGGGCGTCTTTTTTCAAAAGCTCGGTTAGTGGTCGTGCTATGGCCGCGAAATTTTTCACGAAACGGCGGAAGTACGAGCAAAGGCCGATGAAGCTGCGCACATCCTTGACACACTTTGGAACAGGGAAGTGCGTAACAGCATGGATCTTGTCTGGGTCCGGTTGCACTCCGTTCGCGTCAACGAGATGTCCAAGGACGGTAATCTGGCGACGGCCGAATTGGCACTTCGATGCGTTGAGTTGCAGACCGGCTCGCCGAAAAACGTCCAGGACTGCTGAGAGGCGCTCGAGGTGCGTAGCGAACGTTGGGGAGAATACGATGACGTCGTCCAAGTAGCATAGGCACGTGGACCATTTGAAACCGTGAAGAAGGGAGTCCATCATGCGTTCAAAAGTGGCAGGAGCGTTACATAGACCGAACGGCATCACTTTGAATTGATAAAGACCGTCGGGTGTTACAAAGGCAGCCTTCTCGCGGTCGAGATCGTCCACGGCAATCTGCCAGTAGCCGGAGCGAAGGTCAATAGAGGAGAAATAGCGAGCACCGTGGAGGCAGTCAAGGGCGTCTTCAATCCGAGGTAGGGGATACACGTCCTTTTTGGTAACCCTGTTAAGGTGCCGATAATCCACGCAAAAGCGCCATGAGCCATCCTTCTTTTTTACCAGCACAACAGGTGACGCCCATGGACTACATGACGGTTCAATAATGTTCTTGGCAAGCATTTTGCGAACTTCGGTGTGAATAACTTGACGCTCAGCCGGTGATACTCGATACGGGCGGCGATGAATAGGAGGGGCATCGCCGGTATTAATGCGATGTTTAACAGCTGTTGTTTGGGCCAAAGGACGATCGTTCAAGTCAAAAATATCTTGATAAGAAATCAGAACGCGGTAGAGCGCACGAGCGTGCTCGGTCGGCATGTCGGGTGCAATCATTTTCTGTAAGTTGGTGATGGTACAAGTTGCCGACTGCGATGGTAGAGGTGGATCGGCTGAATTGTCGTCTACTGAAATCGATGCTACAGAGTGATCCTCGAATGAGCAAAGTTGGGCCAAAGACATCCCGCGTGGCAGCACTTGTGTCGTCAAGCCAAAATTGACCACTGGCAGGCAGACGCAATTCGCCGTAATAGATAAAACTGTATGAGGTACTGTGATCCCGTGTGTAAGGAGGACGTCTTGCATAGGAGCCGCGATGTAGTGACCGTCGGGGACTGGCGGGGATGACACGAAGTCAACGTAAGTCAGTGCCGAAGGTGGCAAGCGAACGAAGTCGACGGAACTGAGGCGAGTAGGGTGTTGTTCAGCGGGATCCAGAACAGGCAGGTCGAGGCGGGGAGTACTGGCGGAGCAATCGATGAGAGCAGAATGTGCGGAGAGGAAGTCTAAGCCGAGGATGATGTCGTGGGGACAGTGAGCGATGACTGTGCATAGCACGGTAGTGGAGCGATCGGCGAAGGAGACACGGGCGGCACACATACCAATTACAGCGGCTGTTCCGCCATCGGCGACACGGACAACAGGCGTCGTGGCGGGCGTGATTATTTTCCTCAGCCGGTTACGAAGGTCAGCGCTCATTACCGACAAATGTGCCCCAGTGTCTATGAGAGCAGATACAGGAACACCGTCGACCTGCACGTCAAGAAGGTTCAGATGAGTGGGCAACGTCAGGAGAGGATTTGGCGGCGTAGGGAGCAATGCAGCGTCACCTCGAGGCGCTGCATCGTCTAGTTTTCCGGCTGGGAGCGGCTTCCGAAGGGAGTCGGCGAATAGGAGCAACGGGGTTGGGGGGAGCGAGATTGTCGTCGATGGGGCGAAGGCGAACGAGAATAGGGGCGGTTCGGCGCAGGAGAATCGGTGGCGGCATTATCTGAGCGGTCAGCATAGGGACGAGAAAGGCCACCTGGGGGGCGAGAGTAGGCAGTATATGTAGACTGGTTCGGGGAACTCCAGCGACTGCGACAGTGCCGAGAAATGTGCCCAATTCGATGGCAGTGAAAACAAATTGGCTTGTCAGCAGTGCGCCATTCAGAGGGGTTGCGGAAACGTGGTGGGTAAGAAGGTGCGGGACGGGGCGGAATCGAAGAAGCCGGGTTGGTATCATGGCGATGGGCCGAGCAGATGGTGTGAATACCCATGTTGGCGAACTCCTGGCGGACAACTGCCTGGATCAGGGAAACAGTGACTGCAGGTGCATTGGAGGGGCTGGAGTCGAAGGCAGCCGGATAGGCGGCCTCGATCTCACGCCAGACAATCCTGGTAACATCGCCAGTGTTGTTGGGACTAGGAACGTCGGCACAGGAAGATGTCGCTGGGGTGTTGGGCAGACGGGCAAACTGTTGGTCGATACGTCGGCTTTTAGCGAGTTCCAGGCGGCGGCACTCTTTTATAACTGCATCCACCGTCGCCACGTTGTTAAATACGAGCAAGTTGAAGGCGTCATCGGCAATGCCTTTCATGATGTGGGAGACCTTGTCGGACTCAGTCATGTGTGCGTCAACTTTGCGGCACAGAGCCAAGACGTCCTGAATGTACGTGACGTAGGGCTCCGTTGACGTCTGCACACGACCGGAAAGCGCCTTCTGCGCGGCAAGTTGGTGACCGTAGGGGTTGCCGAACAAGTCTCGGAGCTTTTGCTTAAGCGAATCCCTACTGGTGAACTCATCTTCGTGCGTCCGATACCAAACTCGAGGTGTGCCACTGAGGTAAAAGACTACGTTGGCGAGCATGATAGTAGGGTCCCACCGGTTATTGCGGCTGACGTGTTCGTACAGGCTGATCCAGTCCTCGACGTCTTCCCCATCTTTTGCCGAGAATACGCCAGGATCACGGGGAGCGGCGAGAGTGATGTAGGTCGTCGAAGTGGCAGCAGGTGTCGGAGCCGGCGGGGTCGAGTTGTCGTCGCCGGGAGCCATGATGGAAGGCTCGACGTACCGTCCACTGCGAAGCTCCGTGACGAGGTACAGGGAACGTCCACCTCCACCAGATATGTTACGTAGGAAGACACCGACGAAAAGCTATTTACAAGTATATTTACAAGGCACTACGCCGCAGTTGGCCAAGAGGCAACAGCCCGCGCTAGCTTTCAATCGTCGTCGTCGGCTTCTTACTGCTCGGCTCTTCGTCATTGGAAATACTAACCCGTAGCAATATGACTGTCTGGACCCGTTCACCCATACGTGACCGGCATAGAGATTCAGCGTCATTTTCGCCTTTCCAAAAGTCAATGCGCTGGCTGTGTCTGCGGAGACCCTCATCTGCGGGAGACAGTGCGGCGGGCAAATTACGCTTTCCGAGCACAGATTTGTGTGACTGGGCTGCGGAGGAAAAGTTCGTGCGATCGCTTCGGCTCCCTCTGGCTTCAAGCGCTGTGCGTCCACTGCGACCCAGCGCCAAGCCAAGTTCGGCGGCGTCATGGGAGTATACTGGGGCACCTGCAAGCGCCTGGGGTTCCAGGACTGACCAACCTGCGAAGTGGTCACATTATATCGGAAGACTCAGAATGGACGCCGGTCTGCCTTCCGGTGCAACGGATGCCGAAAGCAGTTGTCGCAAATTACACGTCAGCTCTTCACTGCATGGGCCGAGAGGCGAAGGAAGTTACTCCGCCGACACGGACCGCCTCGGCCGTCTGAACCTCCACCTCTCCAGGCGGCAAATGATTTGGCTCACGTACTGCGTGAGCAAGAGCTTAAATGTATTGCTGTTGAAGGACATGACTCGCGACTTGTTCCTTATATCTGTCGGAACCCGCTATAGCCGACCGGGGTAAATGTACCTTTTGATATAAATCTTTTTCTGACCTCTTAAACGTCGCTCGGGACCTTTCTTTCTCCCGGCGTCTGGCACGGCGCCATCCAATGAACCTTTTAAGAACGGCCCAGCTGAGGTGTAAGTTTTGCCAGCCAGTTGCGACAGCGGCGTCAACTTTCTTGGAACGCCACAGCAAACCTCTAGCCACGGCGTCACTAAGTCGACTGTGTGTGAAGAACAATACGCGCGTCCTCGACTCTCCGTCGCTGCAGCAAAGATGAGTGCGACGAAGCAGGCTTTCGAATTCGAAGTGCAGGACCTCCTTCTAATTTGCGATGAAGTGGGCATTTACGCCGTCTCCGCAAAAACGAAAGAAGCAGTTCTTGACGTCATGAGGACAGAAGATGTGACGGTCGAGGAAGCTGACGAGGGTTGGGAAACCATTGTTGAAAGAAAGCAAAAGGCAGAGGAGTGCGAGTGGCGCGAGCGGTGCGAGCTTGAAGCGGAAATGCGCCAGAGGCGCGAGCGTGAAGAGGCAGAAGAGCGCAAGCAGGAGGTAGCGCAACGGGACGCTCTTAGGATGGAAGAGCTTCAGTGGAACAGTCAGGTGCTTGGTTGGGACATAGCGCGATGCCAGCTCCACTCTTTCAGGGAAGACAAGGGTATAGGTAATTTCCTCGCCGGTTTTCAACGAGTGTGTGAGAAAGAGGGTGTCAGCCGGGAATTGTGGACCGAGACATTACCGGTGCTGATCCCGTTTAGTATCGCTAAATTTTTCTTTAACTGCTTGTCCGAGGAGAAAGCGCGAGACTACGGCAGGGCTAAGAAGGCTTTGTTAGACACTTCGGTCTAGCATTTCACGCCGACTTCGAAGGCCAAAAGGAGAAAGTCGCAGAATTCGCTAAGGATTACTGCCCGCGCCGAAGTTTCCGCAGTACGCCGCGACGACCAGAGAAAAGCGACAGAGCGGTACTTGGTTCCGGGAAGCAAAAGGGTAACAAGTCTTTCCGTAGGAATTTTAAACCGGAGACTTCAAGTTCCGCCGGCAAGCATCAGGAGAAAGAGGGTGACGTACCTAAAGCAGCGCAAGAAACGAAGGCGCCCGCTGACGGTTTACGCGTGTTGAAGGCGCGGAAGAGAGTTGTGTGTTACAACTGCGGATAAAAAGGCCACATGGCCAGAAGCTGTGAGAAGCGGGTGGTATTTGCCACGATTCAGGACTCCGATAACGACCTGTAGCTGTTGAAGCTCTATATGCGACAGCTTTCAGTGAACGGCCAGGTGTGTTCGGATGCGGCAGTTTCTGCCAGCCTGCTATAGGGCAAGTCAGCTATGGCTCTTCGAATAAGTCGGAGCAAACGCTGACGGAACAAGAAAAATCCTTCTCCAATTGGGGCGCTTTCGGGACAAAAACATGGTAGGAGACTCAGAGACTGACAGGCGTATTCCTTACTATGCAGCGGTCAGAGGACCATGGAACGATTCCCGAGGCAGCTGCGCGCAATGACGAGTCAAACGCGTTAGTAGCCGGAAGGGAGGGAAATGCAGTAGAGAGCGGTGATTTTCCCCCACAAGAAACGGAGGGCCGTTAGGCCAAGTGTGCACGGAGGTGGCACGTTCGGCCAGCCTGCCAGAAAAAGCACAAGAAACAGAGGGCCCATTAGGCCAGAAAGTCCTTATGGCTGTTCGAATAGCTCAGAACAGATGGTGAAGAAAAGGCATAGGCCCAAGATGAGAAAGGCAGACGCGGTCGAGGCGTCTAGAATCAAACGCGCGAAGCGACAAGGCGACACAGGCAAATGCGTGAAAGTCGGGAAACAGCCGGAGACTGAAAAAGCGAAGGACGGTAAATCCAAAAGCTTAGGCGTTCACGCGGATAGATGGGCGTGACGCACGTCGTGAAAAGTTTTGCGACGACTCAGGCTTAGTAACCGTCGCCTAACCGCATTGCGTACTTCTCGTTGTAAGCAGAGGGACAAGGGAAGCAAAGGACCAAGGATCCTGCAAACTGCTACAAGAGCCTGTCACTCGCGAGGGCAAATAAAGGCAACTGCCTGGCACATAAAGGGACAGCGCGCGTGCGGGTCTGTGAATATACCCTACTCACAGTACTTGGAGGCTGCTGTCCTGAAATTACAGCTACGAGGGGGGTCGCCATCTTGCCGCCGAGCAGTGCGGACGTGTTTCGCATGGGCTGCCGACTTTCGACCGATTTTTGGCAACTTTACGGACTACGACGACCCGGCAACAGCACACCGAGGTCAGTGAGGGTGCTGTGCACCTAACCGCTACGTTTTTGGCGACAAGACCTGCTCATAGCCAGATTTCGGGCACTTCTCCCCCGAGCTGCACGTAGTCGTGCTGGGCCTACTTTAGGCCTAACGCGACTAGGGCCTCTCCCTGCCGCCGCCGGCGCCGAGCCCGAATGGAGTGTACCGTGGATGGGGAGGATATCTCCCCGGAAGAATACAACAACGAAAAGCTCTGGACCTCTGCCATCAAGGCCCACGACCGCGTCCACCCTAGGAAGAAGAATGCGACGCCGCTTGCGTCATCCATCACGACCGACGACGGCAACGGCAAGGCCGCCGAGAAAGAGAAATCGGCCGCTGGCTGACCAACAATCAGAAGAAGGAGACCGCTTCCTCGCCTCCCGGCCACGGATTATAAAGTGGTTTTCAGACCGAAAGGAGGCCTCGATCTCCGTTTCCACACCGCCACCACCCTCCTGCAAACGGTATGCCAGGGGTCCGACACGGACATCGCTACAGCTCGAAAGCAAGACCAGGTGCGTGTCAACCCAACCAATAATTCTTTCACCGTGAGCTCTCCATCGGCGGAGAGAGTCAAGAAATATGTCAGTCTACAAAACCTCAGAATCATCGACCAGATATACCCTGTCAATGCTTACATTGCGGCCTCGGACGGAGCCATCAAGGGAATCGCCTACAACGTGCTCGAAGACCAAACCCACGAAGAAATCCTCGAAGACATCCAGGACCTCAACAAAGGGTGCCAAATTGCAGAAGCAAGAAGGCTAGGCAAGACCTCATCGGTACTAATAACCTTTACTGGAACCCAAAAGGTACCCAGCCAAATCCGTTTGTTCGGAGGACTATACCCGTGCTACCCCTTCCGTGCCAAAACGGAAGCCTGCTTTAACTGCCGACGCGGGCCGGACACAGAGCCGACGTCTGCCCGAGTGAAAGGACCAACCTATGCAACCGCTGCGGGACGCAACACCCTGCAAAGGAGAAACCGGACTGCACCCCAAAATGCATCCTGTGCAACGGAGATCATTTCACGGGCACCAGAAGCTGCAAGGCCCGCTTCGAAAGACCCCACTACAGGGGAAGAAAACCCACCGAAAGCCAATGGCAACGCGGACGACAAGACAGCGGAAGACACCATTCCAGGAGCCGGGAAAGGTCCAACTCCAGCCAAAGAAGCTGGAGAAGCCGGAGCCGCTCCATCTCCTTCCCTCCCCTCCCGAAAGCCGACAGTCAAGGACGCCCAAAACAGGTGAGCTGGAAACCGCAGACCTCCCGAGAAAGAGATGGCAACGCAGAGCTCAGGGCTATGATTGAAAGACAAAATGAAACAATCAAAGAGCTTAAGGAAATCATTGTAAACCTACAGGGTAGAAACTCCCCCCAGAAGGAAACACAAAGCTCAAAACAACGCACCCCTTCTACGATACCCAACAGCTCAGTACCCCCCTCCGCGGCATCCTCGCGTGCCTCGTCACCACAACGAAGCCCCCCGGCTAAAAAGAGAACGATCGAAACGGTCAAAGACGTGGAAAGCCCCACCCTAAACGATGTAATTCACCTAATCCAAGGCATGAACACCCGACTTGATCGCATGGAGGAGAAGATGGCAGCAACCGAAGACCGAATCAGGGCAGACATGAAGGAACAAATTGGTGCATTAGCTACGCAGCTAAACGGACGCATGGACGCCCTCGAGACCAGACTAAGCCAAACAGAGGCTACCGTAGTCACGATACAAACTCAACTCGCAGATCATGCTGAGCAACTTGCAGCGATCTCACTATCCAAATCCGGTCTCATCAACACTCAGGTACAAAGATCAAACCAATATGGAGGGAAACCTTAAGGAAATCAAAATATGGCAGTGGAACTGCAGGGGCTTCCGCCCAAAGCGGGAGAACCTACAACTCCACATCCAAAACTTAGACAAGCCGGAAATACCGGACGTCATAGCATTGCAAGAAACGCTAACTAAAGCCAAACTCAGGAACTATAAAACGTACGAAAAAACGGGAGCGCAGAACCCGCGTGCGGCCGTCTTGGTGCACAGAAACCTGACCGCTGTCGAACACGAAATAGACACGAAGGACGCGGACTGCCTCCTCGTGGAAATAATTCCACAGAAAAAAGGACAAGCGAGTCTATTTCTTCTCAACATATATAGCGCCCCCAGATCGAACCACCCCCCGATAATAGAGGCAGTTAACAAAACACTCAGGCTCTGTGGACACAAGCCGCTATTAATAGTAGGCGACTTTAACGCCAGGAACACGGCCTGGGGCTACAAAATAAACAACAAGAAGGGCACCGCCATATGGAATTACATACAAGACGAAGGCCTAACATTACTGAATGATCCGCTACAACCCACGCGAATAGGAAACAGTGTGCAGATAAACACCAGCCCCGACCTCACGATCAGTAAGAACGTGGGAGAAGGGAAATGGAGAAACACCGCCTGTAGCCTAGGCAGCGATCATTATATAATCGAAACCACCATCCCGGCCACATCGCTAAAGAAGAAAGGGCGGAAAGAGATCACGATCACCGACTTGGACAAATTTAGACTCATCAGAGCACGAGACGAACCCACCACCATAGACGACCTCGACAAATGGGTTGAACAGCTAGGCAAGGACGTCAAAACCGCGACCAAAAGCATACCAGTCACAGCAGAAACACACGCAATAGACAACAGACTACTACACATGTGGCAAGCACACGAAAGCCTTCAAAAGAGATGGCTCAAACAAAAACACAACAGAAGACTGAAGCTCAAAATTACTCGCCTAGTTAAAGAAATAGAACACCACGCACAGGAGCTGGTCAAACAACAATGGGGTCAAACATGCGACCAGATGAATGGAAAACTGGGTCTAAAAGACACGTGGCACCTACTCAGGTACCTCCTAGACCCTGAAAATTGTAAGACGGCACATAACAAGAACATCAGCCGCATTATACACGAACACCCCCTTCAAGACGACGAACTCCTCGACGAACTCGGGAGTAGATATGTAGATACCTCCGACAAGGAAACGCTTCCCGAATACAAAGGACCTCCGAATCCAGGAATGGACGAGGAAATAACGACGGCGGAGGTGAGGGCGGCGCTACACACACTCCGCACATCCTCTGCCCCGGGAGCGCACGGAATCACAAACCGAACCTTGAGAAACCTGGATGAGGAATCAATCAAAGCTATCACACAACTCTTCAACCAATGCTGGGAAAAGGGCAAGCTGCCGGCAGCGTGGAAACACGCAAAGATAACCTTCATACCGAAACCAGGGAAGAGCCTACAAATACAAAATTTGAGACCCATCTCCCTCACTTCATGCCTGGGCAAATTGCTAGAACACGTGATTCTAGGTCGCCTGCAAGAACACATGGACAAGCACGAACTCTTCCCCAGCACAATGTTGGGCTTTAGACAACACCTCTCCACACAAGACCTCATGCTTAGACTATCGGAGGAGGTCATTAACCCTATTCACAGAAAACGAACCAAAGCAATCCTAGCTCTGGATTTAACCAAAGCATTCGACAAAATCAAGCACGAGGCTATCACGGAAGCCCTTTCAAATCTAGGAGTAGGCGAGCGAGCCCACACCTACGTCAAAGCCTTCCTATCCGCTAGGACGGCGGAAATACACTTCGGGTCACTCACATCCGACCCTTTTACACTGGGAAGCAGAGGAACGCCGCAAGGATCGGTACTCTCACCCCTCCTTTTCAATGTCGCGCTCATATCCATGGCACAGCTGCTCGAAGGAATACCAAACCTATCGCATTCCCTATACGCAGACGACATTACACTCTGGGTAACCAAAGGGAACGACGGAGAGATCGAGCACCTACTGCAAACTGGAGCAGACGTAGTCTCGGAACACGCCAGAAAGATAGGATTATCGTGCTCCCCGCAAAAATCTGAACTTCTCGTCATGAGATATAATCCACGAGGCCATACAAAAACCTCAGTCCCTATAGAAGTATACGTGGACGGCACCCTAGTTCCCGAGGTCCAGACGATCCGGATACTAGGTATGCACCTACAAAACAACGGCAAAAACACAGTGACTATCAGCAAACTTACGGCATGCGTGAACCAAACCAACCGTTTGATCCGACGCATCGCCAACAAACACTTTGGGATGAAGGAAGTGGATCTTACGCGTCTAATCCAGGCTTTCGTGCTCAGCCGTTTCGTGTACTCCCTCCCATATCTCAACCTGTATAAAGCGGAGAACGAAAAGGTAAACTGCCTGATAAGACAAACCTACAAGACGGCGCTCCACCTGCCGAGATACACATCCACCGAGAGACTCCTGAAAATGGGCGTCCACAACACGCTGGACAAACTAGTTGAAGCACACAGAACAGCCCAATACGGAAGATTAACCAAGACACCTGCGGGAAGACACATCCTAAGGAAATTAAGCATCCCGTACCACAGCACTCAAACAAACGTCGGGCCCATACCCAGAGACATCTTCAATCGCCTCAGGGTTGACCCAATCCCAAAGAACATGCATCCGGAGTATCACAGCAAACGGAGACAGGCCCGGGCCAAAGCACTCCAGAAACACTATGCAAACCACGAGGAGGCGGTCTACGTAGACGTCGCCGAACTCGGAGAACGCGACGCTTTCTCCGCAGGGGTAGTAGGAAACGACCTCAAACCAATCACCGCGGTCACCATTTTTGGAAGGCACGCGGAAGAAGCGGAAGAAGCCGCGATAGCAATAGCTATCACAAATACCGCAGCCAAAATAATTTTCTGCGACTCCAAGACGGCAGTGCGTAATTTTTCCAAAGGCAGAACCCACGAACCGGCGCTACAAATTCTAAAGAAAGTACATTTCACGCCCCGCCAGATCAAAATCATCTGGATCCCTGCGCACTCGTCCCATCCCGGGAACGAAGCGGCTCACAATTTCGCCCGAGGACTCGTCAACCGGGCAGTGAGCCAACCGATCCTGCGAGGAGCAAAAGAGCGCATGATAACCTACCACGAAATGACGCAATACTATAAAAACGAAAGACTCGAATACCCACCCCCTGACAATTCCTTAACCAAAAACCAGCAGGCGACGTGGAGGCAACTCCAAACACACACCTTCCCCAACCCGTACAAGCTATCCATAGTCTACCCAGGGACACACTCCCCCGAATGTACGCTATGCGAGGCCGACAAAGCCGATTTAGCACACATCTTACACGGATGCCCTGAGCTCAAACCTAGAGCCGAATGGCAGCTATCCAACCGAGAGCAGTGGGAGGCTGCGGTGACCAGCTCGGAACCCGCGGTTCAACTGCAGGCCGTGACCTGGGCTTTAGAAGTCGCCGTAAGACACGGTCTGACGGCCACCTCACGAAGCCATCATGACTTCCCACATCTAATCTCATAAATCATTTTCTGTTGACGAATTAAAGTTTTTACCACCACCACCACCACCAGCTACGAGGTGCGTCAGGCAAATTACCGGCTTTTGCTTTCTTCGCGACCGCACCTTGCGAGAACCCCGGAATGTGCGACCTTCTCGAGCTCGCCTGAATGGGTTCGTTTGAGGCCCGAGAAGAAATCAGGAAGATGCGTTGGAAATTGTTTTTAACTTATGGTGTTTTATGTGCCAAAACCACGATCTGATTATGAGGCACGCCGTAGTGGGGGACTCCGGAAATTTTGGACCACCTTGGGTTCTTTAACGTGCACCTAAATCTAAGTACACGGGTGTTTTCGCATTTAGTCCCCATCGAAATGCGACCGCCGTGGCCGGGATTTGATCCCGAGACCTCGTGTATGGTGTACCTCGTGCTTAGCAGCCCAACACCATAGCCACTAAGCAACCATGGCGGATGCAAATTGTTTTGTTTGTGTTCATATTGTATTCAGCTTAGTTGCGCGTTGAACGCTTGAGAAGCGCAAGGAGTTAGCATTTTTGGTTCAGGTTAGTTCTCCAATTTCGAGGGAGTAAGTTGTGCTCTTGCGGGAGTTCATAACGAGTTGTGTTTTAATTGACAGGAGTGCTTTCTTGGAGGCTCGTTTTCTATATTGCGTTCATGAGCTTTCATTTCTTCGACGATATTAAAATTTTTGCCCGTTTAAGCTTTACGAGCTTTTGTTAAACAGAAGGCATCATTGCTCTTTTCTGCTCGTGGTGTGGCAGATTTTTTTTAGTTAGCTTTATGTTTACTTTCATCAAAACGTGGCAGCTGAGCGCTCGAGAGAGGAAAGTGACAGCGTTTTCGTTTTCTGTAGTTACTCGGAGATGTAGGCTGAAGATAAAACGCCTCAGTGTAATTTTGATTTCCACTTGCTTTGGATAGCTCGCACGAATTTTCCGAAGTTCTTTTATTATTCGTCGGATTTGGTGATTTATTCTAATCACACTGCGTCGTATTATGCACAGGTACGTCACTTAAATTCGGCCACCTACTTGGATGGAGCGTAGCTTTACAGTAGCACAATTTAGAAGTGCGCTAGAAGAAAGGCGGAATAAGTCAGGCCTTCTAAGCTAATTTAGGAACGTGATAAGGATTGTAGATGGTTTTCTCCTTTGTTTGCTTCGCAATTTGGCATTATGTAATAATTATGTAGCTCTCTTGTGCTAAGTGTTGCGGATACTAACTAATTCATCTACAGGTCATTTCTACCTTCGCCTTCCACATCTGTGCAAGCTCTAATTCATGATTACTTAGCTTCATTACGTAAACCCCGTTTGCGTCTATTTGCGCGGACACATAGTTGAATGTTTCTTGGTACTTGTCCGGATTAATAGCGTGCACCTTGCGTTTCAAGGTTTTCTTTTAGGTAGGGGGTCGCTGGATTTTTTTTTTATTTGTGAAGTCTGGCGATGAGAGTGGCTTGCATGTGGCGCTTGCGGCATTGTGTGTGGCTGACAAAGGTCGCTCCTTGGAGCTTGTCATCTTGCACTTATGCAGTCCAGTCAGAGCCCACCTATCAAGACGCATTTGGCCAGAATACCTTCATCCTCGGAAGCTGCGGCCCGATGGCTCTGAGCAATGCACGCGTCAAGCCAGCCGAGCTGCATCGAACGACTCGACTTCCCGATGCATCATCTAGCGGCGGAGGTACTGTTGTGCCTGGCGATCCCTCGGAAGAAAGGATGTTTCACCGGTAGACATGCAGCTGTCACGGGTACTGATCACGCATCATCGTTGACTCAAGGCAGCCGAGTCTTACGGACAAGCAGTCATGTGCCAGACCTTCGGCTTTTCGAACGCCCAGAAATAACTTCTCACTTCAAGACAACTACGTCGCCCCCTCCTAAACATCACGAAGAGGCCACTAATCGATGACAAGGTCATTGTCAAGGACTCCCGGGGAAAGGACGTCAACGGCGGATTCACAGTTTGCCACGTGGTTGCCTCGTATTGGGCCACGTTGGAGACAAGTGGAAGTTCGACGTTTGTGATTGGCCAGTTAATTCCCTCGACGAGGGAAAGAGGGAAATAAACATCATAGAAAGCGGATCCGGACGGCTGTGAGAAGGGAGGCTCGGACATGCGAATACCTTATCATATAGTGTGCTCCGATAGTTGGAGCTGTGTTTGTAAAACTGAATCATGTACTTTTTAATATAAACTTTTTTTCCCGTTCTCTTTAACATCGCTCGGCACCTTTCTTACTCCCAGCACCTGGCACGGCACCATCCGATGAACCTTCGTGGCCGCACGGACCCCCCCCCCTCCCCCCCCCGAATTCACAACACCACCCAGAGTGAATCTAGATAAACCAATGAAACTGGATGCGTGCTGAGGGACAAACATTGTCTTACTACCATTAGTTGTTTCATCTTGGGGCGTCGCCAGAGCTCGTGGAGATGCCGAGTTTCGCCAAACTCAGCGCATCCTGCATAGCACCCCTGGTTTGAGTAACAATGGCGGTTGAATAATATCGCATCTACGTTGCATGCACGGCATAGATGAGAATGTAGAATACTTATACGTATATGTAAGGTACGTAATACCACAACAGCAAAAGTTTGCCTAGGATGTCCGTATTATTATTATTATTATTATTTACATATACTGTTGGTCTTATGGCCGTTACTGCGTCGACAGATAGCAGTACATAGAATAACAATACAATTCGTAAGTAATCCGATAATAATAGATACAAACATGAAAAGCATACACAAATTCATTAAACAATCGTGCAGTGCAGCAGGATACACATACATACATACATACATACATACATACATACATACATACATACATACATACATACATACATACATACATACATACATACATACATACATACATACATACATACATACATACATACATAGAAACACATAAGCGCTCTCGAGGGTATACCGGTAATGAGAGAGAGAGAGAGATAGCAGCATAACATATATAGCACAGTGCGTTCACAACATATTCATTCTACAGATTTTCCCGCTCAGTTTAATCCAAGCGCCATTGAAAATAATCCAGGGGCCAGCCAATTTAATCTGAGCGCCGGCCATTTTAATCCAAGTGCCTCACATTTTAATTCCAGTACCAGCCAATTTAATCCTGCTGGAAATTGATTGAGGAACGAATAATTCTTGCAGAAGAGGTCGTAACAGGCGTAATGAATGCCGTCTATTCATTGATGTCATCACTGTATTGGTGTCAGCACTATAGGAACCGTTCCCACGCTTCTAGTGGCCATGGCTGCTTCAGAAACACTTCCGTGTGCTATATCGTTCATTTACTCCTTCTTGAGTCGCGTTGCCGAGTGACAAGAGTGGCTCACATAAGTGAATCACAATCGTGACGCATATTACGTGACCTAGGTTGCGATAATAACATGCGATTTTCTTCCCCGTCGTCATGCATATCGATCGACATTGTTCGCAAGGGTAAAAATTTGCTCACTAGTATTCAGGCACTTGACGCAATCACTAAGCGGCTCATTATAGCTCACTAACCTTGTATCTTGCATGCACCCCTATGCTTCCAATATGCATATCAAACGAAATGGTTCTGAGAGTAACAGCTTACTCTTCAGTGACATGATTAAATCACAAGTGACTCACTCGACGTCGCCGCCGTCGCACCTCTCCTAACCTGCCTACTAGCATATTAAACAAAATTGCTTTCAAAGTTTAACAACCTGCTCACTGTCACTCACTCAAATGACGTAACCACTAATGACTCTCGTGACGTCACCATGCTTCTCACGCATGCACTCTCCTAACCTGCCGACATGCATATCAAACGAAATGGCTTTAAAAGAGTAACAACCTGCTCATTATCAGAAAGTCGTGTTCTGTGATCCCTAGTGACTGACCTGACATCACCACAGTCGCACGCGAGCATTAACTCCCCTTACCTGCGGACACGTATATCAAAAGATATGGTTTTGAAAGAGCAACAACCAGCTCACTATCACAAAATCAAATGGGGTGATCACTAGTGACTTCCGTGACGTGACCATGGTTCTCGCGCACGCATGCACTGTTTCGACCTGCTGAGATGCATATCAAACAAAATGGTTTCCAAGGGATAACAACCTGCTCACTATCACTCAGTCCCACGATGTGATCACTAGCGACTCATGTAACGTTACCACGCGTTTTACCCAACCTTGCACTCCCCTAACCTGCCGACATGCATATCAAACGAAATTGCTTTCGACGAGTAACATCCTGCTCATTATCACAAAGTCAAATGAGGTGATCACTAGTGACTCACGTAACGTCACCACCGTCGCACGCGAGCATCAACTCTCCGAAATACCTGCCGACATGTATATCAAAATAAATGGTTTTCATAGGACAGGTAGCTGCTCACTGTCGCTCATTAACATGACGTGATCACTAGTGACTCACGCTGCGTTATTCCGAGGAACTCGCGCAAGATACCGTGCTAAAGAATAGGCAAATTGACAGGCGCAATTCGTATTACCATGGTGACTCACAGGACGTCACCTTGAAGAATACTTAGCACGCACTCTGCAGTAAGGGCAGCAGTGAAATAAAATAAATTTTGAAAGGGCGAGATATACGAATTTAGTCGCCTCATTCTTACAAATGAATTGAATTGCTCATAATATAACCATTGTTCTAATATGACCAGCAACCTTTTTAGGCTTCCGACCTCATTACAAAATATCATTGCATAGACTTGCACTTTGATGATTTCCGCGCGTTAGTCAAATATAAGTGGAAAATTGAAGGCTAGCTGAATCTCGGATGCATGGGACTGAGTGCGCATTCTTTTCTCAAAAAGCTCGAGCATGGCCTGCAAGGAGGACAACCTGCAAAACAGCGTCGTAATGTGTTTAATGAGACATTTCGCTCGACATCAGATGTACAAAAATACGGTAAGATCTCCTGAATGAAAAGATTTAAATTATTCGATGCGGTATTTGATTTCACGAGAGAATGAGATTATAGAAACAAACCGAGAACGACTACATGTTGTTAAGAATGGCGAGCTGCAATGTAGGATTGCCACCCAATTACGACTGGGGGACAAGACGCTATTCCCCACTCTCCGTCGCTTCAGCTAGGATGCGTTCGATGAAGCGGGCTTTGTGCTGACACCGCCGCAAGTCCTCCAGCCCCATCGCCGTTGTGGCGGAACGAGTTCGGAGGGCGAACTATTGTGCCCGTGCTCTCCAGCGCGGACCTGATCTGCTACGCGTGAGCGAGCTGCCGCGGGAAAGCCGTCTTTTGGTGCTTCTCACGCGACGAAGATGAGCAGGACAACGAGTTACTCAGAATGGCTCCGAGCTTCCCGGAACGGCGCCCCTCTGACGTCGGCGCCGGACATCGGAAGGTGTGTGCCTATGTGTGCGTAAACTGCTCCCGGAACGGCGCCCCTCTGACGTCGGCTCCAGACCTTCGCACCTGTGTGTTTGCGTGTGTGTGGGTGTAAACTGTGCCGTGGAGATGCGACTAGTTTGCGATGACTAAACGAACGTTCGCATCACCTTGTTTCGCGGGAGGACCGAGTGTTTAAAAACGGCTGTTGTGCGGATGCTCGACACACTTTCTCTTGAGCAGTCATGTTGGACTGACACTCTTTTTCTCAAGCAGTCATGTTAGACTGATATAAATACTGTAAATAAACCGATTTTCCTCGTTCTCGATGAGAAGCAGTTCTTCCCTTCATCAACGTCCTCAGCGTGGATAAGTTGGACGACGGCATGGGCCAGCTACCTTCGAATTCATGCCGGACTCCAATCTTGACAACGGACCACGAGCGATGGGATTGAGCCCCCAATCCTGACAATGTCCTCCTCTCTGAGCGCAGCCTGAACAAAAGAAAATTGTTGTGCCTATCGAACGCCGCGCAATCTACGCATTGAACAAACGGCATTGCGTGTTGTGCAGAATTCACAAGCAACGAGCTCCTGTGCAACTTTTGTGCGGCTCCTTGTGGAGTCACCATAACTACGCCGCGCCGCTGACTGAGGTACTCTTTAATTTGACATTTTAACTTGGAGAAAACTTGCTCGAATGGATTAAAAAATGAGTGTATTGCGGCAGCCGCTTGATGGAATGGTTCAAGCTGACCAGAGTTGCCTGCTCTGCGCGTTTGTGAGCGGGAGCTTGGCGAAAATGAAAAACGTCGGCGAGAAAGTCATTGAATACTTTCCAATGGACTCTTTCAAAACCATTTCTTTTTATATACGTGTCGGCAGGTAAGGCCAGTTGATGCTCGTGTGTGACTGTGGTGACGTCACGTGAGTCACTAGTGATAACCTCATTCAAATTTGCGATAATGAGCAGGTTGTTACTCTCTGAAAGCATTTCGTTTGATATGCATGTCGGCAGGTTAGGGGAGTGCATGGTTGGGTAAAAAGCTCGGTGATGTCACGTGAGTCACTACTGATCACATCATAGGACTGAATGATAGTGAGCCGGTTGGTACCCCTTGAAAACCATTTTGTTTGATGTACACGTCGGCACGTTGGAACAGTGCATGCGCGCGGAACCATAGTGACGTCACGCAAGTAACTAGTGAACACCTCATTTGACTTTGTGACCGTAAGCAGGCTGTTACTCTTTCAAATCCATTTCTTTCGATATACGTGTCGGCGGATAAGGGGAGTTGATGCTCGCGTGCGACTGTGGTGACGTCACGTGAGTCACTAGTGAGCACCTCATGGGACTGAGTGATAGTGAGCCGGTTATTGCCCTTTGAAAGCCGTTTTGTTTGATATGCATGTCCTCATGTCGGGACCATGCATTCGTCGGTGAGAACCGTGGTGACGCCACATGTGTCACTAGTGATCACATCATGGAACTGAGTGATAGTGAGCCGGCGTTGTTAGCCATTGAAAGCCATGTCGTTTTATATGCATGTCGGTACGTTAGTAGAGCGCATGGTTGGGTAAGAACCCTGACGACGTCATGTGAGTCACTAGTGATCACCTCATTTGACTGAGTGATGGTGAGCCGGTTGTTACCTTTTGTGAGCCACTTCGTTTGATATGCACGTCGGCAGGTTAGGAGAGTGTATGCGTGAGAAGCGTGGTAACATTACGAGTCACTAGTGGAGACGTCATTTGAGTAAGTGATAGTGAGCAGGTTTTTAGCTTAGAAAAGGATTTCGTTTGATATGCTAGTAGGCAGGTTAGGAGAGGTGTGACGGCGGCGACGTCGAGTGAGTCACTTGTGACTTAATCATGTCACTGAAGAGTAAGCTGTTACTCTCAGAACCATTTCATTTGATATGCATGTTGGAAGCATAGGAGTACATGCAAAATACAAGCTTAGTGAGCTATAATGAGTCGCTTAGTGATTTTGTCAAGTGTCTGAGCAACAGTGGGGAAGTTTCTACCCTTGCCAACCATGTCGATCGATATACACGACGAGGGAACGAAATCGCATGTCATGATCGCAACCCAAGTTCTGTAATGTGCGTCACGATTGTGACTCACTTATCTGAGTCACTTTTGTCACTCGAAAACGCGACTCGAAATGGTGGAAATAAACCATACACCACACGGGAATGTTTCTGAAGTAGCCATGAGGACACTGGTAGCGTGGAAACGGTGCTCCTATACTGCTGACACCAATACAGTGATGACATCAATGAACAGACGGCATTCCTGACGCCTGTTACTAGCTCTTATGCAAGAATCATTTGTTTCTCAATCAATTTCACACAGGAATAAATTGACTGGCACTGGGATTAATATGTGTGGCACTTGGATTAAAATGACTGGCTCAAGGATTAAATCAGTTGGCACGCGGATTAATTCGGATGGCAGTGGGATTAAATGTGGTGGCGCCTGGATTAAATTATTGGCACTTGGATTAAAAATGTTCGCGCTTAGATTAAATTAGCTGGCATCTGGATTATTTTCAATGGCGCTTGGAGAAAACTGAGCGGGAAAATCTGTAGATCCAAACATTTCTATGGTGGAGCTTTCACGTACCGATGCAGGTAAATCATTCCATTCTTTGATCGTTTTTGGAAAGAAAGAGCACACAGCTTGCTAGATGCGATTGCACTTGTTTAAAAAGGCCGTCTCTATTCCTCTTTCACTGTCGACTTTGTGCTTTTAGACATGTCGTACCGCCGACGTTAAAATAGTTTCTAGTAAGGAGGAAAAAAGTTTTAGCGGAGCTGCTCACCGTATTTCGGCTAGCGCAGGCAAGTTTAGCTGTCTTAGCATTTCAAACACAGAGTTTCCTTGAGCCTGCCTGGAAAGTATAAACCTGGCTGCTCTATATTGTACCTTTTCTAATTTGCCGATCAATCCTGTCTGAATAGTGTCCCATATAATGCTGGCATATTCTAGCGTTGGCCTCACATATGTTAAATGTGCCGTTAGCTTAGTTGACAGATGCTGAGTGCAGTTTCCGTCGAAGGAACCAGACCTTTCTGCGTTCATTCAGACGTCCGTGATGTGGTCTTTCCATGTTAAGTTTTTTTTTGTTGTTGTTGTTGTTATTTTTAGACCAAGCTACTTGAACGTGCCAACTCTAGCACATACTTCTATTTATTTGTTATGCGTAATACAAAAGTTCTGTCATCACTTATTTTCATTCTCCATCTTTTGCACCACTTTTCTATATTCGTTAAGGCTTCATTATGCGATTGTTGGTATTCTTTGCTATTTATTAGTTTGTACAATAAACAATCATCAGCGAAGGGCCACACAGTGATACCTTTGTTAATGCAGAAGAAACGTCATTGATATCGACTAAGAGCAGCAAAGGGCCCAACACTGATCCTTGCGGTACTCCTGACGTTACTTTCAAGGTTATGATTTTTTACCATCAATTTCGACGGATGGGGTCCAGCCCCTGAGGTATGCGTTAACCAATTTAACGATTCTCTTGTTAATTCCGACATCTCTTAATTTTATAAACAATTCAGTATGAGGTACTCGTATCAAAGGCCTTTGATAGATCAAGACAAATGGCGTCGATTTGTTTCTTATCATTTAATGAGTTTGCGAAATCATCAGCTGTTTCAAGGAGTTGTGTCACTGTTGAGAGACACTGCCAGAATCGCTATCGAATTGCTATCGCAATAATAATGAATGTTTCCAACTTCTCCCAGGTTATTGCAGCAGCTAAAGCATTAGATTATTTCATTGCCGTGAATTCATGTTGGCTGATCTGCTTGATGTACTCAAAATGCTAATCAAACTGGTCTCAACGCTAAGAGCATACCTTTATTCAGCAGTAAAGCACAGACACCAATAGAAGCCAAACATTGTGCACCCTTGGGTCTTTAAAGCACTGAACTAAAATGAGACAGACATTTCATTTCAATGTTGGTTACGCTACGTACCCTTGGCTTCTGACTTTATTCTGGTCATCATGGGAAAGCAAGGTAGAGCTACATCTTCTGTTTAGCAGACCTATCTGAAACCACCATCTGAAACTATGAACTCTCCCGAGGTTGACTAGCACAATAACTCCTCTATCGATAATGTGAAAAGAAGAAAGAAAGAAAGGAACATGCTCTATGTAAACCAGTGGGATGCAACATGAGCTATGAATCGGATTTCGTGCGTTGAAACAGATCTTTTACAGCTGGCACTGTTCAGCGGTTCTGCTGGCAATGCGTTTTCCATGGAAACCTCACAGGGGACGAGTGACATTGAGGGAGATTTTGCCTGCTGTCTAATTGTATCGCATGTTCAGCCCAATTTATGATCTACATGACATTCGCTTGCTTGATACAAGCAGGTGCTCATTACTGTGCTCTTTTTTTCTCTCTCTTTTACAGAGCCCCTATCAGCTTATCTGGGGTCTGCTAGTTGCTGTCTTTATAGTCACGTCGAAGAAGATTGTCTGGTCACCGTAGCCGTTCTTGCCACTGGGGCAGTGAAATGCTTCGACTTTTCTTTGCTTTCAATAAAAACTAGATATTTAGAGGCAAAAACATGAAGCGAAGATTGTTGCTCTCATCAAAAGTACGCAACCAAAAGAATTATGTTCTCGCTTTGTGTGAATGCGTCTGTAGTAATCATTCCTTGTATTGTCTACTGTCATCATTGCCATGAATTAACAATGTGTTTATTGAGAATGATCACATTCCCATCATTCACATTCTCTTTGACCTAACGTGGAATAAGGGGAGGAGAGGAAGAGAAGTGGTGCAGCTTTTATGACCCCTATGATGATTATCTGTAATAGCATCCCCTTTGAGCTGAGGGGGCAGCAAATAGGCGCCACCCTGTTTGAGCAAAATAGCCTTAAATCGTAATCTAGTATTC
The DNA here is from genome assembly GCF_023375885.2 of Dermacentor andersoni. Classification (NCBI taxonomy): domain Eukaryota; kingdom Metazoa; phylum Arthropoda; class Arachnida; order Ixodida; family Ixodidae; genus Dermacentor; species Dermacentor andersoni. Next base: position 124,232,124 of record NC_092817.1, on the reverse strand, counting down.
TGTCTCTCTTGTATTATCTCGTAAGGTTACCTATTGTTACGGTTGACGTGTAACATCCCGTGCAACAAGGATGCTCGACTACCATGCCGCATCGAAACGAAGGGTGAATTCCCAATTTGTCGTGGTTGTCTCTAGGGGGTTGCCGGTCTGGCGGGCGCCCCGCAGTGCTTACAGCCCCTTTGTGTGTATGCAACTTTAGAGGAACCCTTTCCTCGGAACTGTCAAGCTCTGCAGGAGAACTTCCGCGAACCAACGTCGCCTAGAAGAAAAAATAAGCGCCTACTATCCCGGACCTGCGGTTTGCCACTTGCGGAGGCGCGCTAGTGAAGACGCCAACTGAGAGAGCGCATCAGCCGCCCATCCGCAACTAGACGCCCTTTCCGCGAGCCAACGTCGCCTAGAAGAAAGGAAAAACGTCTACTATCCCGGACCTGCGGAGGCAGGCTCGTGATAGGTCGCCGGATGAGTGGGTGCCGTCGCCAAGCGCCGGAGAACTCGGTGCATATCACGTGACGTTGACGTGCGCAAGATCCCGCCTACGACTTTAGTGGGCCTATTTAAAGGGCCTCGCAATATACTTCATTCTCTTCTTCTCATCTATCACCAACCATTGAATAAACCGTGCAGGTTTCGCACTAGAAATCGTCTCGTCCTTGCCTGGTCGCCATAGTCTACCGGATGCCTGCAGCCCGCCGAAAACGCCACGCTACCCAACAGTAACGTCGGTCGAGCTTCGATAAATAGGCGTCGCAACAACTCGGCAGAGGTGGAGCATGCTACCCTGCAGAACGCAACACTATGCCTGTAATGATCCCGTCACGTCAAGGGCATACCGCGTCACTCTGAGAAACTCTTGCCCAGATAGTGCCCCATATATGCTCCTTAAGCAAGAGACTTCATTCTCCCTATACCGTGGCATTTTGCCCCCTTGGATGATCCGCAGTTTCCTCAGCAGTAGGACACCTCAGCAGTAGGACACCACAGCCAGGTGGCTTTTGGTAGGATGTTGTGGTTGTGCCACATACCCTGGATATACCCCATCGTGGGTAGGAGCCACACGCATCACAGGCTACAACAACAACTACCCTGGATACAATTATATGCAAACATAGCTTTTGAGATTTTTGTGAGCTTTAAACAGGATGTCGAACTGAAAAAAAAAAGAACGGCTGGGTTCGGGTTCAACGTGCTTTGATTTGATTCCAGTTCGGAGAAAGAAAAATTTATATACATATGCGAATCAGTTCGGCACAGGCCATTTTATTCTGCCGCACGGCGATATGCTGCATAGTACTATCGACTTGTCCGCATGGCGCACGCACAACTTTCATCCAGAGAGGGCAGAAATTTACGAAGGAATTGCACAGATATGGGGGAATTTTCATGAACGTATTGAAGACTGTTGATTAGCGAGAATTCCTGCCTCATCATAAGGTCTACATGGCTTCCACGCTCGTTACTTTGACAGCAGCACAGTAGCAGAGTCGAGTATTTTCGTTTTCATTCAGATTTTTACTATAGGACTAGTGGTGAGTGAACTGTCGCATGTATGATCTATGGGTGCCGAAAACCGCAAATTCATATTGTATTACACAAATTGCAGCTTCGAAGTTAGTCTGTAGAAAAGAACGAAGCTAGCATTTGACATCGCTCAGTTTCTTCTTGTATTAGAAGCAGGGGAAGACATCGATGCTTCTAAATGGTGAACAAGGACGGTTTGTGCTGAAGCACATGTCGAGCTTTCTTGCATATGTGCACGTTGCACGTAGTCTTGCACTGGCTAAGTGCGGACAAGGAAGTCGAAAGCACGCACATTGGGCCCCATGAATAATTTCTAAAACTGAGAGTGTTGTACTCTGCTTTGCTAAGCACCAAACGTGTCGAGCCGTGGCACGTTTCGCAGGCCGTTTACAGCCGTCGTTTCCTCTCACTGAGACGGTGACGGCATTCATTAGTGATTGCAGTGTTATTGTTACTATATGTCATGCAGCTGAACTCCAGAACACTCTTCGAGGACATCGTCTTTTAAAGCGAAGCTTTATATATGTCCCACTGATTCGTCCGTGAGCGCCGAAAACGCAGCGCACGTAAGCCAACTTACACATCTACGTAGAAGACTACAGTTTCCATTCGCAATACCGCGCCCGCGTCGACTGGCCGACCGGTCAGTGCCTGATAGCGGCGCGAAGCGAGGAGATCAGCAAGAGTAGCGCATACGCACAAAGCTCACTGGAAGCGCAAGTTGCGCCTGATTATAGCCATGACACCACCCCTGTCGCGATTAACTGAGCTTCCCTGCTTATCGGAGGGAGCAAGTGTGCGTGCGTGAACACGTGCTGTCTTAGGATCTGCAAAAAAAAAAAAAACTATATATATATATATATATATATATATATATATATATATATATATATATATATATATATATATATATATATATATATATATATCAAATCCTCTTTCTTAAAGAAAGATGGTTGAATGCCAGGCTACCCAGACGCACTGTATATATCTGCATTATATTACGCGCGTCACGCAGAGCATTCTCGGCCGTCACCATGGGTAGGCCGCGGGTGCAGCGCACGGTAGAAGAGGCTGCCGTACGCGAATGCAAGCGCGAGCACGATCATGCCCGTAAGGCCGATCCCGTGTATCGGCAACGGCTACATGATATAAGATAAAGTCTATTCAACTTAACGAAATGTACCTTGTTCAACTTCAACGTTAAAAAAATACAATCCTAAACAAGCTATCAAATCACATATGCAAAACATCGGGTCGCTGAACATTTCATCGGTTCGCTGCGTAGTCGTTGGCTTTGGACTTTGATTCAGTTTGCATTGGGGGAAAGCTATACGTGTTCAACCATCTTTCTTTAAGTAAAGGGCTTTGACTTTTACAGCGAAAGCTGTATAAGACTAACCTTTATTAACTTTTTCGGCGTCCGGCAACAGAAACGCACCTAGCGATTTCTAACAAACCCATACGGGTGCAGCGCGGCGGCGCAGATGTCAGAATGCGGAACAGATTAGAACACTCACCGTGAACAATAGCGTGACTTCAAGGTTATCGCAGTGTATAAGCAGGAAAGGTATCGGCGCTAAAGACAGCTGCGTTATCGGTGGGCCGGACACGTATACTTCGTACACCCGAAAAACAACATGCGTACGAGGAGCGCCGGAGGAAACAGCAACGGGAATGTAAGGGGCACCGGCGCGAAACGACCACCGACGAAGAACGTTCGCGCGATGCTTAACGAAAACGACAATCGCGAGCCCGAGCACCTCCGAACGAGCAATGACGCCAGACTCGCAACGCGAAGAATGACAACCATTCCACTCCGTGAAGATGGAATGGCAGCGAAAGCACTTTGCTTTTCGTTCGAGAGCTTTGACTGTCGCCAGCTTTCGCTGCCATTCTATCTTCACAGAGTGGAATGGTCGTCATTTTTCTGTTTGCCGTATTTATACAATTTGTTTTAGTAATAACTTGACCTTACGACGAAATGGTGCAAACTATTGAGCACGTGTAGTCACCTCATATGCTTGAACCGTTTGGTGCTGAACCGGTAACTTATCATTTTTACTGTATTAGCCTTGGGAGTGTCAAATTGTAAAAAAAAAAACTGCATGTGCGTGAAGTGATGGAAACTGGTCACGTCACATGGTAGAGGAAGAAAGTGTATATATATATATATATATATATATATATATATATATATATATATATATATATATATATATATATATATATATATATATACGATGAACTGGCGTACTGTTGAAGACCGCCGTCATTTTCACTTGGGTCTTCGAAGAGGCAGGACGTGTCTCGAGTGAGCTCCTGTACTGATGTCTCTGTGGACAAGGTCAGAGGATCTAGTGGAGCTGCTTTGACATTCCCCCTTTGAAGTATGATTGGTCTGTTCACTTCACTGCAGTCGTGTCCTCCACAACGGCCGAAAGCGTAGCCATTGAGGTAGCTCTAAAGAAGCTACGGTTTTGTACGCCTCAACCTGTTGTCATTCTTACAGATTCAAAATCTGCCCTTCAAAGGTTAGAGCACGGGTTCCCTATTGATGCCTTATGTCTTAGCTCCGTACGATCGGTGCTCCATATCAAAGGCTTCTCCATACGTTTCCAATGGGTGCCCTCGCACAAAGTATCATAGGAAACAAGATGGCGGACAGCCTCGCCCATAGAGCGCTGTCTGGGAATCCATTGAGAAAAGTGCCTCAAGAGGACAAGAGACTGTTCAGAGAAGCGGTGCTGTGCCACTTCAGTTCTTTATGGAGCTCACCTCACAAGCCATGTGTGACCAAGGGTCAAAAAGAAACCAAGCCACTTTACTGCTCCGCATTCGCACGGGCTCTGCTCGTACCCCTGCGTGGATGTATAAGATTGGCCTGGCAGACGCAGACGCTACCACTCAGCCACGAGTTCGATATTGGCCTGGCGTTGTCGTTGTCTCCATTATGTTCAATGTGTGGTGTGTGCGGGGACATAGAACATTACCTTATGTGCTGTACTCTGTACAACGCGGAAAGGAGTGCGTTATTCGGGTCCCTCAAGAAGACAGGAGTTCCTCACAGTTCTCTTCAGGACATTGTTTTCCCGCGCGGGAAACAGTTGTATAGGAAGGAGGTTTCTCGCCTTCTTTTAAATTACCTGCAGGACACGGATTTGGCCTCCACATGGTGACCTTAGGAGTGACTATTTCTAATTACGAGGTCTGTGTCTGATTTATGTGATTTATTTATCTTAAGTGTCGTTACGGTGGAGCAATTGCCGGCAGCAACTGCAAGGCTAATCCCACCAGTAGCCTACAACCACACAACTCAACTCCTTAACAACACTTTACAATGTGGTGAACGTTGTTTAAATCGTAGATTCGGTACCTCAAAGGAGGTGCGACGCATTTCTTTCGCATTTACCGCTAAATCGCCACTGAAATTTTTGTGGGATCAAAAATGTTGGTTCGGGTGCGGTTCGACAACTTCGTTTTAAAGCAAACAGCTTTGCTTTGCTCCTTCGGCCGTTTTCGTGGTATGTCGGAGGTACGACGGTGGCCGGACTTGAACAAGGGAAGGCGAGGAAACGCGCCGGCGGGAAGTGCACTGCTGTCAGGCAACCGAGTTGGGAAGAGGAGGGGTGGCGGGGGGTGGGGGGGGGGGGGGTGTCGTCGCTTGTGAGCTCTCGCGCAACAAGTGGCGGGGAGGGAAGAAGGTGGGAGGGACGCGCTGTCGCCTTGTAAGCTCGCTAGCTCTTTCGCCACGGCAAGGCGAGGGAGAGAAAGACTGTGAAGATGAAGAGGCGCTGTTTTTAGGGAGCATTGGGGAAGGGGGACATAAAGAGAGAGAAGGACGAATTGGTGACAGGGCCCATATGACACATGTCTGAGAAAAAAAATTAGTCTGGTGTGTTACGTGCCAAAACCAGGATGTGATTATATGGCACGCGCCGTAACGGGCGACTCCACACTAATTTTGACCGTCTGCGGTATTTTAATGTGCACCCAATGCGCGGTACACAGGCGTTTTCTTGCTTTTCGTCCCCATCATGATGCAGCAGCCACGGCCGGGATTCGATCCCGCGCCCTCGGGCTTAGCAGCGCAACGCCGAAGTCGCTGCGCCACCACGGCGGGTAGCCCTTGTCTGTCAGCGGTAGGCGCATGGTCTTGGGCGGTTCGTTCGTCACCCGTATCGCTGGGAGTTAAATCGGCGGTGGCCAGGCCATCGTGGACGATGCGGCGGACGAGTCGACGCGCCGCTCTCCACGGCTACCACGAAGGAACTCCGGGAAGGCGAGAGAAGGCCCCGAGGGAGAAAGGGTACGTGATCTCGGCCAACCGAGTTGCACGGATTGGCGGCAAAGACGGTAGTCTGTCGCCTCACTCGCTCGTTGCTTCGTTTGTTCGGGTCATAGAGTTTCGTGCTTTAGTTCTTCAGGCTATTCGCTTAATTGTCGATCATCGTCGATAGTTTCTGCATATTTTTACAGGGGTTACGGCGGTTTAAGTAACGTCGTTATACATACGCCGCTGATTACTACATACAGTACTGAGGAGAACGCAGAGCATATAACTTGCAGCATGTTTGCACCCAGCGCGATCTGCTTGATTGTGGGTGTCACAGTTTCTCAAACAGTTGAGCTTTTGCACAACCATTACATGGCTCGCTGCCCTACCCCAAGTCCATGACGAAAAAATTCAAGGCCATTCCGCCCTGCGAAGGTGGACGAACAGCGGAGCTGTAAATGTCGCGGTAAGAAAATTTGTGGTAAGGCTTTATTGCATCACTCATTATGCACTTAGCAGTGGCGTAGCTAGGTCCTCTGGCACCCGGGGCCCATAGGTGTTCTGTCACCCCCCCCCCCCCACCCGGGTGTAGTCGAGGAACGCGAGGATATCAACAAGTTCCGGGTGTCTTCAGACGTATATGACACCCCCCCCCCTCCTCCGCTGGCCTCTTGCACCCGGGGCCCACGGCCCCCCGGCCCCCCCTGTTGCTACGCCACTGGCACTTAGTAACGACGGTCACAATGGATTTGTGGTCGCTATATGATACACTGATCGGCATACTCGCAACTACGGACACATTCTCTTCGAACACACACTGCAGCGGTTCAGCCTGTCGGGGTGGCCAGCTCGAAACGCGCCAAGCGTCTCAACACGCTGACTTGCCCGCGAGCAGCAGCGTTTTACCGTCGGTGGCGCGCCGCGCGCGCCACCGTCAAAGGAGCAAAGCAAGTGGAATGGGAGAACCTGCTAGAAAACCTTGGCAGTGACCATCACATTATAAGAATAAGCACCGTAGCAGAAAATGTCAAGAGGAAGATCTGCACAGCTCGCCTCACGGATTGGGACGCCTTTAGACACCATTGCCGGCAGCTGGAGGTCAACATCACCTCGATAGGGGAGCGGTGCCAACAACTTAAACAAATACAGGAGATGTATACCAAGGAGGTAGATCGAACCGAAGAAACACCAGAGGTAGACAAGCGGCTACTCAAGCTATGGGAGGCAAGACGCGGTCTCACCAGAAGGTGGAAAAGGCAGAAATTTAATAAGAAGTTACAGAAGAAAATAGCTGCGGTAACACTCCAAGCAGAAGAGTACGCAACACACTTAGCCAGGCAAGGGTGGCAACAGTTCAGCACCTCGCTGAATGGGACACTTAGCCCTGCTAAAACATGGCGTATTCTTAAGGCTCTAATGGACCCTACCAAGACTAAAGCAGAAAGCGGCAAAGCAATTCAAAGGCTAGTGCACCAATATCAGGGAATAGACGAGCAGCTCCTCGATGAAGTAAGAACCAAATGCTACGGCACTGACGAACCCAAGGGATATGAAGGAGATTATCTCGGAGAATAAAACTCAGATATGGACAAGCCTATCACCAGAGAGGAAGTCACCGCGGCAATGAGAGCCATCACGAAAAACACAGCGGCAGGAGCAGATCGAATTACAAACTCTCTCATAAGGAACCTAAGCGATGAGGCAGTAGATCAGCTGACGGCCTACCTCAACAAGCTTTGGAAAGAAGGAAAGATACCAGGCGAGTGGAAACATGCTGTAGTAGTCATGATTCCCAAACCAGGCAAGAAGCTGCAGATCGAGAATCTCAGACCAATCTCCTTCACTTCTTGCCTGGGAAAACTATACGAGAGGATCGTCACGAAACGCATCCAGCAACACCTAGAAAACAAGAGGCTCTACCCAGACACTATGTTCGGCTTCAGGGCGAACCTCTCGACGCAGGACGTGCTTCTGCAACTTAAAGAAGAGGTCCTGGAAACAATGCCCAAGAATGGGGAAAACGTAGTCATGGCACTTGATATAAAAGTTGCTTTTGACAACGTCAGCCACGCCGCTATAATGGAGGGGCTAAATAACACCAACTGCGGGAGAAGAATCCATGGCTATGTCAAAGACTTCCTGACCAACAGAACGGCCACAGTGGGACTAGGGGAGCTGAGGAGTGATGTCTTCACCACCCCAAGCAAAGGCCCACCCCATGGCTCGGTCATCTCGCCCGTACTCTTTAATGTGGCTATGATCGGCCTAGCAGAAAGACTCAGCAGAATCCAGGGCATACAGCACGCGATGTACGCAGACGACATCACGGTCTGGGTGAACCATGGATCCCTGGGAGAGAAACAGGAGAAGCTACAACAAGTAGCGAACTGCGTAGAAAGATACGTGAAGGAAAGAGGACTAGCCTGCTCTACAGAGAAGTCTGAGCTACTGAGGGTAGGAAGACACCCCACTGATGCACCACTCGAGGTGAAACTGGAGGGGCAATACATCCCGGAGAGGAACATGATAAGAGTCCTGGGAATGTGGCTACAAGCAAGCAGGAAATGCAGCCACACACTCAGCCTGCTCAGCAAGTCGGCTGAACAGGTAGGCAGAATGATAACCAGAGTCTCCCACATAAGGCATGGGATGAAAGAAGACGACACGCTAAAACTCGTCAGAAGCCTCATAGTCAGCAGGGTAATCTACTCGCTGCCATACCACCCCATGATCAAGAGCGAAACGGAACAAGCAGAGACAATCCTGCGGAAGGCCTACAAGACGGCACTTCACCTACCAAGAAACACACCGAACGACAAGCTGCTGCAGCTAGGGATTAGCAACACCTTCGCCGAACTGGCAGAAGCACGTGCTTGGAACACAGTTTCACCGACTCAGAGACACGGCTACGGGAAGAGCGCTCCTGACAAGGTTAGGTCGCGACCCAAGGAGGCATCCCGATCGATCCGCCGATATACCCGACGAGATCCGTAAGACCCTGCAGGTCAATCCCATTCCGAAAAACATGGATACAAATCTCCACGCGGCCAGAAGGCAGGCGCGGGCAGATTATGTGGAAAGGCATTTAGCCAAGCTAGAAAACACGGTTTTCACGGATGCAACACTGTATCCATGGAATAGACATACAAATTAAATTAAGGCAGCTTCGGTAGTGGTTACCAACGCAGGCAAGCTAATCACCTGCGCAACTTCACGTAGCGCCAGGATAGTGGAAGCGGAGGAAGTCGCTGTTGCGCTGGCAGCGGCTGAGGGCTATCGAAAAGACAAATCAATGGTAATTTTAACGGATTCGAAAGAGACATGCAGGAGCTACACAAAGGGTAGAATCTGCAGGGCTGCCTTAGCTATCCTCCGCAAGGCAGAACACCTCAGACACACGGCAACCCACAAACTAATCTGGATTCCGGCACACACGGGGATAGAAGGAAATGAAAGGGCAGACAGCTTGGCTCGCGAGATCACGTACCGAGTCGAGTGGCCACACGCCCTGGGACAGCACTTCACCGTGGAGATCGGCTATTCAGAGTTACTGAACTACCACAGAGGCAAGAGAATTAGATACTCCCCGCCACACAAAGCCTTAACACAGCAAGAAGCAGCTATATAGTTGGCGGAGGTTGCAAACGGGAACCTTCTCTAACTTGCATATACTAAGCAAGATGTGTCCTACACAATTTAGGAACACTTGCCCGTGGTGCGGGGCAACCCCCACGCTTTACCATATAACCTGGGAGTGTAAACGTAACTACGCATTCCACCAACACAAAACCCCGAGTGCGGAGCAGTGGGAAAGCCGGCTCACCAGCTGCGAGATCGCCGCCCAAAGGGCAATGGTGCAGCACGCAAGCGAAGCAGCGCGGCTCAGTGGAGCCCTGGACTAGGGGCCCAACCCTGCTAAGAAGGTCAAGCGTCTGCAGCGATGAAGACGAAGACCGAACGCTAAACCCTTAATGGACCAAATAGTTTTCTCTCTCTCTCACTCCTCTAATGTGGCTGAGGCTTAACATGTTGTTCGTGGGTACAGAAATATAAAGCCAACTTTTAGAAGTGCCAGTAAAAGCCCACGTCTGCTGTCGCATCATCCAATTTTAGGTGAAAACGCGATCGCAATAACCGTATTAAAATACATTGCACCTATGGGACGTTGGCCGGGAAAAACGTATTATCCCGAAAACCGTATTATACAAGACTTTATCAACGAAACTCTACTGCATTTTGCTGTCTTTACGTGCAGCTTTTGCGATCAAGCCAAAAATCAATTGAAAAGGTCAAGGATCGTGTTTAATAGTATGGAAGGTAAACAGACGAATCTCGTGATGTTCAGAGCACATGTGAACGGCCTTTGCCCGCACTGTGGTGCCTGCAGCTCCCTGGAGAGGTATTCTGTAAGAGTCCACCTAATGGACATGCCCCTTTCGTCTGCTGCTGGAGTGCTGATTGGATGTGGTGCCTTGCTCCAGCGGATGCGCAGCGCAGCCCAGCCAATCAGAACTTCAACAGAAGACAAAATGGACAGGTCCACTAGGTGGACTCTTAGAGAATACCTCCCCACTGCTTCGTTCTGTATATGGATGCAAGTCAGCCTTGAGAGGAATGCAGGGGAGAATTATCTATGTGACTATTTCCAGGGAATCATTAACCCTAATCTGGGAGGCAAAGTTGTTTCCTTTTTAAGTTGAACCTATTGCCCTGTAGCACATGTGAGTTTCCCACAGTAAAAAAAAAAAAAAGCACCCCTTTCAGTTTGTGAAGATGGTTGAATAGTGAAGCTGTGTTAGTTGCACTGAGTGTTACACCATGCAAGTCAAACTTCGCAAGCAGTTTATATTGTATATGTTTTGTTTCACCATTCTTTCTGAAGTTTTTCTTGTAGTGCAAGAAACACACAGGTGCTACATCTGTTACACCGACCAGCCCAAATACCTACATTGATGGATCATTCTTTCACCTCATTTTCGCTTTTGCGTGCTTCGCGTGGTAATCATGCTTCAGAAGTGTGTTTTTTTCAGTTCTCCCCTTTCTTTTTTGTGCGTAAGGTTTCTGTCTGTGTTTTGCTGGGCTTCTCTGGCGCACAGCTCGGAGTTGGCCTCCCGGTGCTGCCGATGTGTTTCGGCCGGTGTCCCGGCGCGCACTTCGGGATCGGCCTCCAGGCTTCTGTTCCTTGGCATGGTATAATTACACGATACTCAAGAATTGTACTTGCCCTGCAATGGAAGAAACATCACCGAGAAACAATCACTGCATGCCCTGCTCTTGAATCACTTGTCATCCAAGGCAGCAATTTCACCAAGAGATCAGCCCAGATTTCGCTTTCATAATAGCATTTATTACACCATAGTGGCCGATAGGGAGATACAATAAAAATAAATTAACTCTCTCAGCATCATCTTCAGCAACATGGTAACAACACTGCACAAACAAAAATTTCTGGGTTTGGAAGTCGGGAGAGGGGGGAGTGGCGTATCTCTGTGTGTGTGTATGTGTGTGTGGCAAAAAAAGCTGCTCAAGCACTCTTGCATAGGAACCTTTTTTGCTACATACCCTAAAACTCCAACGTGAACTACATTTTAGAACGAGACTCGTTTCCCTTGAAAGTGAATTGTGCTTTCAATGCATCAACTGCCAGTGCAAATGGCACCAAGGGACGGACACATTGTCTTTCAAGCAGCTGTGCTTTTAGAATGTGAGACTCTGGCTTCAACTATGTGCAAGTGCTTCACTGTAGCACGACAACCATTATATTACACATATACATGTTCGGCATCGTCAAGTACTGTGTGGGGACAGAAAGCAGATAGTTAATACCACTGTCCCATGGGCACTTCCAATACTCAATCTACACTGAACATTTGGAGCATGAAGCATAAGTGACTATAGTAGGATCTAAGTCAAACATGCTTGAAAATGCCAGTGCCAGTGGTGCTCAACCTGGTTCAAGTTCAATACGCATCAACTCGTGCCCGCTTGAAATTGCTCATGTAACAGAGATATGACACATATCTGCACCATTTGCGCCCTGTCACTTGAGCTCCTTATTGCTTTTGCTAAATATAATTTTGCTTCAGTTTAACGGTTGTGCCTTAAAACAACCAGCGTATCTTGGTATCCTCAACTCAGTTCCAAAGGTATCTTGAAGAACATTGCTTAGCTTTAAGCTTTCAGCAATAACAATCTGAGTTCATTAGCACCAAATGCAGCTGTGGCAGACTTGCAAACTGACGTGTGACAAGACGTCCTAAACATGTTTGTGGATCAAACTCTGCTTGCTGAAAAACTTGACTAGCATACTAGTAGCAGCTGGCAGAACAGTGCTTAAGTTTTACTGTGCTGTGACATTAAGGTAGGCTGCTCATGTATAATGTGACCACATAGAACAGTAGAAAATTTAAGGGTTATATAAGTAAACATGATTCAGCTGTTCTACTGAAATAATAAACCTAATAGCATGTCAGCTCAAACCTTTTGAGCTTGCTAAAAGGCAAAGCAAAATTAAATGTGGAATGTTTCAGTAATGAAACGTAAATGACCAAGATTCATGACATTGTCTAGTTTTGGAACACACCAACCTTGTCATATTATACTAAGAGGAATCATGAACATTGGATAGTCTTTTGAACAAGCATTACATACACTAAGGTGGCAGGCTCTTAAACGTGGTAAACAAAAACTAGTTTCTGTAAGCTGTTGCTGAAGGCGGCTTCCTTAGGAGCCACAGCAGTACATAATGCCATAGAAGTGTCTCTTGTTTTAAATAATTAGTCCAAAACCTGTACACAGTTCATAACACACACTAGCACATCGTGTGTCCAGACAATGCACCTGCTCAGCAGAACAGTTTGAAGCGCTGTCACGTGAAAGCTGACACTTGTCCGTGTGCATTGTCCTTGTATCAAAACACATCTACCACAGTCACACACTGTTTGCAGACAACTTGGCTGCTTGCCGTCACTCAGATGGGACTCCCTGTAGAAGTTAACTTTTGATGCAGGCTACACTTGGAGGTGAGGTCCCTTCACTAGATGAAACAGCAGTTCCTAATGTGACAAACATGCCTCTCCTCCTTTTATGGCGAGTTGCAGCTTTTCTGAAGATCACTGGAATGCAGGATTGTGACTGACTGCTGGCTGGCCACAAGGCGCATCACTTCCAGGGCAAGTGTCAGGTATATATATCAGGTAAGGTGCTCTGTACAATAGTAAAAGGAACATAAACTTCGTACCTAACAACAAAGCAGACTGCTCAACCACTGCAATGTTGGAGAGGAGGCTTAGGCAAGTCTCCGTTAAAGCATTGAGAATGAACCAGTGCCTGTAGGGTGAAGGAAACTGCAGGCAAATGTCATCACCGTCTAGTCCATCCTATCGAGCACTGGTAAGTACTGGTACGCACTCGATGCAGAATGCAGCCTTTTGCTTGGCTCATGTACAAATTCTACATGCATAAGTGCACCAGCAAAGGTTCTAAACGCTAATCTGAGTCCCCGTTTCTTTCTGTCTGGCAAAGCACTGTACAGGGACATTATGACCTGCCACACAGAAACCCACAGGAAATGCAGCAAGGTGCTGCAGAGCATACTTCTTTGTTCCCATGACAAATCCCAACAGGTCCCTGTGCACCTGTTCATGTTCTGCCTGCTGTGTCTTCTGGCTTGGCAGAGTGTTTTGTAAGTTGACAATTATGCTCAAAGCAACAGACGTCTTGCCTTTCTGCCAAAGTGTCACATGAGGACCTTGCAACCAGCCAAAAAGAGGCCACAGGATGCTCAGGAAGGCCTCCTCTTCATTTCTTTGTTCCCACCAACAAGTTCACAAAGTGTCCATGCTTGCACCAGAGTTTGTGCCACACGGTCCATTGTTGTCATAACAGCAAGCCTATCACCTGCGACTTCTGGACACCGGCGTCTGTGGATGGGCGGCCTTCCTGTGCGTATTCGGCAGTAGCCTGCCGATCAAATGGCCAGGTGGGAGAGCTGGCACTACAGAGCTGCGATCTCGGGATGGTGCTGCACTTCCACAATTGGCCTCGTCGCTGCCGTCACCACATGAGTCAAACCCGTCGCACCAGACGGAACCTGGCACGCAGCGGCCGTTCTTGCACTGGCGCTGGTGTGCCAGACAGGGCGAATCACAGCCAGGCGGCTCGTCTGATCCGTCATCGCAGTCACGGTAGCTGTCACAGAAGTTGTCCATCGGGATGCACTGGCCACTGTTACAGGTGTGCTGAGAGGTGGGACAGACTGCGAACAGAAAAGAAATGGCAGGACGAGAAGGTCCATCAGATGACCAAACCTGCAGCTCAAATACCTTCATAGAACACTAAACTAAAACAGGTTGCTATGTAAAAAAATTATACTCACACTAAAAGTGCGGAAGCGTAGTTACTTTAAAGCATTGAAGGGAAACACACACGCACAAAAGTAATCCAGATTGCCTGATTACTCTTGTGCAAGAATATTCTACTAACTCGTATAAACCTCCCTGGCAGAATAAGTAAGATAACTGAGAGAAAGTGAGGCTGACACTGCCACCCCCAGTGAATTGTCGCAACAGGTCACTGTCACAGTGAAATCCTTCAGCAACTTCCGTTTCCTTTACTTGGAGTCTACTTTGTGCACCATGAACAGCCTGGTGATACAGCATAAGCCATGATGGCACAGTCACTACTCCGTTGCAGCCTCGGTGACCAATGCGTCGTGAACTGCACATCAGTATGGTCAGCATTAATTGAGACCATTTTAATTTGATTTCGTGAGGCTGTGATGGAAACGCTGCACAGATATTGACACTACAGTTGCCTGAGCCATGCTTTCAGGTAAGATGAGAGTATAGCGCACAGCAGAGCGCATACTTACGAGTTGTGCAATTGGCCTCGTCGCTTCCATCCCAGCAGTCAACAAATCCATTACAGCGGCGATCAAGTGGGAGGCACGAAGTGTTGTTACTACAGTGAAATCCGTCGCTTCCGCATTCTGCAACAAGGACAATGGTTTGCACATTCAAAACATGCTTGTTCAAGAAATGTTTCAGCAAACAAAAAAGGAACATGGACCTAGTTTTCCTTACAGGTTAGGTGCGACAAAAATGCGGCATCATGCTAACTACAGCTGCCACTCAGATCTTCATATGAAGGCTCTTCTCAACCTATGTGAATGCTTAAGTAAAGGCACGAAGATTGTCTTTCTATTTTCATCTAACAGCGGAAATCTTCTTGAGAGCAATTACCTTGGCCATAGTACCTGCATCGAAAAACTAGCTTTACTGCATTAGACAACAGTCACAGGTGAAGCCACTACGTGTGAAAGAAGGACCACCACCTGCATATCTCGGAGGCCATGGCCTCTCTATCAATGATAGAAATGCTGGAAAGAGGGTTTGTGTTTTGAGTTTCTGCATAACAGAATTACGTTTTCTTGCACATTAAAATTACAATCCGACGTTATCATGCCTGTAGTTCGTGTGTAAGTGATACTTTACGATTTTTCTGATGTATTCTACTTTGAGAAATTCTATTAGTTCAGTAACTTCCTTGCACTACATGGAGGGCCTGCGTGGTTGAGTATCCGTGGTTCGAAATGACTCTACAAAAACGACGGTCGACGCTGGACATCGACGTCCGATTTTCTGCGACACGGGGCCCTTAACGCTATCGAATGAATACAGAGTTTTACAATACTTTTGGGGCCACAATGAGATTTGCGGGTGTTAGCGTTGGGGCCCGCAGGAGCGTAGAGTTTTACAATAGGGCTTTGCATTTGCGAATACCGTCTTGTGCTTGCAGCGCCACTATGGCGTCAAATAAAAGCAATTAGAAATAATTAAATAAAATATGCAATTTTATGACAAGAGTAATTTTGACCAGTCGTGTTTCTGCATTTAATTGCAATTTAGAGGCTATTGTATTAGCAGCAAGCAATTAGTTGCACTTAGTTCTGAATAACTAACTTTATGTGCCTTTGCCAACCAAGTTAAGGTTTGTCAGACCTGTGAACCATGAAATCGATAAACGAATTCGGAATCAGCGGCATATAATCAATCAACCTTTATAACACACGCTAGTTGAGACAGAGCGATAAAAACAGTTCCCCTAGCTTGCGAACTTCACGAAGTAACACGAATCGAGTCCAGTTTGGTGCCAATTCAGAGCCGTCATTTCGATCGGTGATGCTATGTTTGTTGGCGCAAATCTTTTGGGGCAGCGTTGGGGGCTTCCACTAAATCAGTGAAATAGCGTGCTGGACACAAAACCCAAACGCGGTTTGCGTCTCGCGCATGCACAGTGGTGTTGGAGCTATTTCTTTGGGGGCCCCTATTCTAAAGCTCTGTATTATCCACCAATAAAGTTCCACCATCTGCATTTCGACACTCGGCTATTTCACCACCGGCTAAAAAAAAAGCTCTCGATTATTGGAGTGGCACATCAATTTGAATTACGACGCTCGCGGCTCTGTAGGCCGTCGTAGCTTACACTCACCGCAGTTGTACTCATCCGTCATGTCGTAGCAGTTGAAATGCCCATCGCAGCGGCGTTTTTCGGGGATGCAGAGACCGTTCTTACAGCGCCACTCGTCGTGGAGGCACTCTGAAATAAAACAGAAGAAGCAAAGATTAGTTAATCATCGAAGCAAGCGAAGCGGTCTATGTACATAGAGTTTGTTGGTCTCTGAGACTTGGTTCTACTGACTTGTAGACATCCGGGGGAATCTAAATATAGAAAGGACTAAATGCCTACATATACAAAAGCCAAACGTCAAATACAGCACCACGGCCGACGGACGTTTTCGTATTGCGTAACAGTACTCCAGTTCTTGCCTTCAGGCTTTCGTGTCACCGGTGTCACGCGGCCACTTTCGATAGCAATCAATTAAGCCCGATCCGGACCGAAATATTCAACCGCGATTGGCTACCTTCCGCAGCTCGCGCAAATGAGCCAATAGCGACAGAGATGTACCGTCCAGATCGAGCTTGATCGCGATCGAAAACGTGCCGTGTGGTACCCGCATAGCAGAGACCAATCTACTAAAAATGAAATGATCGCTAATCAGCAGTGATGGACGAATAACAAGCGCTCAGACAGACGTGCATGACACACACCCAGGAAAACCAAAATTACTCTGGGTGCTCTGTTTTCAGATCCATGCCAACCACAATTTTCATCCAACACAGAACAAACACGTCGTGACGCTGCCTGATATAGCATCGGGAATATTCGACTCGCGAGCACCGCGTTCGGGCGTCGCGCCACTCACCGGAATCGTCGACGCAGTGGACGGTGGCGTTGTCGAGGCGTCGGCAAAGCTCGTTGGGACCCGAGCACCACCCGCCGCATCCCCGGGGATCCTTCGGGTCCTTTGGCGTCACGCAGTGCGGCTTGGTCTCCTCGCCACTCATGAAGCATATCTCGCCCGGCTGGCACTGGTGGCACGGCCTCCCTGCGAACCGGTCAAAAGGAAACGCGTGCTCTAGTTCAACGCCGCAACTGCGCCTGTCCCCGTATACAGTTGTCATTCCGCCGACCAAGAAACTTGGCTTAGACTGCGCGACATGTCGAACACACGGCACTTTGCTACGTGAAGTAGAGGTAAACCGAACACGCAGCTCTGCGTTCGATCCGCACCGCCACGGCGCTCCCGCACGGCACAGTGGTACGCGCAGGTGAAACGTGAAAGCCATCATTGCAAGACCGCGCCCACCACAGGGCAGTTTGTCGTTGGAGCAATGTTCGTTTCACCGAGAGTAAAAGCGAACGCTAGGCCTTAGTTGCTCGCCTGGCTGGCTAATCGTTGCTTTGTAAAACTCTCGTGTCGCGGATACGTCATGCGCACGCCTGGAGACGGGTCAGAGAGCCGTGAAGATCAACGCATCCGTGTCTCTGCGCTACTGATACTCCAATGCCCAGAGAAGGGGGCGAAGAGCGGTTACATCCTCTTTCAAGTATCAAAGTCCGCTGCAGCAAACAGGTATTTATGCAGATGTATTCGCACAATGTGTTCAAGCACCCGTTTTCAATTAGTTTCGCGATGAGCCTGCGCCTGCATTATGTGTTCGGCCTTTCGTACGTGACCGTCTTTCTTTCTATTCTTCTTTTAAAGAAGAGCAATCAGCTAGCGTTGGAATCGTAGTACACATTCGTGCTCTTAACAAGCATGGCCTCGCAGATCGGGCGGCGGATGCCGTGCCGCCCCCGATCTCCGAAGTCATGCAACAAGCCTACCGAGATTCACAGCGCACCGCGACTATATATGGACACTACGAACAAGAAAAGAAAGCTCCAAGGCTCGACACCGCCACTCACAGTCATCGGGCATCGATGGCTGCGAAGCAGTGTCCGCCGTCGCCTGCTTGCGCGTCGTGGACGGCGGTGCCGCCGTCGCGCTCTCGGTCTCCGAGTCGTCGCCGCCGTCGTCGTCGCCGCCATCGTCACCGTCCTCCGAGACCGCGTCCGCGCCGCTGGTCGTGGTCGTGTGGGGCGGCGCCCTGGTCGGGCAGAGGCAGCTCTTGAACTCGACCTCCTTGCCGCCCTGCTCGAGGCAGGCCAGGTTGTCGGGCAACAGGCTGCCGCGACCGTAGTGCGAGCGGCACTCACGCCGTCGCGAGCGAAGCCGGTTCGGGTTGCAGAGGCCGTCGTGGCCCGTGCAGTCGCTCCACGGGGACCACGGGGACCAGGCCGCTGCGCGCATGACGAGGGAGGCTTCAGTCAAAACCAAACGTGTCAGCAGTGCTAACATCTACGGGGTTCGTTTACTACTACAGCTTGCAGACCATATTCAGATGACGTGAAAGGAAAGGCGATCAGCGGACGCTGTACGCAAATTAAAAAGGAAATACGCGGGGGAAGGGGGGGGGGAGGTGGCGGCGAAACACACGATGACTAAAGCATGCAAACAAATGCCAAGGGATCTCCATAAGCGCTGAATGCCTTAAGTAAGCACGCCGAATCCTTGCAATCCGCTTAGGACGTCACCAGTGCCACCCCGCCGTTCCCTAATAATTTTACGTAGCCATTCATGAAATTGCATTGGTGTGGAAAGAAGTGCTTGACACAAGGTCTATTGCTTTCACGACTTCGTTTTACAAAATCGCGGTGGCGGAGGTCTGCAGAAATGGGGTCTTACCATCAAAGTAGGATGGCCCATGTGTCACCATGACTGGAGGAGGGACAGCGCCAGGCTCGACATCTGGACAAAAGTAACATAATCATGTCAATTAGCGCCGATGGCTGAAGCCCGAGTGATTGCATAAAAGCAGCTTGTCAAGCAGGCGCTTAAATTATACCTGGTCTGCTCGTGTTGTGCTATAGTGACAGATAAACCTAACGGCTAAGAAAAAATGAAATTTGGAGTTAAATGCCGTAACACCAAGCTCTTGCATATAATGTGCGCTCGAGTTCTCTTTCAGCAACGATGCCGCACCCCACTTGTCATATTACTACAAGCTACTTGACGCTACTACATAATCAGTGTCCAGCATTTTGTTTACGTAGCTCAGGATGCGTCTTCACCCTTGCAAGCACCCAATGTCTTGATGGCAATCAACGCCGGCCTCAACATCCAAAGGGTTCAGCAGGTCTAATATCGGCTCATGGGAGTTTGTTTGTCTACTTATTTCCTAAAATAAAAGGTGCATATAATTACCATGGTAAAACTCCCAGTTAAACACGTACAAATACGACATTCCCTGTGATTGAACAGGTTGGAAACAATCAAACAAACGAGCGAAGTGGGCTTCCCCTCACGAAGCCTGTGCTTGCAGGGAAGCCTGCTTTGACGGACGCTCTTTAGCTCGCTACGCACGAACGTAAGGCGTCGCAAATGACGTATGCCAGGCCGCTGCTTGTAAAATAGCCATAATTTAAGCGTTGCACACGGACCGGCAGCAAAAAAGCAAGCTCTGACTTTAATACACATCGATCGACGCATGCGGCGATCGCAGCGCCGGCACTTCCACAATCGTCTCCAATTTGGTTTTCGGCGAGCGCGAGCACTCGTGCAGTTGCTGCTGTTACACGTAGCGCGCGAGAACTTATCTTGACTCAGGCTATGTGCAACAGTGAAAGCAAATCCAAGCTTAACACCTCAATCACACGGGCCACCTTCAATCGCGATCGAGTGGGATAGAATTTCTAGATCGCGACTGTCTTCCTTCCGCAGCTTACGCAAAGGAGCCGATCGCAATTGAGAAACTCGATCTTGATCGCGCTCAATAGCGATCGAAAGTGCCCCGTGTGACTGACGTGTAACTCTCGCAAGAGACCACTCACAGGCAGCGGGCCTCGCCGAATCCTTTGACTGCGTAAAGCGGGCGAGCAACAACATCGGGCAAAGCGAATGCCAAGTAGTATACTCACTCGTGAAGTGCAAGGATCGTATGTCGACGCGGAGGTTCCCAGCGGGAAGGATGCCATGTCCTTGTTCGAGCACCTGGATGAACGCAAGGCCCACGTGGTGCGCCGCATTTGTCAGCGGCTGGTTGAGCACGATGCGGCAGCTGACGCCGATGCTGCTACTGTCGCTGGCGCTGTTTCTACGAACGAGAAGATAAAGAGAGAGAAGCGTCGACTGAGAACGGGATTGCCGCCGTCCACGTTTGTTGTATATCATTCAAGCTCGGCATGCTCGCGCGCCGTTCGCACCCCAACGATGCACACAGGTACCTTCCCCAAATTCGCTTTCTTGCAAGGTGCACTACAGATGTCGTTTCCTCTCAACCGCTTCCCGACTGGACATTTCGGAGTAATATCGTGCGACGCATGTCATTAACACGCGCGTGGAACCTTTCCTGCGGGCACAGCTGGTAATCGCGGCAAAGTGCAAATAGCTTTAATTGATGACGTCACAGAGAACGAGTAATGCTAAAGCGCATTTTACAGGACGGAGCGCATCAATCACGTTAGCGCTGTAAACTTAACGTGCGGGCCACGCGAACAGATATTAATATTCTTTTTTTTTATGTCTTCCAGAACCGTAAAGTCAGGGAAAACAAAGATGTGGTTTGAAACGACTGCGAAAGAGAACTCGGAAATGTGTGTCATCATTTCTTAATTTCACATTGTTATGACGATCGCAAGTGGTAAGAGCTTACAGCTCGCCCTGTGATGTCACGGTTCCTCTTTCCGAAGCAGTTCAACGGCATCAGAACTGGCTTTTTCGGTAAGAACAAAATTCGCAGACATACTCCACATAAGCAGGGTGTGGGGAAAACGCTCGTGCCGCGGGTACATCTCACTTTCGACGCTGCGATAACACAAGTAGCTATGAACGAATGCGCAGTTAGGTGCTGTAATCTCCGCACAGCCGACAGATTTCACTGAAATACTGTCCTCCGATAGGTCTAGCTATCTCTCAGAATGTTAGTATGGTAACGTCAATTCGGAACCACAGAACTCGATGGAAGCTGCAAACTCGAATGGACACCAAGAAACAACCGGAAGAAAAAAAGGAAAAGGAACTCACCTGAATTCTATAACTTGCGTCATGTTGTAGTCTTGTGATAAGGGTCCTAAGTAGAATAGCTCGTCTAGCTGTAAACGAAAAGAAAATATCAAAGAGAAACACATTTAACACCTCGACATCCTTGTGCTTACGTGCATGAGTGAAACACAAAAAAGCCCGCGAAAAAAAAATTCACACATTCGTAACAATAATTCGACGAAACTAGTTACAACCGGCTAAAATACCACTCGAAACATGGCGTCCCAGCTCTTAAGCTCTCGAAGGCTATGTGCAGACTTTACTAGAATTCGAGCAGGCATCACGTGACATGGACGGGCAACGTAGCGTCAGAAATGAGTTTCGCGTGGTTGCCTGTCACTTTACACTCTTCGACGCTCCACACAGCGGTTACGCAGTATGCTAATGCACAGCATAAGCACTGGGACGTTCGTGGATGAGTACAGCGCCGCAGATCCAATCGTCATAGCACCTTGACACTAAAGCACCGTTCCATTTACTTTCCGAGAACCTTCACTGGTGTATGTCTCGTTCCTGTCTCGCTACTCATGTTCTCTATTGTATACGAAATACACTTCTACTTGATTTGACTTGATGTCTATTTATTTCAAACGAAAAGGGAAACCAAGGCAAAAGGCGGTAGGCCTGACTGGGCCGTGGCTCCCTGTTCGTTATTCTCACTGGACAGGCGATATTTCGTCAGAATCTCGAATTCACTATTCTTTTCATCACATTTAATATGCACGGACATAACGTGAAGTGGTAACTTCAGGTGGCTGTCACCGCTGAAAGCGACACGCGGCAAGTCTCGTGAAGTCACGTCCTTTTCGGCGCCGCCGAGTCACGCCCGAACCGAGCGCGCATGGGGCGGAAAGCAGTCCGCGTCCCGTTTACTTGCCATAGCGTCGAGTCACGTGTACTATTATACCGCATACGTGTGCAGAGGGCTGTCATTTCCGCTCGGAAATACGCCTCGTCAAGCCGTGCTTCGCCGTCAACGTCGTCGTTCGTCACCCGGACTCTTCGTTCAAGCCCACTTCAGATCCACTCGAGCAGGTGGCTGCCTGGCTGCGTGCTTCCCTCCCTCATTTTTTTATTTCTTCCCGCACAATCCTCGGCAATTTCTGTCGCACGCCGCTCGTCACGAACAAGAGCAACGTTTAGAGCGATTCTCGATGTCGTCTCTCTCTTTTTTCCCGTTCGGGCGTGCTCCGTCCGACTCTTTCTTTCGCTTCGTTGCTGCGGTTTAATATCTCCCCGAGTTGCGCCGCAGGCGAGCGTGGCTGGCTTCCTTCGTCCAGAGCACGTTTTGAAAGCAAACTTGTCTCTTCCCCCCCTACGCCGACAAGCAGCGTGCTTGCTAGTGAGCATCCCAGGGGAGCCACTATTATGCCAGGCCTATAGCGCCAGCTTGGACGGTGCTTTGGCGCCACTAAGGACCTCATCGTTTTGCTATTCTCGGTGGGAGGGAGGTCGGTGTCCCGCTGGTCAGAAAAGAACGCTCGTTGGAGTCTCTTCCGATTTGCCAAGGGACGCGTACATACAGCTTAGTTGCTGCTGTTGTTGCTGTAGCCTGGAGCAACCGCGCTCCTGCCGCTGTAGCCGAGAAGAGCACAAGGGGGGCAAGCGACGAGTCTGTCGGAGCCGGGAGCACGCACGAACGCAAAGTCGGGACGCATTCGTTTGGGACGGCGATTTGAAGCGGATTGTGCGCACTCCCCGCTCCCTCCCTCCCTCTCCGAAGGGCCCACGCCCCGCGCGGGCTGCTTTCTCAAAGCGGCTACTTCCGCCGGTTTCTTCCAGCGCCGACTTCTGCTGCTGCTGCCTGCCCTTTCCTTTCAAATTCTCTTCTGCTCCGCGTATTCTGTAGCAGACGACGGCGAACGCCCCCGTTGTATGCGTGGTGTCTGAATGGATGCCGCGCCGGGCGCTGTTGGGAGCGCGGCGTTTGTGTTTGTGCGTCTCCCTCTCTGGCCGGCAAACATGCACGCCCGTGACAGGCCCAGTTTGCCGCTGCGTGTGTGTGTATATACGGTCGAAACAGTGCGGCAACACAAACTCCGCACACGAGCTCCGCAGAAAACGCTCCCGGCCTACCCTGGCCTCCCTCACACCCCGCCTTGAAGCGGGTGACAAGCGCCTCCTCCCTCTCCAACTCTCATTGCAGAGTATGGACTTGAAGGAAACGAAACGCCAAGAACCAGGGACCCCTCTCTCGGGGACCTGGCAAGAAGAAACGTCGGGAGGCTAGAGTTCTGCGGAATAGATGGAAAGTTCTCTCACTCTATTTCTTGCTCTCTTTCTCTTATCATCATAGAAAAGCAAGAAAAAAAAGCAAGCAGACGAGAACGGGGTCGAAAACGAAAGCAAAGCGCTCTGAACCGTGGAGGCCTTTCTCGGGCAGTCACCCCCCTCCCCCCCTCAACGCCGTATGAACTGCGGCAGGGCAAGTGACGGCGGCGGCTTCTTCGCCCACCGTCGACTCCTTTGTGCTTCCGCGTCGCCGACTCTCCGAAGGACGGGACGGGACGGAAACCTCCTTTTTTCTCGCCTTTGTCGCCCCGACCGGGAGTTTATTTGGTCCCATTCTTCGGGCGGCTGCATCTCCGCTGCATCTCGCGAGGAACGTTCGCTCCTTTTCTCGACCGTACCGCGCACACAGAAGAGAGAGAAGCCTTATTATGGAGTCCGACCCTTGCACCCCGTGCGTGCACGAAGAGCACGACGTTCTGCGGCCGGCTTTCTCTTTTTCCCGGAGCACGACAGATTCGCAAATGGCGAATAAATGGCACGACGGAGCAGCTTGGTTCTCTATACTCGTCGACGATGCTTCGTGCCCTGATTGATCCACATGGTGTGGATGGGGAAAGTGAACGTCTCTAAAGTTAGTTAATCTGCTTTAATTTTTCTTGTACAATTCCCATTTTACGCTAATATGTGCTTTCTTTAAAGTGTTATCTCCCCTCCTCCGTTTAAGCGCCGGCTCCTTGGTCCATTCCCCCGCAGTTGGTAACGCGCCACGGTATAGGGAGCAAGTAAGTATATGCGATCAGGAGACTCGTTGATGCCACCATCACGGGATACGGGAGCAGGTGAGATTAACATGTAACCACATGCTGACCTGCGAGAAATTGGTGGTCGCGTACGTTACTCGGAATCAGGGCAAGAGATGTGGCCTACTAATCCACGCGGTGTGGGGGGAAAATTACGGGGACGCTTTGTGGCCGAGCTCTCGACGAGCGCTCGTTCCAGGCACAACGAGAAGGTCAGTTTAGCCGCTTGCAGGAATGTCTGTGTGTGACGAAAGGAGTGGAACGATAAAAAAGAAAATTAATATAAAGGAACCGACAAGTCGTTGTCGGGGATGCTAAGTTTTTCTTTACTGCGAACTAAATTTTTCCTGCTCATTTTGATGACATTAAGTTCTCTCCCTCTCTGGCACGCATTTCATGTCTGCGGTGGCTGTTGGTTCCTCCGGTAACCTGCGTCTTTCTATTGACTGCCACACGTATTTATTTATTTATTTATTTATTTATTTATTTATTTATTTATTTATTTATTTATTTTGTGGCGTGCACGAGAGCTAGCACCGTAAGAGAAGTTTCTTGGCGGAGAAACCGCGAACGGTACGACGGCAGTTCTGCGCTCGATCGGCCAGCCCTTTGCAGTTTTCTAGGCATCCACCCCCAGGCAGCATTTCTACAGTTTGTTCCAGAAGTCCGAAATTGCACCGTTCGTCGAACGCACGCTTACATCTTTCCGCGGTACACAAACATCGTCGCCGACTTGCCCTTTCTCCACGAAACAACGGCTGAGGGCAGTGCGTGGTATCATTACGACTGGGAACACGACGGAAGGGCGATGTCGCCGAGCAACGACCGCCAGCGTAAAGAAAACTAAAATAAAAAAATGCAGAGAGAGAGAGAGAGAACAAGAAAACACGCGCATTTAGGAATCGACTAATTCGTCAAAACGGCGAGGCTATATACCTCCCAGGTATTGAGCAACTCACGTACGCTGCCAACGTCGGAAACGCGACAGGTCGCCCCCGGGCTGGTGGTCGGTGTGTAATAAGCATGTCCAGCGGTTGGGCGGCGGCCATTTTTAGCCCATTGCACGTGGTCAACGACGAAAAGCGACCCGCGTGTACTCATCGCCAAGAGGCCTGCGGTCATGTCGCATGCTTGTCGTCGTCCAAATCGATCGTTCGCTAATGGAAGGGGGGCACTGCGACCTACGACACCGGCACGTGGTGGTTATATATCGACGACGCCGTCTATAAGGGGAAAATACGGGGCGGCGGCGACTCGGCAAGCGCTCTTGGCGCCAGCTCGCAGAGTCGCTGATCTATACCCTGGCGTTCAAAAAACCCGAAAGCAACGAACCCCACAGGCGTACACAGCGGTCACCACAGTAGACGCCGGTTACACGCGCACAAAGAATGAACTGCAATTATAATGCTAACTCCGCCCAATAGCGTCGCGTGATTGGATGGAACTAAATGCTGTCCCCGAGCACAGCTTCCAAGTTTACGATCTGTGCGCACCGGGAGCTGAAGGCACGTGACCGCCCTGGTGCACTATTAAAGTGTGCTATACTCGTAAAATGATATAGTGTATCTTCATACGTATAGTACACATATACGCGTGTATCCTGATATCGCAGAGCACTGACAATACGTATGAAATTGGTGCACCGATATCCTGCAAGCCTGCATGGCACACAAACAAGAACGCACCAGTGCAGCATATACGCAGACATTCTGTCATCCTGGCACATGGGCAAGATGCAGCAAGCTGGTGCCCGCATACACAATGATTGAATGGATACCGGTACACAGACAGGGGACGAAGACTGTGTGTCCAGGGTGGTATACGCAATTATTCTACACAGTAAGGGAGACCTATTATAAGCTCCGTCAAAGGTACGTGCCAACGGACAGTGCACGATATATAACAAACGTCAGTAGGTACACCTGGAATTTTTCGACGTCGTTGCACAACCAGGCGTAATAACTTTCGCGCTGAAACAGACCGTGCCAGTAATTACCCCCTGTACAAACCTACAGCGCTATCGATTATTTATATAGTAGAGGCTTCAGAAGCCGCACGTACACGAAAACCCAGCGAAGCCTCGCGAGAGCACATCGTTAACCAAACAGCGCGTCCTTTATGCATGCTCAAACGACGGGCGTCCTTCGCAGAACTTAAGCAGATTTTACGACTTTCGTAATATTTTAAGCCGGAGGAACGTGCATGGCTGCAGCCGTATACACTGAGACTCGCACATTAGGAACCGTGCGCGCGTCTCCGACCTGCAACGACGTCACCGAATATAAGTCGTCGATCCGGTCGCGCAGCAGGGTGATTACGGGAAATCGAAAATGTCGAGACGCAAGGCACGTCCTTGAGCGAATAATGCGCCGCGTATGCAAATGAAGGAGACCGCGAGTTCGTCACAAAAGCGGACCTCCCGCATGCAGCGACTTCGTGCGGGCCATCACTCGGCAATCACGCTTTCCGTTTTGGCTCGAACAATAACGGTGCCACGTCTCAATTATGAAGAAATCGGAATCGAGCTTGCATTATATGCCGAAATCCGCACGCATTTTAGCAAGGGGTAAATTATTCGCGTTTTTATCCACGCCATTGATGGCCTCTCGATCCCCTCGCTTCTCAGCAGTCCCGTTCGCGACTTCGATTTAACGTGCGCCCGTATAGGCAATGCGAGAGGGGACGGCGAAATTGTTTTCAAGACAACGACATACGGGTTCCCGGCGTGTTCATCCAAACCTGACAGTTAATTATGCGCCAAGAAGCTCTCCACTTGAGCACGGCACAGATAATGTTCAGTCGCCGTGGCCTGCTGATAGAAATTTAACGCTGTATTTCATGTAATTCCAACACTCTGTCAATCAGCATCACTGTGTAAATAT
The DNA here is from genome assembly GCF_023375885.2 of Dermacentor andersoni. Lineage (NCBI taxonomy): Eukaryota > Metazoa > Arthropoda > Arachnida > Ixodida > Ixodidae > Dermacentor > Dermacentor andersoni. Next base: position 124,204,926 of record NC_092817.1, on the reverse strand, counting down.
ACATATATATGAAATATTACTGTCTAGCCCATCTCAGTAAATATGGGCCAGGAGCGGGCTCTAATGGAAATGAGTTGTTCCCATGGATTAATAGCGGACGACACTGTATACGCGAGCCGCATGCAACCAATACACGGAACGAGATCTTGCGGAACGAAAGAACGAACTACGTCGTGCATGTGATCTCAAGTCATGTAAAGGTTCAGCTTAACAGCGTATATTATAGCATAATCTTACCGCTATGCTGTTACCGCCCCCCCCCCCCCCCCCCCCCCGCAGCCTGCGCACGCGCAGTTCCGCGCATGCGTAGCTGTCGTCACCGGTCGCTTTTTTGTACGCGTTGTGGGCGCCATTCTTAAATACCTCGTTCATGCACAGGCGAGCAGGATCGTTAGTGGGGCGGCGCGCTCCTATTGCATCACACGGAGGGTGCCACTGGCGCGGCCCTGCCCGTATAGAAGGAAGGGCAAGCACTCGTTTTCATTTTTTTTCTCCCCGTCTTTTCCTCATTCACATTCACTTTCACTGACCCCGTGTCGCCTCTCTACGGTTGCCGCCCCCTCTTCTATCCTTTATGTATCGTTTCTTAATATAAATTTTTAATTTAATTTCATTACTTTATTTTCTTGCTGCGCCAACATTTCGGCGCACACAGAAAGTGCTACGCGAGAGAGCCTAATTATCTCCCTCTGCTACGGGGACACGCGCACTGCTCCTTGATAAGTCGACGCAGTTTCGTCAAGTATAGCCGTGTGTCGTCTATGTGACCCAATTCCGTGCAGCACGACAGAAGCTAGAGCCGGGCCGCAATTACGAGCAGACGGCACGGAGCAGACCACCTGTGTACTCTTTTATGAATTATAAGAAAGTGTATCCCCCTCCCGCTCAACCATTTCATTCGGTGTGTTACGCGTGCAAAGTTTCCAGCACGCAAATCGACAAATTTGGAACTACCTTTTATATCGCGCGATCACGGACAGGCACCCTCGCACTCCTTCCTGAGGCACCTTGGATTTCTTGCGCAACCATGCTGTCCTTTCTGATTCCCCGCCCTCCGTCCGTGTTTTACCTTCATCTTGCGTCTTTCGCGTTGCACAGTGCGTCGTGTTCAATGAATAGCAATTAGCTTAATTTGCTGCTCCGCCAAGAAAACCATAAATTCAAGGTAACTGGCCGACTCCTCTTATTGTGTCCATCCGCCGACGCGCCGACGCTCCGCGCATTCAGTTTTCCAAATGTTACAGACAGGGCTGCCTTTCTGAGTCTACAGGCAAAGCGTCAAACTTTACATACACCGCACATAACACGGACCGTCATCAGTGACCACGAGACTGACACTGTTACGGGACTACTTCGCGTCGCGCAAGAGCAAGCGCTCGCCCTGGGCACTCTTGGCTTCCGCCGTACTGCGCAGAACTAGACCGTACGCGGAGCACGGACAGCCGGCCGCGTGGTATGAAAGGGACGCGCCATTAAATTCTTGCGCGCCGAAGAATTCTCGAGAAACTCTGGGGCCGGTCCTTCGGTGCAAAGCCCGTGGCGCTGTAACGAAGTTCCCAAATGAACAACAACCTACACATATACAGTATAATAATACGCGTACCCGCACGGCGTGCCGCAAGAGGACGGTAGTTACTAGGACGTCCTTCTCATTTGCCCGCGCTTGCTTGCTCATTCGTTCCAAGACATCGACAGTTATTGCAGGAGCCTTCTCTTTCTTTCTCTCTCTTCCCCTCGCTCTCGTCTGATTTTACTTTCCGAGGCAAGCGCCCGTGCATAATGAATGCGGTGGTCGAAAGATAGTTGGAGCGTTAACATGTAGCGTGTAACTAGTAATCCGGGATAGCTGGAGCGACTCTCATGAGTGAACTGAAGCAAGTGCGCTAGCGTGCAACTTACTTTGGTTGGCGCCGCGTGAGAGGGCGGAGGAAAAGAGGGAGAGAAGAAGAAGAACAAAAAGAATTCGCGAAAAAGAAAAAAAAAAGCTCGGAGAGAAACAATTTGTATAACGTAAGTTGCGCAATTCGCGCACTTCTGAGGTTGAACCTGACTACAATTACATTGTACACCCCTCGCTAGCATATTAACCTAAAAGAAAATCTTCGGTGGTCACGGCAGCTGTTTCCCGCGCAGATATAGGCAAAGTCCATTGTAATCGAGCTTTCTTTTTTCTTTTTTTGTAGTTGCTCGGTTAACGAGGAGACCCCGAATGAACCATTATTAATTAGATTGAGTTTTTAATTCAGTGTGCCGACACAGGTTGAGGTAGGCCACAAAGTTCTTTTGTTTCCCGAGGCTAACCGCAGCGGTCGCTCCTATCGGCGAAATTAGAAACCTATTGTTCTTTTGTAGATTACACGCAAAGGAAAATCTTTTCTGCGATAGCGTATAAGAGAGACAGCAAAACAAGTTACCCTGTCGGCGACATTGTCTACCATTTTTTTTTTCTAAATGAACAGCTTTAGTATTAACGCAGTCATTTGAATATTTGAACAGAAATCGAGCACTAACGCCATGAAAGGAAACACGAGGAAAAGAAAAGATGAAAAAGGAGAAAGAAGGAAAGAAACGGTAAAAGGCAACAAAAAAACCAGCAACAACTAAATGTATCCAGACACTTGGCGCGACGCTAATGTCCTCGCATCTCTTGTTTCCAACACCTTTATTGAGTCTAACCACGGCGTAAGTAGATTGAAGCTTCGAGAACATAGCTTGTTTCTCGGCGCTTTTCTATACGCAATTTCACGTCGACGCGTTGCATGAGTTTTCTTCTCTTTCTTTATTTTCTTCTTTTTTTTTTTTTCTTCCAAGTGCCGATTAACGTTCGCGCAGTCGTTACAATATTCTGCGCTCCTTCGAAATAACATTTCAAACAAACGCGCTCGAAGATGCAGCATGCCTCTTTAACGCTTTCGCGCTGCAGCAGCTCTGAAACGAATTAAAGTTTGAAGCACGGGCGAGCCCTGTATAGTGTGAAAAGCGCGCAGGAACTTTCGTCGGGCTTTCTTGAACTATGGGGGATGGCGAAAGGAGCAACTGGTTGACGACGAAGCGAAGACCGTGCGTTGCGTGTTGTCGTCTGCATGCCGCTTCGAATTCGCACACCGCTCTTGGCTATCACCTGTCCCGTCTTTTCCTCACTTCTTTCCTTCCTTCCTTGGTTCCTTATTTCTGTCCTAAAGCGGATCAGTCGAGAAGTGACGTTCGTTTGTTGAAGTATGAACGCCGGAACACGAAAAGGGCAAATAATAATAACAATAACTTTTAAAAAGAAATCGGCGCGTCTGCGCAATTCTTTTTGGAGGAACGTGTGCGGGCGAAGCCAACGTGTATACCGAGAGGAGAACAAAAATGGCAAATATACGCAAACAAAAGGAGGCTCGATCTGTCATCTTTTCTGGCTCGCGGTATAGCAGGTTCTCAGAGCCGATATCGCGAAGAAGTTCCGCCGGATCGGGAAGCGAACACGGCGAGAGAGAGAGAGAGAGAGTGCGGGTACGATGCAGAGGCTAAGCAAATATCAATATCGCCTCGCCCGATACCCACTTTCATTGGGAGTTTCTCTGCGAAGACGTTATCGGAACGGGTATAGAAAACTGAACCGTATAGAGCCGAGGGATGGTGCGCGTGCGAAAAAGAAAAACGAAATAAAGAAACGAGTAAAATACCTTTCACGCATGCAGCTATAGGGAGACGAGCGTGGCAAGACGCCTTCGCTTCGAATATGTGTGTGTGTGCGAGTGCGTGTGTGTGTGACGCGCGAGAACACGGCATATGGATCTTCTCCCGATACGCGTCGCGTCGTTTCCGACAATCGTTCCCGCCTGCAAAGTCCGTTTGGAATATGCGGGAAGTCGGCGCGTCGACTCCGTGACTTTCGCTCAGGCGGTCCCTTTCTTTTCTTCTATAGTTTTGGTTATTTCTCTGTCTATTTTTTTTTTTTACCTCCTCCTCCACATCTCTCTCTCAGCATACGTTCTGTCCACCGCCCCCACTGGTAAGAAAGACCGTGTGCTACTATCCTTTTTTTTTTTCGATACTTTTTCGTATCAGTCCTTGTGACAGCGCGCATATCTGAGATATGGAGACGCTGTTGCGAGCTGCGTCGCCTTGGGTATTCTGCTGGATTTTATTTCCCTCGCACTGGGCGCCTAGACCAAGCTGTACGAAAGCGCCGATGACTTCCTGCTGTGCCAGCTGCCTTCTCTTTCAACTCCCGACCTCGCTCCCAGCCGCCCCACCCGCCCATCGCTCCAACTCCACTTCTAGAAGTAGAAGCATCCAAATCTCATCACAGGGCCAATTTTTTTCGCAGTTTCTGTTACTCGTAGTCGCGTTAGGTCTTCCAGTTTCTGCGCACTTCTGCTGGCATCAACGAAGCATCGCTTGATGACAATGATAAGCCGGTGACAGCGAACATCGGCGAATAGTAAAACAACGAAGCGTGGCAATACAGACTTAATCTCGGCAAAAGTAACATGCCTACTAGGAGACCCCAGAAGCTATCTACAATACATCCATAGCTTATATGTGGACGATTCATTTAATTTTTGGAAGTGTTGAGCTGCTTGACTACGATAAGTGTCATCCAACTCGGCCCCAACACCCAATTCTACTGCAAGAGTGCGGCTCTAGAATTGCATGCCGAACTGTAACACGCGGCCGACATGCTGCCGCGACGCTTTGGAGCAATTCACATGAAATGTTTTCACATGAAAAGGCCGAAGGACGTTCGGGACGTGTTTAGTTTAAACATCCAACGCCGGGTGGCGCACTAATAGAGAAGAAAAAAGAATTCTGGCGGCTCGGTTTCGAGTCAACGTCCGCACGCTAAAATATAGCACAGCGGCAATGATACACACGCTCACGCCGGAGACGGCCACGTGTCAAAATTATACTAAAAGCGATCGAAACCTCGGTGCCGCAAAAGTATGGCAGTTACGAAAACCACGAAAATTGGAAACAAGGACAGACAGAACGAGAGAGAGAGAGATAAATGACGAAAGCGGAGACAGAAGTTCGTCCGGCTTCCGGATTTACTTGGATCAACGCGTTGTTTACATTTTTCGATCGCAGGAAGCCGAACTTTCACTCTCGGGGGGCTTTCGCCAGCTTCCGCTCGTCCACATTTATTTTATTTTTTCGCTTCTTTCTTTCTCGTGTTTTGTCGTTCACTGCTTCCTGAGTGTCGTCACACTCTACGACGGAAACGCCTCTTGATCCTTATATATCCTGTCCTCGACGCGCGACGAAAAGACGGAGGGAAGAACTCCTAGAGGAGGAGGAGGAGGGAGACGCACACGCCCTCCTACGTCGGAGCTGCTTCAAAGCGGGTGCGGTGAAGTCGTCGGTTTGGGGCGAGGAAATTAAAAGTGAAAGAAAAAAAGAAAGAAAGAGAGAGAGAAAAGAAAGAAAGAACGAGAGAAAAGAAATAGACGTTCTCATCATAAATTTAAAACGAGCCGGAAACAGCTACGTATGGTGGAAAAGGGAAGAAAAAAAAAATGTTCCGCAATCTCCAGTTTCCTGATCTTCCGTTTTTGACAGATGGTGACTTCTCTAGATGGAGAAACTGAAATGTAAAAGCGCAAAAAGAACGAAGAAAGAAAGAAAGAAATGGAAAAATAACGAAGATAGAGAGACTTCGCTCTCAAAGATGTATGGTGCGGGATGATTTCGCAGATTTCTCTACACCGTCGTCCATTTATCTAGCACGCGTTTTTCGCCATCCCTGTGCGTACCTCTTTTCTTGTTAACTCTTGAACCCCCAGTTCATCTTCCAACATTTTCTATTCCGTCGCCTCGACCTAGTATATCGCCGTGATGTATGCGTCTCCGCAGGGACGTCGGAACGAGTTAGGGAAGAGTTGGTTGATGCACGGCGGATAGGGTGAACACTTGACAGGGAGTATCATCGCCGCGCATGTATTTATTGTGCCTACTCTCTCTAGCTTTAGGTTGCGGCTGATTATAGACAGCACATATACCGGAAAATTTGGCGAAGCTGCCAGGATGATGAGGAAGAAAAGGAGAACCCTGTACCATTTCTCTGTCTCCAAGCCTCTTAGCTTTCTCGACTTTAATTCTCGAATACCAGCGACGGTGTCATATCCAAAACTGCTCGCGACGTACTGAGGTGGCATACACAACCTTCGCAAATTGTCTCCTTTTATTCCCTTTACCCCTTTCTTCAGCACAGGGTAGCCAGCCGGTACTTACAATGGCTAACCTCTCTGTCTTTCCTCCCCTTTGTCTCCTCCTCCTCCTGTGATCAGTACGCGGCGACCAACTGAACTCAGAACTCACTGGGACGAAGCGAATGTGGCGGCCGGGACTAAGCGCGGTCCAAAGGCAAGCAATAGTTAAACGTCGAAACCGCATCTTTCGTCACAAGCAGGTCTTAAAGACAATTCATACTGATTGCGCGTCAACCGCAAGAACATATCGCCAACACTATTCAGAAAAATAAGACGGTCACAGTCTCGAAAGTGACATTTCCATTTATATATACATAAGAGGGCAATTGATGCCTGGCTAACGGACTTTATTATTATAATTATTATTATTATTATTTACTTCATCTAGTTTCACATAAGTTCCTCTTACTTTCACGAACATATGTGGAACAAGCATAAAAGTGTAGTTCCGACCCTCGCGTATATATACGCGTATGGTCAGAGTAACACACAACGCTGGCTTTCGTAGCGCGCCTCCTGAAGAGGCACTCGGCGGCACGCATTTCGAGAGCGATCTTGTCGTATACAAGTATACACAGACACACGTACACACACAGCGCAATTGTACCGAAGAACGAGCAGAGCGATGGCGCGACGGAACACCACTCACCGCGCGCGCCACCTCCGAGGCGAGGGACTTGAAGGGCCGGCTGGAGTGGTCGACCAGATCCGGGGAGTAGTTGCGGTTGGTGACTCGGAAGGTGACCTCCACGGCCCAGCTTCCGGCTGCGGGTGAAAAAGAGACGGCGCTGTAGTTACACACTGTGAGAGCGGGTTCCAAAGTGAAACGTCAAAGGACAATTGAATGATCGAGAGTGTTATACATGTATACGCCGAGTTGCAGAGGGAGCGAAATCGCCGAACAACAGTGTATATATAGAGTCACCGCGAGCAAGCCCACAACGTCGGGACTTATGGAAAGTTCAATGCGTTCCACTCTGTTGAGCATTATGCTATGACGCTGAATACCCGCTCGCACGCAGCGACAGTGCACCGCCAAAGTGACTAAGGTTTTGAGAGAGGTACTAGAACGATAAACGAGGTTTCTTCGCAGAGGCAAGTATAGAGAAGGCACTATACTTATGCTCTGTATACGGTGGTGGTGTGCCCACGGTGCAATCCGAGAGAGGTGTGCTTGGGCGCGTTATTGGGCCCGTACGCATTGTTATGTGTAAATTGTCCCAAGTACAGTAGCTTATATGCTTTGGAATGAAATGTAGTCTATATTCTTCCTTTCTTGGCGAGCACTCAGCTAACTATACCGAAGAAAAAGCGTGATCCGCGAGAGCATCAAGCCGACATCGCGCCACGCGCTCTTCATTTATATGTCATTTCCGGTTTACCCCGGGAATCACTCTTCGTGGTCAAACTATAGGCTATTCGCGAGTCCAGACGTGTTCTTGCCTGGTAACATTGCTCAGCCTGACATTTATGTCGGGCGTCTCTTTGACCCCATGTCGGGGTCCAAGAGACGAAATAGACGTCTCTCTCTCTCTCTCTCTCTCTCTCTCTCTCTCTCTCTCTCTCTCTCTCTCTCTGTGTGTGTGTGTGTGTGTGTGTGTGTGTGTGTGTGCGTGTGCGCGTGTGTGTGTGTGTGTGTGTGTGTGTGCGTGTGTGTGTGTGTGTGTGTGTGTGTGTGTTACGACGCAGCTTCCGAGAAAAAACACACGTTCCTCATATGAATACTCGTACGCTGAGATTTTGTCTTCGCACCGAGTCTTCCCCGCTAACCCCACACGATCCGGAGCAAACCGAAACGCGCCCATAGCTGCAAGAGATTGAGACAAGGACGCAGCGGGGGAAAAAACGAAAGTATGTAGCGGTATAATTAAATCCCCCGCTTCGATCCCCGTCCACTGTCTGCGTAATCTACACAGGATCGGTCGCAGGTTCAGCATCGAACCAAGCCGCAGTATCGAACGATCCGCACTCACGAGAGGGGCTTTACGTAGTTTAGTGTGTACACATAGGAGACGAGGCCGTGGCGCCGTGGGACGAACGGAACAAAACCGGTAATAGAACGCAGCAGCACGCCCACGGAATTACACAGCGACCGAAATTGACTGCGAACCTCGTGACTGAACGGGTACGGTAAGCGCAATCTCTCTATACCTCTAGCGACACGGGCTGCTTCGATTTCCAGAAGATTATTTAGAACTTTCGCGGCGACTTCGACGCATACAAGCGATTCCGCAAAGCTTCGCGCTGTTCGGATGTTCCTTTTCTTTTTTCGGTCTTTGCTAACAGGATATAGCTGAAGAAAGCAAGAAAAGCTTCTGCGCGCTTTTGGGTCTTAAATTTTGAAAAGAAGAAGAAGAGAGAGGAAGTCCAAAAGAACTAAGAAAGAGAAAGGTGGAAGCTTATAAGTAAGCTCCCGAATTTTGTGGATCGATCTGCTAAGCAGATCCGAGGTGCGGCTTCGAAGCGGAAGTAAATAAACGCGCTCGAATGGAAAACTAAGCAGTCGAGCCCAGAAGAAGGCGCGGCAGTGATAAAAAAAATGGAATAGAAATATACTCGCCGGGGGGGGCTCAATACGGATTATGAACTCTAATCTGGGTTTTAATGAGGCGGCATTGGAGCGTCTGTGTGCGGGCGGAGCTCCGCGCCCTCTCGCGTTGCTCTTTTTTTTTTTTTTTTTAACTGGAACTTCTGCACGCGCCACTGCTAGAGAATAGAAGTCCCTGAGCTATGTTAGGTTTATAAAATTTTCTCTTTTTCATTTCCTTTCTTTTTTTTTCTTTGCTCCTGTCCATTCATCTTTCACATCAAGGAACGGCTATAGGACGGGCGATACGGGTGGCCGTCTTCCTGTATAGAGTCACCGGCTTTGATTTCGCTTTTGCGAGAAGCGAGCCAATTAGGGAAACTAGAGTGTTACGCACTGCTTTCCCTTTTCTTTTCGCCAGGAAAAAAAAAGGCGGTAAATAAAGAAAGAAAAGCAGGACAGGTTTGCGGGGCTATACTGAACTACAGCAACATTTGTTATTGTTTTCTGTCAGCATTTCTAGTTCGGAACAGTATCCAGTCTACCTATGATCGTTTGATCCGTTATAGAAGAAGAAGATACAACACCTATGCGTTCCAAAGTAATACCTCGTTAGGAAACTCCACCCTGAAAAGCTATTCACCAATTCTTGCCTCTCTCTCTCGGCACGCGCGTATGCCAGTCTTACATACCTGCTCCTCCTTCTTTGCCGAGTACGAAACGTGTTCATCTGTCATCATCAGAGTGTGTAATGCACTGCCGCGAGAGACTCGTCGCGCCGAGCAAGAGCATATTCTCCGTTTTATCCTCTCCCCTGTACAGCCGAGATGCGACGCTGCATACATCTCGCCGTTCAAGCATCGGAACCACACAACAAAGAGAGCAAGCACTGCTTCGCGTAACGACTTCGCCGCGATTCCCTCCCCTTTCCCCTTCAACCGCTTGACGGGGGAGGAGGAGGGGAGAGGGGGACGAACATAGGTCGCCGCGTCCGGATTCTATACGTTTCGGCGCCGTCGAAACAAAAACGAAAAAATCGCGTCCGCCACGCGGCCGCTTGCGTCGCGCGCGTATGTAACTAATGACCCCACGGCGTCCCTGTCACGAGGCACAAATGTTCATTACCGTGAGGAATGGACCTATGGCGCTGCCGCGAACGGGCCCCGCTCGACGCGAGCCGCAACCATACATCGCCTCGGGAGGCGACGGGAGGAAACTACGCGGCCAACGTGACAAATGCGCTCGAGAACCGCTTAAGCTCGAACGAGAGATCGCTCGTCTGTGCGGTATATACGATGATGCGTTGTTCTCCACCAGCGCGCACTCACCGCCCCCTATATAGATTCGGCGGCGGCGGCGACGGGGTATACAGAGCGCTCTCTATACGGAACTGGCGCTACCTCCTAACAAATGGTTGCGCACTTGGGACGCCAGCGGGGCCGCGTCGTGATTCGAACTCGGCGGCAACTCCGCAGCGGCGATGCATGTTCGATCACCTTTCTCCCTCTTGATGCTGTTGTATAGGCGGGCTACCACGCTACGCAAGCAGTGAACGGGGGAATGCCGTACACGAAAGCGATAGTATGTTGTGCGCAAGCGCACGCAGTGAAGTCCGCCTCGGGCGAGCATATATTGAAGGGAAATATTCGTAGCAGATGCAAACAAAAGAGCAGCAGGTGTCACCTTTCGAAAACGTGTTCGCGTGGCTCTTCCGCGACGCTCTGCAGCTAAAAAAAAAAAAAAAGCATGACGCTCGGTATGCATTGTCGAAATGCCGATTGCGTGCGCACCTCGCCTACGTTTTGCTGCGTGCCAATGCGAGTATATGCAGTGCCCGAAATTCATGATAAGCCAGCGGGTGCCGCTTTACTGACATCGACGGTGCGTAGACTACCAACTCTTTCAGGGCAGAGCAGTAAGAATTTGAAGTGAAAAATACACACGATCATAATATAATATAACCGGAAGATATTCGCATTAGAGAGAGAGAGAAAGGAAAGGGGAAAGGCAGGGAGGTTAACCAGAGAAAAGGTCCGGTTGGCTACCCTACGCTGGGGAGAGAGGGGAGGGGGAGGTAAAGTGGTAGAAAAGTAGAGATAAGGAAAGGAAGGAGAATAAACACACAATCACAGTCGGTCACTGTCACTGAATACTGTCATCGCACAGCACAGTGACACTTGAAGCACTGTCAACACCTGTTCAGGCTACAGCCGCCTGTCCAATTCTGTCGCCCTCAAGAACCGCAACAGTGCACTCGTCGCCCTCTGCTGCGAAGGCTTATGATGGCGGTATTTTAAAATAAGTTCCTCTGTGAGAGGTCTTTGGTCAAAGCGCGCTATCGCGGTTGCGAGTGATTGTCTCTGTAAATTATATCGAGGACAGTCACAAAGAAGGTGTTGAAAAGTCTCCTCGTCACCACAGTCCTCACACGAGGCGTCGTCGGCCCATCCAATTCGGTAAGCGAAAGACTTGGTGAAAGCCACCCCTAGCCATAGTCGACAAAGCAGGGTAGCTTCGCGACGGCAGAGTCCAGGTGGAATACAAAGGCGTAGAGAGGAGTCAAGATTGTGGAGTCGGTAGTCGTGAAAACTTCCAGCGTTCCACAAGGAGAACGTGATGTCACGGCTGATCAATCGAAGTTTTCGAGCGGCATCTGTCCTTGATAACGGTATCGGCTCCTCTTCGTCCCCTTGAAGAGCCGACCGAGCAGCGTTATCAGCGTGTTCGTTCCCTATGACTCCGCAGTGACTTGGAAGCCACTGAAATGTCACGTGGTGTCCTTTATCAGTTAAGGTATGAATGAGTTCTCTAATCTCAAATACCAGTTGTTCGTGTGGTCCGCGCCGCAGGGCCGATAGCAGAGATTGCAGTGCAGCCTTCGAGTCACTGAATATTGACCATCTTCGAGGTTGTTCTTGGCTGACGAGACGAAGTGCAGCGCGAAGGGCTGCAAGTTCCGCGACCATCGGTGTCGTTGGGTGACATGTCTTGAAACTGATGGTGGTGGCTTTCGCTGGGAAGACCACGGCTCCAGAGGAACACTGGAGAGTTGCCGATCCATCAGTATAAATATGTACGTGTTCGGCGTACCTCTCGTGCAAAAGGAGCAGAGTTAGTTGTTTAAGAGCAGGTGATGACAGCTCAGATTTTTTCCTGATTCCTGGTACGGTGAGGTGTACTGAGGGTCGAGCCAAACACCATGGAGGAATCGATGGCTTAGTTGCGGGGGTGAAGCCTGATGGGAGGCAGGTATAATACTTCGAAATCGTAGTACAAAATGCTGCCTGCGGCCTTTCTGACGGTAGTGTTGCCAGATGGTGGGAACAGGCACGGGCAACGTGCCTAATGTGCACTCTCAACACATTCGCATTAGCGCGCACATATACTACTAAACATTGGTTAGAAACAAAAGAATCAGCCCGCGAATCTGCATTTTTGCTACGAAACGTTTGTGAATGCTCGAAATACGTTTAGGGGAACATCGCAACTGCTTTCTCCGTTAGATATATAGCTGTCAGTTTCTACTGTCAGCGGAATCACGGGGCACGAAGCAATATTTGCGCCCTTTCGTACCGTCTCGTGTTCCTCGATGCAGGCGTCAGTTTAGCATCGGCTACGTGTACCCAACTGACTCAGATTCAAACCCTGTTGCAACGTTTCTCAGAGCACATGGCTTCAATTCAGTTGCGCCAGCGGCGCCCAACAGCGCGCGCGGCAGCTGGCTCTCCGCGTAGCGGCTCCATACGCACTCCACGCTGCATCGTCTCGATTTCCCAGTACCCCTCCCGAAGCCAGCCGGCTCGTTGTGCCACGCCGTGTATAAACATATACACGCGCCGTCGTTTGCGTAGCACTCCCGAGCGCGCGCTTTCTGCGTAGCAGCGAGCGGGAAGGGGTCACGGCCGCCTGTTGCACCGATCGGCGGTCATCGATTACGCGCCGCTATAGAGAACGAGTTATTAAATAAAAACAACACAGGGGGGAGGGGGATGAGCGCAGGCTGCTAACGCGAGAGCAGCTAGCTGCACGAGCTGTAGGATCGACACGCGCAGATGCGCGTGCAAGGGAGACACCATGCGCGAAATGCTAGTTTACGAGGTAGCGCGGGGGGGTTACGGTTGATCGGTACAAATTATTTATAACGCGAGCAGGGAAACGATCCGAGCAATGCTGCGGGCGCCGCAACAGGCAGCGGCGTCGCTCTCAGGGAGAGGGGGGAGTTGACGAGAGAGAGAGAGATCTAAAGAGAGCACCGCATAAGCGGCAAGCTGGAAGCGCCGGACACACACACATGAACGAGCGCGCGCGTACAGATGGATGCGGGAAGGAGCAAGGGGAAGGGGATGCTCGACAGCGCTCTCGACGCGTTCCATCGATTCATAAATCACACGCCGACCCCGGACCCCTCCCCATCCTCTACTGGCCGCCGCCGCTGGGCCCCCTTGGGGGGATTCCACTGGCTGGTGGTGTGAGATCGGGGTGAAGAGGGAGAGAGGGCTGTTGAATCGGCCGGGAAAGAGAAGGTCGGTAGAGAGGTTGGGGGGGGGGGAGGAGAGGGAATCGAGCACCTTGTATAAGCGAAGATCCGCTGCTCTCAACTTGTTCGTGGTGTGTAGTGTTACGGGCGCTTGGCCGCGTGCAGAATATACTATAATACAGCGGATGCGCGCGGGATTGCTTCCTTGCCAGCTTCGATAGATATCGTGTTCGCTGGCGCAACCGGTAGTTACAGAGAAGGGCACGACCGAGAAGGGCAGCGAGGGAAAGGAGGATACGAGACGCAGAGGAAAGGGGACGCCAGCCCTCCTGACTCGCCATTCGTATATAACTACGCGGCGATGTTATACGTACGTGCCGCCAGCACGGCGCATTAACTCCGCTCGCGCCGAGATACTTTTCTGCAGCTCTTGTTTCACCTACGAACACGTTTCGCATGTAAACGCCGCAGACCCGCGACACCCAGCGTTATGCTCTCTCTCTCTCTCTCTCTCTCTCTCTCTCTCTAGCGCGCACCAATGGTTCATGGCTGATGCTCAACCGTGCGTGAATTAGCAGCAGCAGCAGCGCCTTCCTCCCCCCCCCCTCCCCCTGCCCATTGAAAGAAGCAAAGAAACACGGAGAATAAAGAAAATCGCGCGGCGAAACGCTGTGCGCTGAGTCGCGCAGCTATGCCCATGCACCGGCTATGGGCCAAGCAGCGTTCATTATTTCGGGGACGGGCGAAGCACCGGTCAGCTATAGAGAAAAGAAAGGAGGCGGACGATGTGAGTGAGAGTGGTGCCGGACCAATCTTATAGGCGATTATACTCTGTTATGCGCTGCTGCTGCCCCCTGTGTGCCTGTTTCTTTTTTTCATTTTGTTTTTGTTTGTTTTCTTTTTCTCGGGGAAATGCCGTGCATACCGGTTAATGAATATCGGCGCGACGAAGCGAGGAGTCTGTCGCTGCTCGTATCAGGCGCATTTGTATACGCGCGCTGAGCTTGAGGCAGGCATGCTCCGCCGGTATTTCATTACGCACCCGTGGCAAGGATACGATTGTTTTTTTCATCCATCTGGAGCGGGTATACGAGACCCCACCTTTAGAATCACGGTGGCCCGTCCTTTTGCCGTTGTTGCCAGCGGTTCTGCGTTCCTTGTTTTGCCTTTCGACCAGCGGGACTGTACAGAGTCGAGGCAAGGAGTCGAGAGAGGGGGGGGGGGCATCAGAAGCGGAGGAGAGCGCGTGATATGGTGGATGGGAGAGGAGGGCATCTATTATGAAGGGCCGAGAGTTTGGAACTTTGCGGTGACTAAAGCCAACGCTATGTGCGCTTCGAGCGTTCCCAGCGAACGGAGCGTATTTATGGCTCTCCAGATAACCGAGTGATAGAAGGCGCTTCGGGTCATATATTGCGTTCGCGTGGGCGCCTTATCGGGGCGTGGGAGTCATAACCGCATTCTTCCCTCCTTTTTCCCTCTTTTCCCGGCTGATTCTTCTCTCCGTTCTCAGCTGAAAAGTGACCAGAGACAAACAAACAGAAATGGGACGGTCTATATTGAGCTCCGCAAGAGAGTCATCCATAAAAGGGGCCCGTGTTTCTCCGCCTCGCGATCGTGGCCACAGGCTTCGTAACTGAGAATGAATATAAGGACGAGAATGAGTAAGGTGGCCGGGCGGCGCGCTGAACTCACTATTCGGTCAATGCACAGACGTCATACCGGGCTATTAGTAAACGACACTCGAAACTGCTTCGTCTACGTTTTTTTTTTTTTTTTTTGTATTACTCAACTTCCAATCGAAATCGTAATGCCTCAAACTAGATACACATTTCAGTGAAATTCAAAACACCATTTGCGGCTTCAATTGTCCCCTTAACCATACTCATCTGTCTGGCGTGCATTCCTTATTTTCTTTAACACTCTGCGCTTGTTGCTCTCCTGCAGGTCAGGAACGTCGCGCCACGTTGATATCGTGCGCATGCAGTTCGTGACCTTGAATTACTGGAAACGCAGCCTTAAAGAAATGAAATGCACGCTGGATAGATCGCTGCCGAGGAGCAAGGAAAGACCGAAACGATGCAAACCCTTTCTTCGAGTGCGCGGATACGCAAGCCCGCGTCGAGTCTGAGTGATCGCAAGCGCGCGCTTTCACGTCAATAACGTTCGCTAACCAAGCCTCCATAACCGCGGTCAAGTCAAGCCCACCAACGTAGTTGCTGTCGCTTGCGAGGTCTCGGTATGCGTTCCGTGATACAGGTGAAAAAAAAAAAAAAAAAGCCGCCTAAAGTTGGTGTCGGGGTCAGAGGTGAAGAGGCCCCCCGAATGGCATAAAAATGACGCTCATTTTTCGCCTCTCGGAGCGAGTGAATATATCGTTTCTTTCCAAATTCCCGAAGCCTGGTAACCGCATACGCGCTGTGGACGAGTTGAAATGCGAAACGATTGCACCGTATCTCTTTAGAGGTCAAGGAACCGCGCGAGAGAGAGGTTATAGATTAGGGTCTCTCTCCATGTCGATTGCGCGAGTCTCTTTCGGACATACAAAAAAAAAAAAGCGAAAGTGCGAGCGAGAGTGAGAGAAAAGAGAGAGAGAAAGAGACGGAACAAATGGCTGCGTCGCTGCGGGAGTCGGCCAGCCGCGACCGCGCGTTTGATTTATGACCCAGCGACGTGTCTTCGTTACAAGCACTCGGCGCGAACGGCGCGGTCCACTTTACAGGCGGCCGCCACACTTCTGAAAAAGAGCCTGCTTCCCTCCTTTTTATCAGCCGCCGTGTTTCAGAGAGCGATACTTCACCTTCTCCTCTTTGTCTTATGAGACCATCATACTACACGCACGGCGGCACTACGAGGTCGCTCTGGTTCGACACGACCGTTTTTATCTCCTCTGTTGCGAGCGCGATCCCTCGCCCCCTTCCCACCCACTTTTTTTTCCACGCGTGAGAGATGAAGAAGCGTTACTGCACGGCGAGACGGCACAGAGAAGAACGATTTGAGAGCGCCGCAGCTTTCTTTTCACCACTTTCGTGTCGCGTAAAGAGAGGCGATTGCGGGCAGGTTCGCGGGTCTTCGTGGGGGCTCACCGTCGCCTGCCTCGTCGCTGTGGTCGCGACATTAGATAGCTGCTGCATGTTCAGCTGAGGCATTCCTTTCTTTCTTTTTTTCGGGGCGAATAAAGAAATGGGTGAGGGGGGCGTGTAGAAGACGAAGGCGAGAAATAGATTCGTTCCACGGTGCGTCTAGGAGCTTCGATAAGAGCCGGAGACGCGAATACGACGACACGGAATGGTGGGCGAGATGGCACGGTGCAGATGACGCTGGCGGAGCAAAAAAGAAAAAGAAAGAGGGAGAGAGAAGAAATAAAGCTCCACTGTAACACGACTCTCTCTTTCATGTATTTTTTTTATTCATCTACTCTGCCAAAGGAGAGCCTTTAACTTGACACTTCTTGGGCGCCTAGCCGCCACACAGGTAGGTACTGCGACCTCACCGACCGCTCTGGATAAACGGAGTAACAGGAGGAGGATGAGGAGAAACAGAAAAAGAATAGAAAGAAAGAAGGAAAGATTGACAAAAGGAAGGATATAAACAAACGCGCACGCCAGAAGACGACGCGAAAGATGAGAGATGGCACGCCTCCGCTACCGCTGAATAAGCCCCCCTCACCCGGTGCGCACGACGTGTGAAGGAAGAAACGGAAATTACTTCGTCGGAGACGCGGGGAGGACTTCGTTGGCGCGTACGAGCGCGCTCCGTCGGCGGCAGCGGCGGTCGCAGTCTCATCTGCGCAACGATTTCTTCGCACCCCGCAGGATCCTCGAGGAGCACAGCAAGAAAGCGACGTATACATGAACAGATGTCCTCGGGCATGGCTTTCTTGCTTCCTGCTCTTCCCGTTCTTCGTCCTTCTCTCTCTCTCTCTCTCTGTTCCCCGCTCACCTTCGAACATCCAGGAGGAAGGAAGGAAGGAAGGAAACGCGAGAACAGAGGAGGGCTCTTCTGATATATATATATATATATATCCGTTTATAGCGAGGCCAGATGCCCGCTGGTGTGCTACCGAAAGCTATCGGAAACTGCCTCCCGCCCGTGCTCCTTCATATCCAGCCCGGCAGAGTCGAGATGCCAGCCGGGTTCCTCGCTCTTCTGCAGCCTCCGAAGCCACGGGCGGGCGGCAGAGCGAGAGCCTCGGTGACAAATGGCGGCTCGGTTGACCGCGCTGAAGGGCCCGCGCGCATCAGGGGGACGGCGAGGCCTTCCTCGCTTTTTCGGAAGGAGGTGACGAAGACAGAGAGTATTTGGGGGGGGGGGGGGGGGGGGGGGGGGGAGGGGGAGAATACCGCTTTTAAGGGAGCCTTGTGTTTCAGCCCTTTGAAGAAACTCCTCGCGGCCGAGATGCAACATCCGTCAGTCTGTCAGCGGCGTGCACCGGTGACGACGTGCGGGAATTCGCGCCCCTGCCGACGAGGCACAGGAATGCAGGCTGCCATATAGGCGTCTCGTCTTGGGTCGTCTGCTCTTCTGCTGAGCGCGACAGACGGCGTATAGTTATAGGCGTCGTCTGGACCGGGGCGCGAGGCATCACCGAACAAAGTGCGTTACAAATGCGGCTGTCTGAGAATACGGCGGGGTACTGCGGTGCTAAGTAGCAGGAGAGAGCAGCTTCGAAGGATATGTGTGAACGTTGCGTTTAGTTGCGAGTGCTGACTCGACATCCTTCACAAACGGATTACGAACCATTTCGTCTGCCTTTCATCGTTTCCTTGCTTTATCTTCCCCAGACTTTCGGGAACGGTATTATAGGGAAGTGCAACTCGGTGGCAGAAGGGTTCATTCGCCGCTCTCCAGCGTAACAGCATTAGTATCGAACCGCGGAAGGAAGAGGATGATCTGAACCGCTGCGGGGGCGCAACACAGATTGCCGCGTCATCAGGACTCGGGCGCGCACTATAAGGAGGGCTACGGTAAATTCTCGCTGCCAGAAACAGCGCGTCGACGGTATTCATTTAGCGGACTGACTTATCCAGCACCGAACTTATGAGCATCCGAACAGCGTCAGGAGAACAGTGCAGTGCCATCTGTCAGGCTCTGCTGCTCGACAACGCGACTTCGAGGACTTTTACGATTGCCAGCGGCTATTATTAAAGAGAGGGGGCAGCGGGAAGGCGATATGATTTGCGCAGTTTAGGTTACAGTAACGAGAACGTCTGGATATCTCTAAGGAGTAAGGATCGAGCAATAGCAGAACAGCTTGATTGCGTTTGCCGATATCCGCGAGTATTACTACACCCCCCCCCCCCCCCCCCCCCCCGATCAACATCGCCGTCACATAAGAATGTAAATACATCCGGAGTTCATGTTGTAGAAACAACAACTTGGGAGATATTTGCTAAGTTAGAAACGATAACAGAACAATTTGATTCCTCTTTCCGATATCCGTGGGAGTGTGCTCCTTTCTATCGACCTCGTCGTCGCATTAAACATAGAGGTATATCTGGAGTGCGAAGCGATAAGGAGACCGGGCGGAAAAGGCATACGTCTCGTAATCCGGGGCTAAGCCCAGGACGGGCTATACACACATTTATAAGACACACAATTGCTAAGCGAACCGCGTCCCACCTTCTTCTTGGAGGCAAGAACAAGCTACACGTTTGCGCGGGGAACAAGCTGCAACGATAAATACGTCGCGAGCAGAGGGCAAGCGGCTAAGAAGACACTGATACGCCCGCCGGCAACGTCGCAGATTACGTTTTCGATGGCCCGGCTCACGGGGTGATATAACCTAAACGCCGCGCAGCCTTCGTGCTCTGCTGCAACCCGAAGGAAGGGGAGGGGAAGGGCGAGGCACGCGAGGATTAACGACGAATGTCTTCGATAATCCGCCGCTGACGCACTGCTGGATCAGGGGACTTAAGTCTGCGACTGTATATACTGCGAGTTTCGTCTCTGGAGCATGTGCTCGTCGCGACTCTCTCAGATCCCGGATACTTTCGCATTTCTTTTTTTTTTTTCCCACTTCGGACAGTGTCCGGTCGTTTCAACGCGATACACATCGTCCCTGCGGGAAGCTTGGCTCGAGCAGCGAGCGGATGATTGCGCGGCGAAGCAGGCGCACGGACGCGCCCGACACATGCGTGACACCTGAACGGCGCCGCGCAAAGATCGCAGTTCCGAGTGCACGCGTATACACGTCGCCCCGAAATTGCTCGGCAGCGGACGAGGCCCTTAACGGGCAGGCGGTCGAGAATAAGACGTATTTATGCGAGACCAAGAAGGTCGTTATTTGCACGGCTCTTCCCATGTGGACGGGCGACGCAGACATGCACCGCTGCAGGTTGGCGCCTGTCGTTGTAGAGTTCGCGAAGGTACACGTAATGTAATAGCGCGAAGTGCGTGCCTATGTGCAGTGACGACTTAGTTCGTTTTTGTTTTTTTCTTTGTTAGCGACGACGGTGCGGCAGAAGTCAATCCCCTCAGTCAAGAAGTATCATTGAGCTGCGCACTGTTTAACAAATCTGAACATACATATGTACAGGGCTTCTGGCTTCTCAGCTTTGTCGAGTCGCTCGAGGACGTCAACATGACGGCATACGCCTGCAGAAAACTTATGAAGTTACCGAGACGACACACTAAAAATAATGTATTAAGCGCCGTTCTGATAATATGCGTTCGTTACCGACTGCGCACCGTCTACAAGGCGTGAAGTTTTATAGTAGGACCGCATGTGTGACGCGCTCATGAGTGTACGACTATATAGTGATCTTTCGTGTGTGTCTGGCTGTATGTCTATATACTCGGGCTCGCGAAACCAGCGCCCTCTGCAGTATATGGCCCAGCATGCATAAGAAATGAAGCGTTCCCGAAGCGTAGTTACACCAGTCCGCGGTGTACGCGGCGAGATCTTAGAAGTCCGGGCCCGCTTGTGCGCGAGCGTCCCTTTCGATACATTTCGTTCTTGTTTTCTTTTCGTTTCTTCCTGAAATTGGACCTCGCCCGGCCGCCCGCGCACTCGAAGTACGAAGTTCGTCCGTCCGGCCGCTGATTATAGAGGCACGAGTGGGATAGCTTCATTCCGCCCTCATTACACGTCCTTTCAGGGCGACCCGATTTCTTTCTTTCTTTCTTTCTTTCTTTCTTTTTCAGTTTGCTCTTTCTCGACTCTACAAACTTCCGGTCTGCCCGCTTGCGCGCAGAGACATCGAAGAAATTACGTACGCGGGACTACCGTTATTACGCGGACAAGAAAGCGCGAGTTGGTGGAGAAAGTCCACGAAATGGAAATAAGTGTGCGCGCGGAAGCGAAATGAAGTGTCCAGCGAGGACAACTAAAATTCAATACGAAAAAATATACTTAAGAAACATGGACGGGGCTATAATCACTCTTCTCGGAGAAGCTAGTACGGGGGGAGAAAAATGCGGGTCGCCGAAAAGATAGAGAGAGGGGGGGGTTCTGTCTTTTCCTCTCGGCTTGCGTTACTGTAGCCGTCGGTCGCACATCGCCTGTCTCTCACTGAGGGTGTATCTCAAATCACGGCGAAATGAAAACGCAACTGGAGAATGGCTATGAAAGATCTGTAACGGAGGGTTTCAGTGATACTACGCATCTACGCTACACCAGGTCGACAAAGAAAACAAAAAAAGAAAGAAACAAAAGTTTTTTTTTTTTTCTCTTTCGATCGCCCACAGCCCACGCAAACGCATCACGCGCAATGCTCGGCCGCCCATAACGGCGCCTGGTATAAGCCGCAGACGAGTCCGCCCACTCAATCACTGAAAAAAAAAAAAAGAACTCCGCGCAGTTGGCGACCGGAATCTTCTTTATTGCGTCTATTGCCAAAGCTATCTATCTCGCAAGCCGCCAGCTGAAGTTGTCGCTATATACCACCCTGCTGCTCCCGCCCCCTTTCGCTTGTATCTTAAGAAGAAATCTTTCCGCTCTTTCTTTGGACTCAGAATTGAGCGCCGCTCGGCAAAAAAGCGAGAAATGTATAATTTTCGTGAACGCCGGTACAGGAACGCCGACGTATATACGCAGTCGTCCCTCCTTGTCTTCCGCGCACCTTTTGTCGGCCTCAAGCACGATAGTTCGTTTTTTTTTTTTTCGTTTCTGTAGTTTCTCCCGGATTCTGCCAGTGCAGTTTTTCATTTCTTCGCTTTGAAGAAATTCTTTTGTTGCTGAGAAAGAAAAGATGAAGACAGTGGCTTTTCTAAATATAATTTCACGAACCATGAAAGAGACCAACAACCAGTAATAACAAAGTCACTGCTGTACGTATGGAGACGAGGCAGGGGGACACTCGCGGTTTCGAAAACGCGTATATAGAGAAGAAACCCCGTGTTTTTCTCGAATCCCGCCGACACCTCGTTTCCCTCGCCATTCTAGCGTGAAAACAACCACGCCGTTTTCTCCCGTCGCATTCCTGCCTTCCCTCCTCCTCCTCCTCCTCCCAAAGCCGGGACTGTTATGATTACAGGGGAACCCCGCGCACGACTTTATCACGGGGCTGAGGCAAACAACCGCGCATGCGCCTTGCCTCCTCGGAGAGGCCTCGCGCGAGGGTCGACGGAGTGTCCCTCCGGAGACGCCGTCTGTCTACAGAAGTGGTCCAACACCCAACACTTCTAGGCCGCTGGCGCTATAGCTCTGTGCAGGCTCTGTCATTAGGAAGTGGGACCGCGGTGCTTGCCCGTCGCCCAATCCGGCCCACAGGTGTCGCCTCACGCCTCCCACGAGCGCCCTCTGTTGCGCTGGCGAGAAGAAACGGCGTGAAGAAGGAAACCGGCGCGTAGCGGGACAAAAAGGAAATGAAGGGAGTCGGCGCAATCTCGTGTATACGCCACCCACATGTAGCAGCCGCAGCTGCTGTTAGCCAATTTCGGGTGGCGTACGCAAATCGTTTTACATTTCAATACCGCTGGGGGCGCTCGCCGAACGGTGAATGCGCCCCGACACTGTATGCGTAGAAAGAGAAGGCACACGGGTGTAATACAAGTGCGTACGTTTCGTAGAGCCCCCCCCCCCCCCGAAGGCGGAAAGAAAAAAAAGAAAGAAAGCTCACCTGTGTTCTTTTCGCGTTTCCGGCGCGAGAAACGTTTGTTTTGTGAGGCCCCTTCCGTTAGGAGAAACAATTTCGCGCCGTGGGCGTGGGTGGTGTTTCTATACTATACGTAGCTTGAGTCATCGCCCGACCGTAAAGCAATATAGCGGGGCAGAGCCAACACGACGAACCCGCGATTTCGGCGCCGTCAATTCGGTGTTGATGACTCTGTTGTTTGGTTGCCGACGCGGTTGGTTGATTGGAGACGCTTCCGAGAAAGGTGCGTTGCGAGGCGACGTCGCGCGCGCGTGCGGAAGATACCCAGAGGCAGTAAACCGAGAAAAAAAAAAAAGAAAGGAGCTCGCGTTATGCACGTTGCCTGAGACCAAGCTTCGGCCGTTTCCGGTGTCGACATCGGTGGAGTTTATACGCGTGTGTGCGCGTGCGTGTGTGTGTGTGTGTAGACACAGTCGGAGCAGTCGTCAGGGGCCCGGTGGCGGTTTTCAGGTGGAGCGCAACATGCGGGGCGTGTCCTTGCTTACCGCGGAGACACACGATGATGGCTTCAGGCGAGGAGATAACGGCCCGGAACTTTCAGTCACATATATATACGCAGCAGCGGCGGCGGCGTCGTCGTGTCGCGATGGGAGGATAGATACTGTCGCGCCAGGGCACCGGATGACGGTCGTTTGCGGCGAAATTCTGGTGGGGTGACTCGGAGAAGTCACGAACGGGTGAGAGTCCGTCCGCTCGCCCCTCTATAGCTTTCCAGCTGCATTCTCCGTTCAGCGCGAAGTAAAAGATGTAAAAGGAAACGGCCGGGAGAACACGTACACAGTCGTTGCCCCTGTATACAGTCCGTTTGTTTCTTCTACGTGGCAGGAAAACGTGTTTGCAGAGCGATAACATCATATCGCAATATAACTGCGTCGTTCGTGTCCTGCAAAAACGAAAGGGGTGCGAGCTTGACACGAAACGTTTTGAGGGCCGGTCTCCGCGAGTCTGAACGCGTTTAACGTCGCGAGGTCCCGCTGTGCCAATTATCGCTACACTAAAGTTTATCTCTGCCTCCGCGCCGCACGACCGTGTTAACGAGAGTTCGACGCCGTGAGTGATGACTTCATTTCAGAGCTGTAAATGTTCGTCGGGATACAGCAGACAAGATACCGCTTCCATACAGACAAATTCAGATACATCTTCTACGACGTGTACCTAGCTTTTTCTTTTTAATTACGTTTATGGAGCAATAAAAAAAGAAACTTCAGAATCGAAGTAATGTCATTTTCTGCTTAAAGGGAGGGGAGCGTCATTCCATTCGGCAATATTACGTATCAGAACATAAACAACAGAGCACTAAAATAATAGAAACAAGAAGGATCAAGAAAATGAAACATTCACAAAAAAGAATTCAAGGTTCGGTCGGTAGGCCGAATTAGGAAGCAAGAACAAATCAATGGCTAGTGCGTATGCAGGTTCCGGAAAAGAAAGCGATATATATATATACATAAAGCGAGCATACGTGCATGGAACGAGTTGTATAAGGCTTGTTACTTCACCGTTTAACTACGCCAGGAATGAACCATGTAGGCGACCACGCACACCGTCGCTTCTGCATAGTTTGTGCTCTTATACGTATACACTTATACGATACTTAACTATACTGAACTCCTCCGGTTCAACAGCTAGCGATGGCACAGGAAAACTATCCGAGCGCTGTTGTTTCAATTAACAGTGCGTGCGCACTGGTGGTACACACGCTTACAAAGCCGCATCGCAAAGGCATAACGAACGCAACTCTGTCCTCCATAGAAGACCGCACGTCCCCGCCATAGCATAGCGCTTATACGCTGACGACTTCCGACTATACAGGGCAATCGGTTTTCGCTGAAGAAAAAAGAAACACACACAGAGAACGCTCCGTTGATTACCCACTCGCGCGCGCGCCGTCCCACGTGACGTATACGCAAAGTGAAGGCCCCGTGCCCGACGCTTTTTTTGCCGGAGCCACACACAATGCCAGTGGGAGGCCGCGTGCCCAATGGACCGCGGCGCGCTTTCCTCTCCGACTCCGTAATTACTCGGCTCTGTTTATTGAATTACGTTCTGCCGCGGAATAATTGAGGGCGGAAACAAGAAAAACGAGGAAATAAAGCATAAGAATCGACAGTCGCGGTTAATGAGCGTTCGTTTCCGCGCCTCTTCTCCGTTCCCGCGATCGAGAGACAAAACGCGCGCCCGCTTCATCGTTTTCTTTTCCCTTCCCCCACACCCCCGTTTTGTTTCTTTTTCTCACGCGTGCATAAATGGCAAAAGAGTCTTGCCCCCCCTGCTCCAACAGTCCCTTTTCACTGCCTATTAGCTCGCTCCAAGTGATGAGCAGAACAATAGAGTACAGCGGCAGTCCTCATTTTCTTTGTCAGTCCGCTAGAGACAAAAGCAGCTCACGCGAACCTTTATAGGGAGCTCCAGCTCGACGTGTATACAGTCGCCTCCGGACATAACTGGAACAATATCGGATAGCTTTATAGCTTGTGCGTAAACCTATCAAACGAAACGCCTGGTTACCGGAGACGCGAGTTGCAGCAGCAACCCCGGTATCGGCACATCGTTACGATTTGTCCAATCACAGCGAGTTAGACAGGCTTTCGTGTTAAGTAGGACTTCTCGTAGAAAAAAGCAAAAGGAAAGGATTGAAGGGCTGCGTGTCAACGATTAGGCCGCTGTATAAACTTTACATCCATGCAGCTAACTAGAATATATCTAATTGCTGCAATAATAGCTCTGCGTCATCTCCGGTTGAGCTCTGCGCCACGAGAAGGCGCCACCAGATGGCGCCACCAACCCCGCCGTTCACGTTTACATCTCCGGTAGAGTGTACTAGAGTACACTCTACCTGTAACATTGCGTTGCGTGGACGAAGTAGAACTCCCTGATGAAGACATACCTGGTGGCTTACCGTTTAAGAATGCGGGCTATTAAGAAGGAAATATAAAATGCTTGAACAGGAAGACGGATGCCCTCCCTCCCCCCCCCCCCCCCCTCCTCCCCAATTAAGTCTGCCAAACCATATAAATATCCAGTAGCAACCGCAGAAGAAGCAAAAAGGAACTCAAAGCGTGTTGGTTAAGAGGAAGCTTTAGCTCGGGTGCTCCTATCTAAATACATGTAAAAGGAGAATTCGTTTTTCTCGGCAACCGCTGCACCAAATTTGACAGGGTTTGCTGCATTTAAAAGAAAAGCTTAAAATCTAGTGACTGTTGGTTTCGAATTTTCGATTTAGGTCGTCAAATTTTTATAAAAATTTGGCAAAGATCGCAAATTTTCAGAACGAAACTATCAAGTTTACAACTCCGTAACTCAGCAAGAAAAAATGATATCGCAATTCTCTGAATTGTACCTGATAGCACATCTAAAGCGGACAAAATTGATATGTTACACATGAAC